>NC_142589.1:54650734-54955526 GCF_965207765.1 Zootoca vivipara | reverse complement strand
TGATTGTCAAGTACCTTTTTCTCTTTTGCAGTGCACCAACTCTCAGGATTATTGGGGGGGGGGGACAAGACTGTGAATTCATTTGTGGGGAGGCCGGTGAACAGACAGTTGGCTTGGGAGCAACATGTTCAATTCAAAGACTTGTCACTGAAAGCACTTCATGATCAATTTAGGAGCAATGTTTTGATCAAGAGATGCACTGAAAACACTAGACATAACTTAGGCCAGGGGTCAGCAACCTTTTTCAGCCATGGGCTGGTCCACCGTCCCTCAGACCATGTGGTGGGCCGGACTATATTTTTGGGGGGAAATGAACGAATTCCTATGCCCCACAAATAACCCAGAGATGCATTTTAAATAAAAGCACACATTCTACTCATGTAAAAACACTAGGCAGGCCATACAAATAACCCAGAGATACATTTTAAAGACAAGGACACATTCTACTCTGTAAAAACACACTGATCTCACCATGGACCATCCGTGGGCCGGATTGAGAAGGCGGTTGGGCCGCATCTGGCCCACGGGCCTGAGGTTGCCTACCCCTGACTTAGGCCTATTAATTTCAAATGGGACCACTCTAACTCAGTTGGATACAACTCTCTATTCCAAGGTTTTATTTGCAGGTTCACATATGTTCCTCTGTCCATCCCTGCATTATTTCCCTACAGGCATTGGGACTACCATGGCTATCAGCAGCAGTGATGATGTGCACCATGAAGTTGTGCCCAACCAAGTGTCCTTTCGGATGTTTTTTGCTCATGCTTCAAAAGTGTATTTAAGGCTTGGGAAGGTGGTGGGCTGTTTTCTGCTGTAGATTGGCTTGCTTGCTCCAGGTGACCCTTGGACTTTATTAATTAGGGCAAGGGTTGGTAACATGGTGTCCACACATGCCAGTGTGCTAACCCTATGGTACCCATGAAAGCTCTCAGCAAATATCCTTTGAAAAAAACCACAATACACAAGAGACTGTTTGCTGTTCTTGCTCAAGTTTGTGTTTCACAGGCTCAGCCTCTCCTGCACTGTCTTTAAATATGGCCACATTTCAGTGGCTGTCAGGACTGGACATCCACCCTCCCATCTGCTCAGAACAGAAGGGAGGTGCAGAGTGGCTGGGTACAAATAATAAAAGTAGCAGCAGCAGCAGCAGTTATATGGCTTGTTCTACCTGAAAGCTAGGGTGGTATTCAACTAAGTTTTACTCAAAGCAGGCCAACTGAAATGCATGGACGTAACTTCATGTTCAATGGATCTATTCTGAGTAAAATGCAGCTGAATATCACCCCTTGACTTGCACCCCATTTTTGCGAGCTATTTGTGATCTGGTCTTCTTTTTGGGCCTTTACACAGACATATGCTCTGGTTCTCCCTGCCACTCCACTGCCAAAAAAAATTAGGATAAGGCAATAGCTGCATTTTCATAATGATAAGCTGGTGTTTCTGGCATATTGTGGTTTATCGCGAATAAGCAGTGTGCTGGTACATGCTGCCAGATGCCTCCTGCTTTGCTTCTCTGTTAGCTTGAGGAGAAACAAACCATGAAGCTTTGGCTTCCTGTTACATCTGAACCTTGGATTGTGGTTTGTTGCTCCCTAAGGAGTCATGATTGCTAGCCAACCTTAAGACATGGTTTGTCATTGGCTTACCAACTGTGGCTTGCTAGGGAGGAGCAAACCATGCTCTTTGGATTGGAACTAATGGGAAGCATGCACCAGCATGATGCTCACTCATACTCAGCCATGGCAAGTGAGAAACTCTGGCACATGGACATTAGAAACTAGAATCTTTGGGCTCTTTTATCCACCCATATGTTCCAAATAATAAAACCAGTGAGCAGACTAGGCTGCTTGCTTACTCTCTTTTGATAACTGCTGTACACAGTACAGAGCAATATTCCCATTTAAGTTTCCCCATACCCTTTATTCCAACTATGGGGCAGACACACTGAGCCTCTCACCGTGCAAGATCCTCATCAAAAGAATCCATTCGGAGGTTGACTTGGGTCTCACGAGTGATGGAAAAAGACGACTTGCCAGTGGCCAGGCCCTCTCCCCGTGTGCCCAGCTTCTCTCTGCCCTCTGAAGCCTTTCGTGGAGGAGGAGAAGTAGCATTCTTTTCCTGGCTGGCTTTGTAAGTGGTCACTCGGAAATTCTTCTCTGGAACAAAGCCTCTGTGCCCGGCTTCTGCTCTCTTGGCAACCTGCCTCTCCTCCTTCTTGGTCTGCTCAGCATAGGACTCCTCCTCTACCTCCTCAGCTTTCCTCTGCTTCTCTTTGGCTCCAGGCAAAAATACTAGGCCTTCCCATTTGCCTGATCGATCTTCCTCCTGGTTTTTACTGGAAGCAGACAACGTCTTGGACAGAAACTTCGGCTCATCATCCTCGTCCTCATCAAAATTGGATTCCTTTCGCCCTTTGCCTTTAACCTTCTTCTCGGGCTCATCTGCCTCCTCTTTGCCATAGTGGCTCTCCTTGTGGAACTCTGCTATTTTCTTTTCAAAATCATCTCGGAGCTTATAGCGCTTTGGGGACTGACTTCCACGATACAGCTTTTCTGTGTCAGCTTTGGAGGCATACGGATCTGTTTTTGTTTTACCATCTGCTAATCCCAGGTCAGAGAAAATACCCTTCTCTTTCATTTTTTCTTTTTCCATGTTCGACAGTTTCTGCTCTTTGTCTTTCCCATTCTCAGCTTTTTGCTCTTCCAAATACCTATTAAAAAAGAAAGTGAGAGAGACAGTCAATTCAGGAACTCTTAAAAGTTCTGATAAAGCAGATCATGGATCTGTGTAACTGATACAAAGCTTTGTTTAGCTTTTTCTAACTCTTAATATTTTAAAATTAGTACATCTATTCACTACAGGTCACAGAACCTTGACACACAAAGCTTAGTAAAACCAATAAAATTGTATTTAAGAACCTACTTGCCATAGCTAGAAGGCAGGAAATACGTAAAAGATCTTACCCAACCTGTGCATTCACTTACAAACCTGTTTGTGGAGAATTAACCCATCAACATTTTCACCTTGGATTGCTGTGCTTTTTAAGTAATACACAGTGGAAATAAAAGCCTCAAAAGCTACTTCAAATTTTTGGAGGTAAGTCTCCTATGGAAGCTATAGACAATTCAAAACACAAATAAAAGCAAAAAGGTTAACGGGGGGAAAATGCTTAATTGGTTGGGAGGAACACGAATACTCAGCAATATTATAAAGATGGTCAATCCCCAACTAAAACTGACAGGATGGTGATTGGCATATATCTAAACTATTTGGGCAATTTTCTATTTTATAATTATAACTGGAGGTGAATTTCAAAACTATACATTGGTTGATGATGTAACAAAATTGAGAATGGAAAAATCATTGTGGAGCATCTGAGAACAATATAATCACTTCTCAAATGAATGGATGTATAGCTGCTGAGATCAACTAAACAAGTAAAAACAATGCTCCTTGTACTGACTAGAGTTTGTGACTCCCTGGGGGGGGGGATGTATTTGTAAAGATTCAAGTAATGTTCCTGCCCAAAGCACATTTACCAACAACTATCTTCGTGCTGCATAAGTTTTACTACTGGTAGTTACAAAAATTGGGTCCATGACAGCTGTTTTCTGTATCCACTGGAAGCTGAGCCCACCAGCAGATTCTAGGGGATGACAAACATTGTACCTATTTTTTACCAGTCTTCTCATATATTTCCAAAAGTGGGGCCTCTGCTCCTAATTTTTTATACTTTTTTTATACTTGTGGTGCCTGGTAATCTGCTTTTTCGGGTTTTTAAGTACTATATTTTACAAGACTTGACACCTACACATCTAATGCTGACTCCTGAAAATCTGAAGCCAGTGCCAAGAAATCTGAGACAATTTTCTCCCCCACTCCTTCTAAAAAGGGTGTAGGAAACACCTGTTCTACATAACAGCAAAACCTATGCACAAATCTCAGTTCTACAAACTGCCTCTCGAACACGCTGGGAGAATTTAAAAACAACTTACTTTCTTTTTTACTGAAAATATATTTATTGATTAATGCTTTTTAAAAATGCTTTTGTGTGTAACTGTGCTGGATTATTTACCATAAACCAGCTTGTGACTCCCTTGGGAAAAATCCAAGGGTTTTACACCTGCTGTACACCGAGAGAAATAAGCGGCAACCATCCTTTTATAATGAGCATATTAGGCAGCTGTGTAATAATACTTAACACAATCTCAGAGCTAGATCTGATTCTGCATCTTAGATAAAAATGAATTTGGCATATAAAGGAGCAACTGTCATTACAAAAGCTACCAAGCTCTATTCCATAGGTACTACTGCAATTTTAAAGAAGCAGTTTCATTTCTGTAAGGAAACAATAACAGAAATGTCATCATGATAATGAGTTCCAACCCCAATAGCATCTATCCTCTGGTCATCCAAAACGAGTCTGCAGTTTTGGCTACCATGGTTAGTAGCCATAAGTTATTTATACAAGTGACCACTAGCACTGTACACTAAGTACAGTAAAAGTAAGACAAATGCCTTGAGGTGTATGTATACTTTCTGGGGAGATACTTCAGCTTCCTACTTGCAAACTAGAAACCAGTTACATGCAAAATGGAAGGGTCAATTCTTTCTTGTATTGGCTGCAACTCTGTGTTCCTTCTGTTCAGAATGCAAGATCTGCCAGGGAGTAAACCCTTTTCAGGGAGGTGACATCTATATTATGAACTATCCTCTTCAGGAATGTCTACCAAGCTACTCAACTGTGCACCTTGAATTTCTTTGATTGCCAAGGTTTTTAACATGACATTACTTTTGCTGGTTTCTTTTTGTGTTTGAAACAATAAAAAATATAGATACATGCTGCACTATTTTCACTGAACTGGGGTGAAGAATTATATAAAGTTTTCCAATGTCATATTTTTTCCAGCGAAAATTTCCCATTTTTAGAGATTTGTTGTTTCATAAATGAACTAGTAATTTAATGGGCCAGTATGGAAGCAATGCTAAACCACAGGGGAGCACAACTTGAGGTCTTGAAGAGTCTGTGGAACTACAACTTACATCAACCCTAACCGCCCATCATGATAGCTGGGGTTGATGGGAGTTGATCATCACATGGAGGGCCACAGGCTGTCCAATCCTTGGTTTAGGTTATTTGTACAATCTACAGACCTGTATATCAATTTCATGTTTGACGTTGAAATATTCCACTTACAATTTTAAACTAATCAAAACTCTCCATTATATCAAACTCCAGGAACTTAGATTGGTTCAAGCAATCCACGATCAAACTGTGCCTTAAGACCTAACCATAGTTAGACTAAGAAGAACTACCAGAGTTTAGATGTAATCAGGATTTTTTGTTCATTTAAAACCAGAACTGGATACTTCCAATCACCTTCTCTGGCACACCTCAGAGGGGAGTGGGTGGCATACAACAGCTCATGCATGTAACAGTAAACTATAGTTTATTAAGTTGTATAATTTAGCCCAATGAATAAACAGAAGTCAAATTGTGGAATGGACACCTTACTAGTAAAATTCAAAATCAAAGTTGTAATTAACTTTTCAGTTAACTATCTCTTGTAAGTGCATATTCTTACACACAGCACTTCAGCATGGTAAAATTAATCTTTAAAAAGGCCCTGATCATAATTTGTAGGTATTGTAAGGTGCTGTTGAACTGTTGGGCCTTAAAATATTTTAAAGTATTCAATTAATAATAATTGCCAAGTAAAGCTATGCACTAGGTCAAACACAACACTAAAATGCACCGAGTATATTTATTTAATTCCTCCCACAATAAAATACTTCAGTTCAACTACCTTTGGCTACTAAAAGATTTCTTCATATATGTATGTAGCAAATAAATTAGCATGGCATGGTTTACTTTTTGTTTAGTACATTATAAATCAAATAGCCATCTTAAATCTTCTCTGAAGCTCTAGGAAATTGTACAAAAAACCCACATGACTATTTTTATCTTGTATGCCACCTTGAGTAATTCTCCATTAGAAAATCAGAGGCTGAAAAATAGTGTTATTAATAGTATCTCACATACCACAGCAATTAATACAATACTTAATAAAAACAATACTTTTACCACTATTACCTAAGTCTGCTTTTTATTATTTTCACAACAGATTTTTGGAACTTCTGACTAGCTGAGACTAAACTTTTTACATTACTTATGGCTAGCCTAATTGTGCCAAGCTAACAATCAGCTGAAAGTCAGACAATTAATCAATCAATCAATTAATTTTAGGAATGAAGACAACTTGCCTTTTGGAGAAGGCTATCCCCATTTCCTCCTTCTGAGATGCCCCATAAATGGAACTGATTGTTGTGGGGCTTTTGCACACAGGACTTTTCCTTGTTGGGCTCAGGCCTGCTAAATTATGCTCAAATTGATGTGAGCCTGCCTGGAAGGAGCTGCTGCTCTGCAGAGCCGAGCCCAGCTGTGAAGGGTTGGAAGATGTAGGACTGGGCTTCTGAAGTGGGCTTGGCCTAGGTGAACGGCGCCTCACAACAACTGACTGGAGAGGGCTCTTTAGTGCTGGGCTTCGCTCTTTTGGACTCAGCTCTGTCACAGCAGAGGCCCTTGAGGCTGAACCTGTGCCATAAGCACCCACTTCTTGCCAAGATTTTGATCCCTCTGAGGATTTGGCATCCTGTGCAGTTCCTCCTGAGAAGGGTTGTTCCTTGGTGTCATCCCCTTGGTTGTCTCCAGCACCCTGAGACCCCCGGCCATCCTTGGAAGAAGACTTCTTCTCCTTTAATGACCGACGTTTGGAGGACTCGCCTCTGCTGTGATTAGAGGAGGATCGAGATGATGAAGACCTCCTTGACCTATCAGATGAGGACTTGTCAGAATTTCTTGAATGGCTTCTAGATCTTGGGGATGGCGATCTCCTCTTGGGTGACCGAGAACGTGAGCGTCCCCTACGAGGGCTATAGGCTTGGCGGTAGTTTTGCCAGTTGGACCTGTAATTTCCATAGCCACCTCGGTTATATTGACCCCATGGGTAGAACCCTCGGTTCCTTCCACGGAAATAATAGGGTCTCCGATAACCTCTGTTATGCCCTCGGAAATCCCGGTTCTGGTAGACCCGTTGGTGGTTCCTCTCCCTGTTATGAGATGGAGAATATGATCTCGAACGGGACCTAGAACTGAGGAAAAAGAAAAATGTATTTGGAAATTGCTACACACAGTACTACAGCATTCTGATTGCAATACAAAGGCATTAACCTGTTTTCATAATGATGCATAGGTTTCCCTTTAGCTCATCTCCAGCTTCTATCTCATAATGATAAGTATGCATTCCTTCCTTAAAAACAACCCTCAGTAATGGAGGGCAATGCAGATGACACAAAGCTGCTATTGCTAGGAGGAGCGTTTTCCTACAAGACCACTTCAGACACAGAGGAAGCAGCGTTTTCTCCCTCAGAAGGCCATCCATCCTCAGAGCACCCACCTTCCAGAGCTCAATTAGCAGCATGGGGCAAATGTACCCAATAGGGCAGAGAGGAAACCTTTATTTGTAACCTTTCAGCTTTATCTACTATAACCCAGCAAACATTCCACTTCACGGATGATTTGTTTTTGTTTTTAAAAGGCAACAAAAAGCTCTCTTCCCCCACACGTGACAGAAAATTAAACAAGAAATGGAGTATCAGACATTATTCTGTCTTCTAATAAGGGAGGTAAATGGCCATCAGGGCACACCACTCAATCAAATAGATCTTTTTTAGGTTCAAGTCTTTTGAGTTTGTGGATTTTTAAAGCAATATTATGTGATTGAGTATATTTAACACATAACATTAAATAGACATATCTAGTATGAGGGGCATGAGGTGAAAGATACAATTGCAGGATTAAGTTCCCTTTGTTTGGGTTATAGTGTGTCAGACTAGGATCAGATAGATCCAGGTTTAAGTCCCCACTCAGGCATGAAATTCAGAGAGCGACGTTGGCTTGGTCACTACTCTTCTCTTGCAGTCTATTCACTTCATGTAACAACTGATACAAAGCTACTAAAAATCCCACTGGTGCTCACAAATGGGGCGCAGCTGCCTATGAATGCTGGAGTGAGACTTGAAATAGCAGGTGCTTTACAGGAAAAAGAAGGCCCGACTGAAGGATTGGGGGTGGGGAGATGACCGAGCAGGGAACAAAACCTCAACTGAAGCCCAGAAGAAACCAAACCAGAATAGCCCTATTGGATGACTAATCTGAGATTAGGCAAGCATTATGTTACAAGAAGTTGTGCTGGTGAGGAGCTACACAGTCAAGTGAAAACAGGTTTAAAAACAGAAAAGCAACGTCTGCAGTCTAAAACATCATCTGGTACAATTTCTACAAAAAGAGAAGTTGCTGCCTTGTTTCTTCCGTGAATCCAGCCTCGTTTACTATCAAGAAAAAACCAGAGCAGCTTACCTTGGATTCTGTCTCATTCGCAAACAGTTTCAGCAACGTTAAGAAGGAATAGACATGCACACAGCCTGGTGCAGACAGTTAAAATGAGCTAATTATGAGGTGTTCTGCAGTCCAAGTAGGAGCCAGTCCCTAGACAGCTACTGCATTTTGTTATCAATTAACTGCTGAGGGACCTGTTGCCTGAGCCTTCCAAAATCCATTTTGCCATTTTAAAAGGCATGGAAAATGAAAAGTTTCCCTTCAAAGATCTGTGGAAGCTGTTCATAAGAAATCATTTGAAAGGACACAGCACATGAAATGCAGCTGAGGTTGTGCAGCTTGGGGGGGGGGGGCGGTGAGAAGAACGTGCAAGTTATTTCTCCCCAAAGCTTGCAGCTGAGTAACTGCATAGGTTCAAGGGCATTACAGAAAATAGAGCTACTGGGGTGGAATGACTCCTACAAAGAACTAAATAGATTATGACTAGAGTTGAGGCAGAGAAGGGGAATTCCCTAGAGAAAGACACAAATGTAATACAAGCCACATTCTCTGCAGTTGAGACACCAAAAGCAACCAGCTGCCCAAGCTGCTTCCCTCTACCACAACAAGATTCTGACCAGCAAGCCTATTATCCCCAAGAAATGAAGCCAGCGTAAGGCAGGAAACCTACCTCAATGAGTTTTCTATACTTTTCCTAGATTTGCATTCCCCAGCCTCTTCCATTTTACTTCTCCAGCCAAGTCATATGCATAATCAAAGTTTCTCCAAAACCTGTCTGCAACCAGGGGCATTTTGCATGCTGGGCTCATTCTCCATTAGCAGAGCTCCCCTCAATGAAGCCGGACATTCCCAGCCTACTGGTAAGCCCTTCCTAATGCTTTTACCCTCTGTTAGGAGATCGTAGCTTCTCTCCTCTTTCTGGCATTGTCCTTTTCTCCACCCCCTGTTGCATTTTACTGTTCCCTTTCTGTATCTTTCTCAGAAACCACACACACTAATTAATAACAGCCGCTTATGCTTCTGTCCCAACATTTACAGAAAATCTGCAAGCCTTTTACCGTTATTTTAAAAAGGTAACAAAATAAATGACTGATATAAACAAACTAGAGACTCAAATTCTTCTGAAAAGTAAGACAACACCCCAAGTGGGGTTTGGTTCCGCAGGATGTGCCAATAAACAGATCCCAGAAATTATTCAGAATGCTGTTCTTCTTGTTAACAGTCCAGATTTATAACCAACTGGAAAAGCACAGAATTATTACCCTTTCCCAACTTTCACTAGCAAAAATCTTCATCCATCTTTCTTTGCAATTTTGCTCTCTACTGCATCATTCTTAGACATATATCCTGAGCAGTGAGTTAAGATCAGTAACTTTTCATTAGAGACAAAGTTCTTGCAATATTAAGACTTTTAAAAGTAACAATGAATTTATGAGCCTGAAAATGACAACCCTCTACAAACAAACAAACCCCAGCCACCAAGAGTTTTGCTGCAGAATTGCTTGTTCTGTATTATTTCTAACAAGGTAAAGAGACTGAAAAATATCATTATTTGCTATTAGCTAACCAAAGCTAGGCAATTACAAATCTAATCACAAGGACATTAAAAGAGAGACAATAAAAATCCAAATGTAAAATCTTAGGCGCAGAGTTCACTATGATTGTTGAAGTACAGAGAAAGATACACCCTCTACAATTTTAGGCATTCCTCAAAGTTAGAATAATTCCAGAAGCAACCCAGTTGCTCAGAACATTTGACAATAGCCAATTTCAAAAACAACAACTCAAAAGGACGTAGGACAACCAAAACACAGAGAAAACTGGGTTAAAAAAACTACCCATTTCATGGCCAAGCAAGAGCTACCAGTATTTGGATGGTAAGGTTATAAAAATAGAACTGGTTAGCAGACAAAGGAAGTAACTTAAGATGGTAGAATAAATTGGAATCTAGCAAAAGCTTTCCACAGGAGAATTCCCATTTGTGCAGGGCTCCCTTCAGGTACAAAAAAGAACACAACACCATTAGAAGCAACCAGTGGCACTTACCTAAGCCTGCGTTTTCTTGATCGAGAAACAGACCGGGATCGGGACCGAGATTTTGAGAAAGAGCGGGACCGGGATCGAGAACCAGATCTTGAATGAGAGGAACGGGACCCCGATTTTGATTTATTTGTTTTTGACATTTTTTCTCACTCCTTTCACTTAATTCTGTCAACATAGAGGGGAAAAGAAAAACAGCAACAAATGAATCATTTTCCAGCTTCTCTCCTTGGCTGTTTGAAGATGTCCAAGAATAGCAAAATTATATTTGCAAAGCAAAGAACACTTATCCAACAGCCTTTGCAAGTTAGCTCTAAAAAGAACACCAGACTAGTTTAGTTTAGACACTCTTTTATTCCATAACAATTCCAATCCTGCTTTTGCTTTAAGTCTACTAATCACAAAGCCTATACATGTCCAGGTTCCTGCAAATATTCCTTTATGTGGTGAGAATGGAGTCCTAACATTCACCAACTGACATAGCTGCCTCTCTCCCGCACTTAAGACAAAAGAACACTTACATACTATCTCTCAGGGATGAGGTGCCGACTCTTTGAAAAGCCCTGCTGCCGGTAAACCAAGTTATACACTTGTTACAATCAAGCAGCCACTAGGGACTCTTGTTGCAGCCAAAATAAATCAGGAGCCCTTCCAAAGATTTCAAGGGTTCAAATGTTGGTGATGGAAAATAGGTTTCTCTATAGCACTCAACACCTTTGAATAATTAATTAATAATTTTAACAGGAAGAGATGTAGCAAAATTATCTCAAACAGATATCCCACAATTTTAGAAATAAGAAGGGGCAAATCAACCATCAGGCATGATGCAGTTGTAACTAAGCAGAGAATGATTAGGTGGTTTCTCAATGACAATTTTGTGTGTGTCCAGTTTTACACCCAGGGAAAAACCCAGCACGTGACAGAAAAACACACAATTTTAAAGAGAAAACATCAAATACCAATACAAATGAGAAGCAACTTTATTCAATGCCACCCAAAATATCATAATTCAAAATAGAAAAAAGCAATATTTTATCTTTTAAATTTTAACTTTTAAATTATCTTTTAAATTAAAGTACTACAAACATAAAACACTTGCAGAAACCCTATAAAAAGCAACTTACTACGAATCTGTTTATTTCTGCAAACGTTTTCCATAAATCATATTTGGAACTTTTGTTTTCAAAATTGGAAACTTTAACATAATCCACAAAACAGCTCTTGGTATAAGACTTGTTTCACCCTCAACCCAGCACAGTTCTAATTCAGGGTAGCAATAAAAAGAGTGAGTGCTCCCTTACATACCCAAGCCATTTTTGAAATGTAACGGGTAAAGTGGCATACCTCAAGTAATCCTGAGTGAGGACCTGAAATCCTCCCTCTACTTCTGCCAGGACTGTTCAGTAGACCTAACTCTATAAGCTAACACCTGGCCTGGCCCATCACTTTCACTGTACAAAGAGCAAATTGAAGCTCAAGTTCTATTCAGCAAAGAATGTTTTGACTTCATTCATCAGTCACCCCTTAACTGGGAATACTTTTGCTTCTTAGAAACTAGGGACAAATTCAGATGTTGTTTCTGCCACACACTCTCCTATACATATTCCAGGCAATTAAATAGAGTGAAGCAACAACACAATTGAGTTCCAGACAGTGTGGTCTCAAGGGTTAACACTTCACCCTCCTCCCACCCCAGCCCAAGTGCTCCTATTTCAGAGTCAGCTGTGTTCTGAGCATTCAAGCCCTAGATTAGATTTTAAAGATTTCAGCCTCTGCTGACATGTACCCAACAGGATATAAATGTGGGGAGAGATAAAAAAGAGATGACAATCAGAACAGGCTGCAAAGAGCACATATTTCAGTGGTATGCGCATATATATGCATGCCACTAAAATATGTGCTCTTTGGAGCCTGTTCATTTATTCTCTCATTCATACACACACACACACACACACACACACACACACACACAGAGAGAGAGAGAGAGAGAGAGAGAGAGAGAGAGAGAGAGAGAGAGAGAGAGAGGAGTTTAGTTCTTACTTGAAATGTGCCAGAAAAATCTATAACTTTTACAGATGCATACCTCTCATGCATGATGCTATTTAGATTTGTACATATAAATCAGGAAAAGGGAACATTTGCAGCGTTCCAAATGTTATTGGACTTCAACTCAACAGTCTCAGACATCATTGGTAAATGACTACAGTCCAGCAACATCTGAAGGGGCACGTGTCCGCTCCGCCCCCCGATAAAAACAGGGGTGTAGTGGTAAAATTTTAAAGTCCAGGTATACCTCGGAGATATTGCAGGTATTGTTCCAGACCATCACAATAAAGTGAATATTGCAATAAAGCAAGTCACACCATTTTTTTGTTTTCAAGTGCTTATAAAAGTTATGTTTACACCAGTGGTGGCCAAACTCGGCCCTCCAGCTGTTTTGGGATGACATTTCCCATCATCCCTGACCACTGGTCCTGTTAGCTAGGGATGATGGCAGTTGCAGTTCCAAAACACCGGGAGGGCCAAGTTTGGCCACCACTGGTTTACACTGTAAAGGTAAAGGGACCCCTGATTGTTAGGTCCAGTTGTGGACGACTCTGGGGTTGAGGCGCTCATCTCACTTTACTGGCTGAGGGAGCTGGCGTACAGCTTCTGGGTCATGTGGCCAGCATGACTAAGCCGCTTCTGGAGAACCAGAGCAGTGCACGGAAATGCCATTTACCTTCCCGCCAGAGTGGTACCTATTTATCTACTTGCACTTTGATGCACTTTCAAACTGCTAGGTTGGCAGGAGCTGGGACCGAACAATGGGAGCTCACCCCGTTGCGGGGATTCGAACCGCCGACCTTCTGATTGGCAAACTCTAGGCTCTATGGTTTAGACCACAGTGCCATCCACATCCCGGTTTACACTATACTGTAGTCTATTAAACCAGGCCCCCAGGCTGCAGGGGTGGAAGGGGA
The DNA here is from genome assembly GCF_965207765.1 of Zootoca vivipara. Lineage (NCBI taxonomy): Eukaryota > Metazoa > Chordata > Lepidosauria > Squamata > Lacertidae > Zootoca > Zootoca vivipara. The sequence continues at coordinate 54,942,125 of NC_142589.1, read as the reverse complement.
AAAACCTGGTTCCAGCCCTAGCTAGCTCCACTCCTGTGGTCAGAAGAGGGACAGTGGCAGTAGGAGGCTTCCTTCCCCTGGAAATGGACAGGCTGCCTGCAGTTGCACCCGCGCCCTCCTAAAGAGCAATATCTGCAAAGCGCAATAAAGCAAGGTATGCCTGTACAAACACACATAATGACAGCCCTCATTGCTTTCACACCCACACCCACAAGGAGAATTCAATAATGCAGGCACAACAAATAGCAACAGAACACAGCATAAAACCCAATTTATTAAGATTATATAGGAAATCATGAGCATGGAAATTCCCAAACATATGGAGTTTTCCTAAATGTTTGGCTGTCAATTAACTGCTACATTTCTACAAATTCTGGCCCACAGCTCTCTACTTTTAGAAATATTTTTTTCTTGAAATGTTTTCAGAATTGTACAAAACAGTAAAATAAACATGAAGACTCTCTTAAATGTAATGTACATCTCATTCTTTGCCAAAAAAAGAATGAGCACTTTTATGGAAATAAAACCTTTAAAACAATTTTCAGAGGGGTGTGACTCTACCAGCAGTAATAGGAACTTAAAAAAAAAAACCAAAGCCCTAAATATAGTTGAGCACGTATAATGAATCTACACAATGTAAAAATAAACAAACAAGTCAAAGAATCAGAATTGGAAGAACATAAAATGGTTTAGTCCTATGCCCTGCTGATGCAAGATATCCACTACTACAGAATCCCTGACAGCTGGCCATTCAGCCTCTACTTAAAAACTTCTAAGGATACAGCCCGATGATGCAACCCATTTGCTGATTTGCCATGGACTGAGTCCATAACAAGAATTGTTGTTACATGGTATTTAAGATAGAAACTGTATCCAACATTAGTTGGATCATTGAAATTAATGGGCATGACTAACTCAGGTCCATTAATTTCAATGGGTCTACTTGGAGTATGACTAATGCTGGATACAATCCACTGGCTTTTTTTGGTATGTTTTTTAAAAAATTGTGTTCTACCCTGCCTGGTCAGAAAGTGGTCTATAAATATTTTAAATAAATTTGTACAAAGGTTATGCAACACACACACTCAAGCCCTGTGGGCAACCTACCTTACTTGGAATAGACTGCCTTGTCACAACTTGATGGTTGCCTAGCACTGTCTCCTTCCACTTGAAATAAAAAAATTCTGCAAAATAAAAGTAATTGTTAATACTGCAAATGCTCATAGGAGAACATCCACAATAACCATTCTACCTTGAAGAAAGGTGTAAAGGCAGCGCTACTCTAATTAAGCCCTCCTCAAATCTGTTACTCTATCACAAACCACTTTGTTTTCTCAAGTAACTGTGTCCATGTATAAGCCTACCAAGCTTGAACACACCTCAGTAGTAATCTCACACCTCTCCACTCCCTGCAAGGAGAGAGAACCAGCAAAATTTACAAAGGCTATAACTGTGAAAACATTGTTAGTTGTCTACTGGTTGGTCTCCTAGTATCATCATATGACTTTCTGACAGACAAACAAACCAACAAACCTGAGAGCAAAGATTGTAATGTTTTTATTAATCTGCAAGCTGTTTGAGAGCCCTTCTGGATGAAGGGCAGAGAAGTTAGCTTCCATTGTCAGTCTCACAAGCAAGCCCTAGAAATAGATTATCATTTCCCCTCTATGTCCTCATGGCTTTAAAAAGTTTTTCAAAAAGCAACACAAAATTTTTTATGCTGTCTGGGGTGGCATTATAGCTTACACAAGTAATGAGACATAAGGTAGTACTATTTAAATTATTTTAATATATTTAAATTATTATTATTTTTTCTTTCCTCCCACCTTCCTATGAACTCCTGTCAATCAAAATATCTATTTCTTTGTGGTCAACAATCCAAGCAATATGTTGCTATGCATCATTTTGTGTCTGTTAAAATTGTGGTGGTTTTGGTATATACACCACATATCCTACATAAGGTCCACCAAGCCTTAGCACGGGGTGAGGAACAATGCCAATTTAGGCTTGGCATGGTCATAATTTGAACCGCAAAGAGTGTCCACCTGCCCCACAACTGACTTCATTTGTGTAGCAGGTAGAGAGAGACATGGCAAGATTGGGTACATGAGTGAGATCCCCATGTGGAACTACGTATGCAGCTGGTGTCTGCAGAAAACAGCTTTGTGCTCCAGGCTTTGCCAAGCAAAGGGCTGGCAAAGCCCATTTCACTTTGGTTCCCAAGTCCCTGACAACCAGTGTTATGCAAGGGACTTTTGAGAGGTGAGCAGGACAATCTACCTATCAAAGTTGGCCTGTGGAGGTGGGAACAGTTTCTGCCCTGCTGGGCCAGAAAGATTTCCCACCTGTGCCTTTGAATGAGCCACTGATCTCATTCCTCTTCCTGCTGCCCACACATTGATTGCAGAAGCTGGAGTCTCTATCCAGAATTGCTGTGCTCAACAATCATATACGCCAAGACAAAATAAGCTTTAACTGCCACATTCATCTGTCAGCAGAAATTTCCAGGGGGGTAAGCTGTGCTAGTTTGTTGCAGCAAAAACAATAAAGTCTTGTGTCACCTTAGAAGACAACCACAATTTCATGAACTAGTCTTTAAGTTGCCACAAGACTCATTGGGTTGAATCCTTAGACAAATCCCCCAACCCATCCTACACTGTTCAGGAGCCCCCGCCCGACCCTCCAACAAGGCATTTTGGGGGGGTGGGTCCACTGAAGAGATGAGATGGGAATAGGAAACTTTCTGTCCATGCACTTCGTGAAGTTAACTAATCTTGGGGTTTGCTGTTATGCTGCATTTGCTGGTATGCTGATAGCAGTATAGCGGAACCTCGGTTTACGAATTTTCGGTTTACGAACGCCGCGGACCCATTTGGAACGGATTAATTCACTTTCCATTACTTTCAATGGGAAAGTTCACTTCAGTTTATGAATGCTTCAGTTTATGAACAGACCTCCGGAACAAATTGTGTTCATAAACCGAGGTACCACTGTAGTTAAGTTTATCAAATGCTGAATTTTTTCATTTGCTGTTGCTTTAGCTTGACTGAAATTGGCACTTAAATGCTAATGATTAACCAAGAATGAGAGCTGAAGAACAGAATTTCTGCAGAGAAGCATTGGTCTTAAAAATGAAGGGTGCAAAACTGTAACTGTCTCAAATGCTAAAAAAATAATAATCTGTGTTGCAGACTGTTACACTGGTTTTCTGGAGTTGGGAAGAAAATATGAATGCAAGACACCTTTCATGGATGAAACCTAACAATACTTACGATCCAACAATCTTATTTTTATTATGAAACAAAGAGATAACTACCATACCTTCATGAACTACCAACAGAGTTTAGTTGTTGTTTTGTATTGTTTGCTAACTAACTAACTAGAGAGGCTTAACTTCTGCTTGGGAGCACAATGAAATCAGAACAAAGCAGATTGGGAAAAGTGTGCCCCAGTTAGAAAGGACCAGAACTGCCTTGCCTGCTAGGCAACCCGTTGCCTGCAATCAATTCACAAGAGGAAGACCATAGCGTGACATACACAAAGAGCAGGTGCTTAGCAGAAAGGTAGCTGGCAAACCAAATGTAGGAAGCAACTGTTTTAGGCACGTCCAATATGTGTGTGACTGCATACTCATTCATCATGCTGACCTGGAAGTGACTTGAAACCATCAAAAAAGGGGTAGAACGGGGCGGAGGCAGAACAGGCTTACACAGGCCCTGTCAATGTGTGTGTGTGTGTGTGTGTGTGTGTGTGTGTGTGTGTGTGTGTGTGGTGGTGGTCCTGGAACGTTACCCCCATGCAAACTGTTCATTGCCTGTAGCTGTAGATGACGTACATGGGCAAGCCAAGTGCAGGGTCACCTCTCTATATGTACCATGAGAACACTATCTCAACTCCAAAAATGGCAGTCAGTTGAAGACTTTAGCAAGGCATATTAAATGTAGTGCTTTTTTTCTAAAACAAAATTTAGGAGTACTCTCATTCCGTCTGAGACTTGGGAAACACTGTGACAGGAAATGAGGCTGCCATCGGGAGTAGCAACGGAACTGACGATTCACTGTGCTAGAGAAGAAACTAAAAATGTTAAAAACTTTAGTTTCTTTTCCCGTTAGATTCACAAAATGTTTAGAGGTGCGCCCCTGTGTACTCCCAGAAAAAAGGCACTGATTAAATGAAAACATACACATTGAAAAATTATATACCGGTACTGATTAGAAAAATATGTTTTAACTATGTTCCATGATTCAAAATAAGCCATAAGAAATATCAGGTGTTGGAACAAAAGCCGTTTTTGCACATACTGTGACCCTCAAATCATCTTAATCCCCGAGCCAGATACTCATTTTCCACTGTTAATCAGGTGCAATCCACAAGTTCCACTTCTCCGCAAAAAGTTGCTCTGTGATAGAAATTTTTTACACCAGGCTCTTTTTGTCCGCAAATCAAATCGCTTGCATGCTGTAGTGTAAAGTTATCAATAACACAGATATAAAAGGATATGTTGCTTTGTGTTTTACACTTCTGAAGTGTTTGGGGAGGGAAACCTGGGACTCTCCAATTGGAAGTTGTTTGCTTTGTTTCCGACTGCCATGACTGCAAACCAAAGGCAAGTAAGGCTTCAATTTTTAGGCTATTTTTTTAAGCTGGAGAGGAAAACATACCTTTTGTTCAACACAACAAAGCCCAGAAGTCCCTCACCAGCAGGTGTGGCAGTAAAGTGAGCACTCCTCAATGTAGTCAATCCTATCAATCCACCTGCAATTTTTTAAAAACAAGAAGTCACCACCTGTTCCATCTCAATCTCAAAGCACTGAGGGCACAGTATGCAATCTCAAAGGATGTTTTAATTGTATTGCACCTAAAAACGGATCATTTATTATCTTCACACCTTGCCATAATTAAGCAGTGATTAACCCTTAGCCGCTAGCTTTGGGCTACGTATATGCTATTGCCTATCCCCAGGAGAGGTGTGTACCTTTGAAGTCTGTCCTAACCAGATACAGTCTGCTGTATTTCTCTCTCTCTTTTGCGTCATATTTTATTAAAGCATTTTCATAATACAATAAGAGAAAAGAAACTAATTAAAATGAAAATGAACAAAAGAGGAAAGAAAACCTAGAGTTCTCTCTCAAAGGTAGCTCTTATCCTTTGTCTGACGCAGAAAGTGGTGGGCCCTCCCAGCTGTCACCCGGAAGCTTTCCTTTCTTCTCCAAGTCTCTCACCTATCACTTTCATGTGTGTGCAATCCTAGACCCCAACAATGGCCCAGAGCAGAGGACACCAAGGAAAACAAAAGGGGGGAGGGGAAGAGAACACTAAATAAATAAAATGGACTTCTGCTTTTCTGTCTCACTTACATAAAAGAAATTATTCAAAATATTCACTCTAGGATGACATCCAACTGTTCTACTTTCTGCTAAGCCAGTGATGGCGAACCTATGACACGCGTGTCAGATGTGACACGCAGAGCCCTCACTGCTGGCACATGCCCCATCGGCCCATTCACGCTGTTGTTGTTCGTTTTTTTCCGCGTTTGTTCTCCCGCTCCTCCTAAAGCTCCTCCTACAGCTTGTCTTTTGTTGTTGTTGTTGCTGGTAGCCAGAGATTGGTTGTTTAACCCTTTCTGTGCTGTTTTTCCTGGCGCTTTGGCAGACGATGATTGGGTGTAACAGTGTTCGGTTTTTAACCCGTTCAGTGCTGATTTTTTTGGTGCTTTGGCAGACTATGTCAGTGCTGTGTGTTAGTTCCAGCGAAGGAATTATTTGTCATTTATTTCTGTTCCCTTTCTCCCCCCAAAAGCGCAGCAGCTTTGGGGCATCCCCCCCCCAAAGCAAAGCAACTTTTGCACCCCCCCAAAAAAACCTCCCAAACTTTGGTCAGCAGCTCCCCCCCAAAAGCTCAACAACTCTGGGCACTTTGTGATAAATAAGGGGGTTTTGGTTTGGTTAAATAATTAGTTTTTGGTTTATTAAATACCGCTATATATTAGAATTAAACATTTTTGTTATTTAACTATAAATATCACAAAATTATGGTGTTTTTCTCGAAGTGACACACCACCCAAGTTATGCTCGGTTTTTTGGCGAATTTTGACACACCAAGCTCAAAAGGTTGCCAATCACTGTGCTAAGCAATATTTCCCCAATTTTTAGACACAAATGTCTCAAATTCATTCATTTTCCTTTCCACACAAAAAGTCCAATTGGGGTTCTCTAATTATTATTAATAAATTCAACGATTCTTTTTTCTCTAATCAAACATATCAGCTTTGCCTCCAAAAACTTCAACAAATATTCCTCCATTTTAAACAATAAATCTTTTCATCTTTGTGCACGCAAGAAACTCTTCGCTCTGATGCATCCATAATTATTTTCATATTATGTTACAGGTAGGTAGCCATGTTGGTCTGACGTAGTCAAAACAAAATAAAAAAATTCCTTCCAGCAGCACCTTAAAGACCAACTAAGTTTTTATTTTGGTATGAGCTTTTGTGTGCATGCACACTTCTTCAGATACCCTGAAATAGATATCACCCTTCTGAGTGATACCCCCTCCCCACCCTTTCTCTACATAAGCGTCTGGGGACTTCTATTTCAGTATATCTGAAGAAGTGTGCATGCACACGAAAGCTCATACCAAAACAAAAACTTAGTTGGTCTTTAAGGTGCTGCTAGAAGGATTTTTTTTTGTTTCATATTATGTATTCATTTGCACCTAGTTTAGTATCTTACAATCCAATTTCCTGTTGCATTTGCCATGATTTCCCATCCTTAAAAAAAATATCCTTCTATTTAAGCTTTTTCCATTCTTTTTCCAATAAAAGCACCAGATGAGTCTGCTGTATTTCTCAATGAATTCTAAATTCCTATTCAGAACAAGCCACTTTTATTAAGGATAAGGAAAGGTGGAACATGTGGGTTTGGTCAATTTTGTATGCGACTCAGCACACATATATTCAAATAACAACTCAGCTGTATTATAAGTTTCAATTTATGGGCCAGAGCAATTTCTTCTGCTTCGAGTGGCCACTCTTTTTTTAGTGTCCTTGCAGATGTTCACAAGGGACCAAATAGAAATCATTCATATCATAATTTCAGTCTCTGGGCAGCTATATATAACCATTGATTTTATTTGTATGCTGCTTTTCCATGGTAAACTCTGCTCAAAATAATTCACAACATCAAAAAGGGTTATATAATAAAATATAAGATTTCAAGATGAACAATTAAGAAACAAAATTTAAATAAATACAGTGGACCCTCGGCTTACGCTCCCCTCAGGTAATGTAAACTTCGGGTTACGAAAGCGGAAAACGCGGAAGTATTTTTCTAGGTTTCATCGCTCACACATGCGCAGAAGCACTAAACCGCGCCATGCACATGCACAGAAGTGATCCTCCGGTTGCGAATTCCTCAGGATGTGGTCGGACCGCCGGAATGGATCCCATTCGCAACCGGAGGTACCACTGTATCATGGCATGCATAACCAGTGGTTTTTAATTATACTACTGAGGAGCATAAGCATCTAGTTGAAAACTGATAGGTATGGTGTTAGAAAGACATCAATCATTAAAATGTACAAAAATATATCTATAGAAGAAATATGGGGAGGAGACCCAGCCAAATCAGCAGGAAAGAACATTTGTTCTCAAACTCCTTAAAGGACACATTACACACGATGGCAAGAGGGAAAGAATTAGAACTGTAAATTCAGTCCATCACTGGAAAACAAAATTTGTGCCCAAGATATGACACACCAAGGAGGAATTTTGAAACTGAGTGCTTTATAGCTAAGAGACACCCAAAACAACTTGAAATAGTAAATCATTCAACCAATCAGAAGGAGGCCACTGTATGGAGTATGATATGAGACCCAGACTGCGATGGGGTCTCAGCTTTTTGCACTGGTGCCAGTTAACTCTTACATCACACTCATTTTCTCTGTCACAGCCCAACAGAACTATGTCTCTCTCTCTCTCTCTACTTTCCACCACACTGAAAAACAATTACTTCTGAAAATGGCAATGAGCCACCCTAAGAAATAACTGTTTTTCGGATTAGGTTTGCAGTTATGTAGCAGTTTCAGTAATGTTAATGTATTTTTACACAGAAAAAGAATTAAGTTTGTAGTGTAATGGCAGCTGATCCAAGACCAATACACACCACTGCAACTCCGGCATATAAAGACTACTATGCTATGTATTTAGAATTCTACATTAGTTTCAAGCTCACATGTTAATGGTTTACAAATCCTTTAAAAAAAGATTTCATCATGGTCTCTTCCATCCAGAAAGGTGTGGGGGGTGGGGAATTCTAGACAGCCTTGAAGACATTTTTTTAAAAGCTACCTTTAATCACAACTATTGTTTAACTAAGCTATTTTTTTAAATGAGCCAGAACTAGTACTAAAATAGTTTTTGTGTAATGGGCAAATACAAACTGTGATGATGGTGACTTTAAAAAAATATGTATCCTTCTTATCTTATATGTATACCTTCTTATCTTATTTTTTCCATCTATGTTCTTCTTGCACTTGTCTATGCTTCTTAATTGTAGTTTGCTTCTGTTGGACATTAATTTGTTTGAGTTTACCTTTATTTATTTACAATATGTTAAATGTATATGATTTACCATTTTATATGATTTTTTGATTTATAATTGCTTATAATTTATAATTGTTTTCTTAATTCTTTCTTTTTCTATCCTTGTTTGTGTTGATTTAATTTGTAATGATTTGAAATGCAAATAAAATCTTTTTTAAAAAAAGTATCCCTTCTATTATCACCAGCACATGATTTAAGGGCACCTTGCATAAGTAAAAAATTGGCTGAGAATTGCATTTCTTAATAAATTAAAACTGGCCTGCTTCTTTGTTCTGAATTTAATATAGGATATCAGTTTAATAAAAGTTTTAATAATTCACACTTGAAGGATCATAATCTTTCATAACTCAGCTACATAGTATCCTCAGAGAGTCACTTTTGTACCTACTGTATTTATCATGGACCTCTTTAAAACTGAAGGTATGCCCAGATTGAAACAAGCTGGAAAGATCTGGCCACCGTGCTGCAGGAGGGATGTGCAGAATCCCAGACTGTATTACTTGACAAAATACATAAAATATAATTCTGCTCTCTGTAACTTTTGAACATAGCTGCCAAGTTCTCCCTTTTTTTAAGGGAAATTCCCTTATGCTGAATAGGCTTCCTCGCGAGAAAAGGGAAAACTTGGCAGCTATGCTTTTGAAGGTACCTTTCAAATACCAAACCCTAAGAATGCTGCTTGTTTTGTAATTTAGTCAAATGCAGAAGCAGTGCCACTTACATTTATCCCTTTGAAACTTTGATCCAATTGATTTGCAGCAGTCTGAGTTGGATGGCAACAAAAATTATGTTGCTCTGTACTTTTTCCTGCTCGCAGTCCTTTGAAGCCTGGTCAAGAGGACAGAAACATATCCAACAACAAGAAAGCTACAAGTAAAGAATGCATTGAATCCTTTATTCTCTTTTAACAATGACAGTGCCTCCCAAGAGGCAAAAGTGTATCTTACTCTTGCTTTTTAGAATTTTACTCTGTGTACAGCTCAGGACCTGCTTGTCCTCTGTGTATAGGAATTGTAATGATTTGATACTGTACAAAGCCTTACATAAAAGTCTTCCTGTTAACAGAGCTTTAGAAATCATTTTGGGAAACTAAATTTATGAACATTGTGTCTTAAAACATTTTGTTCTTCATTCTAAAAGAAAACATTTCATTTTTTGGGCCTTCACATCTATATAAACATGATCTGACCATCACAAGGGATTTAAGATTAAATCTCCGACTATCAGATAACTGAATTTATTTGAATATAATGATTCACATTATTTTATTCTTTTTCCTATTTAAATATCTCATTTCAACTACTACATTAATTGGAAATAAACTTTTAAGATAAAGAGGAACTGATAGTAATAATTTAGAAAGTGCTAGTTTAGTAGCTTGTAGCCCCATTTGTAAAAAAAAACTTTAATAAATTCAACTTGTAATTATTTTAATGAACTGAACGTTTAATATAACAGGCTTGATAATTCTATTGCAAAACATCACCCCCCCCCCAAACAAAACATCACCCCCCCCCCAAAACCTGTCCCCCTCTCCATGGCTTCAAAATTTCTGGAAATTTTACATATCTGCTCAAGTTAAACTTTAAGCATTCAATGGCATTAATCCATCTGCAAGGGTGGAGTGGGAGGGCTCCTTGGAATAAGTCTTAGTCTTATATGTCAGGGGAGGCAGGGTGTTTCTAACTTCCACTTCAGAAGTTATAATACTGGTCATAAAGAAACCTAGCATAAATCTATAAAATGTCAACAATTATAGGCTGGGTTGACAATATGTCCTGAGCAAAGTGCTTAGATGAAAGTGTTTCTCCATATCCATTTAAATCAGGCTACAGGCAAGGTTTTAGGACAGAAACTGCCTTGAGCAATTTGAGGGGTGGCATTTTCTGAAAACCAAAGGGTTCAAAACCCTGTTGATTCTCTTGGACCTCTCAGGTGTTTTTGATGTCATTGACCATCAGGATAATATATCTTCTACACAATTCTACACAATTCTATCCCCCTCCCTGCCCCTTATGCTGTTTAACATAAAACTGCTGGGAGAGGTCTGCAGAGATTTATCTTGAGGTATCATCAATACACAAAAGGCATCCAGCTGTTTCTCTTTTTCATATTTCAGGTGAGGCTTTCATGCCCTGAATCAGTGCCTAGGTGTGGTAAAGAATTGGATAAGGGTTTATTGACTGATATTCAATCCAGACAAGATGGAGGTACCTTGGAAAGTGGTTTATCTGACCTGATGATGGTGTTAAATTTGTTCTAGAAAAACTGCATTCTCTTATGCATTAGGGCCACAGTTTAGGGGCTCATATTAACTCAATATTGTCACGCAATATTTACGTGACCTCTGTGGTTTGAATGCCTTTTATCAGCTTGCACTGTAAGAAAGCTCTTCCTAATGTTTAACCTAAAACCCTTTTCATGTAATTTGATCCCAATGGTTTGAGGTCTATTCTCAGAAGTAAAAGTAGTAAATAAATTGCTTTATGAACTATGTCAGGAGTGGGGAACCTCTGGCCCACAGGCTAAATCAGGCCAACCAGGGTCTAAAATTTCATTTGCTAGGCCACTTTTCCCAAATCATTCCCACTTACTAAACACCTACAGTGTGAGGAAGGCAGAGATGCAGCTGTCAATGCACAATTAGGAGCATCATTGAAGTGCACTCCTAATACTGTACAGAATTACATTGGTAAAGGAAAGCACACTTCAGCTGTACCACTTAACAGCTGATGTGTGTGTGGCAGAGTCAAAGCCTGTTCCACAGTCTGCACAAGTGACTTCTCCAAGGGAGTTTTTAGAACAGAAAGCCCCTAATTTCCATGCCCTACTGAAACCAAACTTAACTACAACATTCTCTTCTCTTTTTTGGTCCTGTAAAGCCCTGCTGGCAGGGGGTAGCTAAGCTGCGGTCCTCCAGGTGTCCTTGGACTACAAGGCCATGTGGAGTGGGAGCTGCAGCTGCAAAGAGCTAGGAATTCATCATCAGCATCCATATCACATCATCATCTATATTATTATAATTATTACGTATTATTATTTATTTGTACACCGCTCATCCGGCTGGGTTTCCCCAGCCACTCTGGGTGGCTTCCAACAAAGATTAAAATACATTAAAATGTCACACATTAAAAACTTCCCTAAACAGATCTAGATCAGTGTTTCCCAACCTTGGGTCTCCAGCTGTTTCCGGACTACAATTCCCCCCCCCGCCCCCGACAACTGGTCTTGCTAGCTAGGTATGATGGGTGTTGTAGCCCAAAACAGCTGGAGAACCAAAGGTGGGGAAACATTGATCTAGAGGCCCACTTCTCACACTATGTAGACACAAGCTAATTCGTATCTAATTGTGAATTAATTTACAGCTCCCTTTTAAAGAAAGAAAAGCAGAATCCCGATGGGTAAGACGGGATGGACAGATAATAAACACTGCACGCAAGGGGGGGGGTTGGGTGCCGTGGGAGGCGGCCCCCTTACCCGATTGCATGCAGACTTCTTAAAAAAAAAATATGTCGGCATCCATTCAATCGCGAAGGGAGAGGAGAGGGCCAGAGGCCGCCTTCCCGATACCTCTCCCGCCAATACTTCTAGGTAGATTTGCCAAAACCCCGTCTGGTTCTCGGGGGCGATTTAAAAAAAAAAAGCCCCGATTCAGCTCTGCTATCAGAAATAACGGCCCCCTCCATTTACCCATTGGCCTACCCGCGAACCGACCTCCTCCCAGGGCACGCGATACCCCTCCCCCACTCGCTATCCCCCCCCCAGCTCCACCTCAGCAACCCCCTGACTGGGGTGTGTGAGGTAGAAACATAATCCTTCGCCATCTTTTTCAATCTTAAGGGAGGAGAGAAAAAAAACCGCAGGCCGCGGCCTCCTCCTCACCGTTCAGACGCGGCCTTCTTCTCTCGTCCGCCTTTGCCTACCTCACAGCTCACTACCGCAGCAGTAGCAGCAGGCCCAGACGTCCTGCGCGCGCAGCACTACGAGGCATGACCGCACTGTGTAAAGCCGCTGGGAGATGTAGTTCTTCCGTCTCCCCTGGCCTATTTGAACGGCGGACGGCTTTCACATCATGTACTACAAGACCCGGTATGCCTTTGCAGGAGCCCGTCATCGACTACCTTCCGCCCCGCCGACTCTCGCGCTCTCTCTAAAGGCAAGCTCCTCCCCCTTTCCAGCTCGCGCTCTCTCCGTCCACAGGAGCTACCCTTAGGTCTGATGGGAGGTGGAGTCTTTTTTTAGCCCAAATTAGGCTAGCTGGCATACGGTAGAAGTATCGCCAGGGGGGGACTACAACTCCCAATGTTGGTGAGACAGTCTTTAGGGTGATATGCTCTCGAAATGTTGGCACAGGATGTTGTCTTCTGTATAGTATAGTGAGGGTCTCTGTGCGGGCCTCGGAAAAAAGTGGCATTTTACGAGGGGCCAAGAGGAGGATTTATATGAGAGGGCAGTCTTTCCGTATCATGCTGGGTTGCTTAATTTGATTTATTATTATGATTCCTTGTATTTATATCCCACCTTTTTCTCAAAGGAGCTACAGGGTTCACCTCCTCATTTAACCCCCATAACCACCCTGTGAGGTAAGCTAGGCCCAAAGCCATCCAGAGAGCTTCATGGCCTAATGGGGATTTGAACCTTGGTCTCTCCCAGGTCCTAGTCTGATACTGTATAAGCACTATACCACACTAACCCTCTAGTGCCTCAAAGTAATAGCATTAAAGTAGGTAAGAAAGGGCAATAAGGTCACCCCAAAATACATACATTTCAAAGCCCTTCCCACTTAACGTCTGTGGCCTAAGCTGTGTTCATCCGTTATCTACCTGCCCTCCCAATAAAAACAGAGCCTGGGTAAATAATGTGTCCCCTCATGGGTAGACTGAGTGAGCCAGATTCACTCCATCCGTTCTTTCAAGTTTTATATACCAACTTTTCCTCCACGTTGCTCAAGGTAGTGTATATGGTTTTCTCCCTCCATATTTTATCCTCACAACAACCCTGTGTAGTAGGTTAGGCTGAGAGGCAGTGACTGGCCTGAGGTCATCCAGTGAGCTTCATGACTGAGTGGGGTTTATGAACCCTGTTATCCCAGACCTTCGGTCAGCACTCTTTTCTTTCTTTCTTACGTCAGCACTCATAAGTACTACACTATACTGGCTCTAAAAAGAGGCATGGACAAAAATGTGGACAAAAGTGCCATACAAATCCATAGCAGCAATGGCCGGAGAAAGACCCCTTAAAATTGCACAGAGCTGGAACCTAATACCTAGAATCCTAGGCTATATAAATCTGATGAGTTATCCCATGTGTTGGAGAGGATGTCCCGCTATAAGGACATATCAGCAAATGTGGTGGAGTGTCCAAAAATAAAAAAAATCTGGGAAAATGTATTTACAAAAATATATCTGATTACAGAAATATTTTTATTTACAATTACAAGGAAGACCCCAGGACTGGCTCTACTTAACTCATGTCATCACAATACAGTATGTATTGTATTGTATAAGAATTCATAACACATCTTTTAACTGCTGCAACAACAACTATTGCCAGGACATGGGAATCATTACAATTATTAACTATGGACCAATGGTATAATGCAATTTAACAAACAACATTATTGGAACATTATTGGAAAAATAAAAGTTTCAAGAGGCCAAAAGAAAGTCAACAATTTTTATTTTTATGCATTCTGGTGTGACTTTACTGATTACACAAATAATGAGGCATATGGTAGAACACCCATATTTTATAGTAGTCTGGCATACATGAAGTACATATTTTTCCCTCCCCCGCTTGATGTTTTACAAATAGTTTTCCTTTATATAAATATAGATATATGAACTGAAAATAGCAGTAGCACATAGAATAACCCAATTTCTTAGAATCAAGTTGGTCATATTAGTTCATGCTGATTTTAATAACATTTGGTACAGTAATTAATTCTGTTTAAACTGGTTTTCAAACTGTACAATGGTTTGTGTATATTTTTGGAAACCACTTTGGAAACAATTTGTTCAAAAATTAGTCTATACACATTTTAAATAAATAGAATAGCGAGACTGCAAATTGCACTGTCAGTGGTCACCGTGTTGGGACTTGATCTGCTATAAAACTCACTAGGTGACATCCTTGATCTGCTATAAAACTCACTAGGTGACATTGAGCTAGTCAGTGCCTGAGTGCAGCCTACTTCACAATTTATTATGAGGATAAAGTGAGGTAACCCCCATACTTGTGTATGCCATGCTAAGCGCAATAGAGAAAGGATGGAATACAAAGGCAAACAACAGTAGACCACATAGGAATCAATGCCAGCTTCCGTTTGATGGTGGTTTGGGGAGGGAGTGCTTGTAAAAATTATGAGGATCCATCAAAGTCCTAGTCCAGTGCCCTAACTGCTGCACCACACTGACTCATTTTGGCAACACATTGGAGCTGTACTGTATAGCAAAAGGCATTTTAGAAGCTAGCCTACAGTGCCATTCTGGGTGTTGTGTACAGTGGTACCTCGGGTTACGAACACGATCCGTTCCGGGTCGCTGTTCGTAACCCGAAAAGTTCGTAACCCGAAAAAGGCCCGAACCACTGTTTTGCGCATGCGCAAAGCGCGCACGCCGCTTCTGCACACACACACACGGCGAAAACACTTCCGGGTTTGCGCAGTTCGTAACCCGAGGTGTTCGCAACCCGAGGTGTTCGCAACCCGAGGTACGACTGTATTAAAGTAATAGCACAGCCAAGTACAGTATGTATAGAGTTTATTGTATTGTATTACAGAGTTTATTTGAATGTACAAGTTCCAGTGGGAACGTCTATCATTTGCTGGTTCAGGGTGCAGGATTTGGATCCTCTACTGGATTGGTTTCCGCGGGAGGGAATCCGTGCCATTGGTTCCCGCCAAAATGTAAGTCCTCTGTTATTATATACAGTAAGCCCCCGTTTTCCCCATTCCTGTGTTCTGGCTCTCACCTGTTCTTTGAAATAAAGAGATGTTGTACCAGATCCTCGCCTCCAGCTTCTTATTTGCACCAGGCTGAAATCACTGAATACCCACTACACAACATTCTGGCAACGAAGGTGGGATCTGGCTTGCCGTGAATGGATGTCAGAGGTCAGCATCCGGAGTCAGAAGAAGAGGAGGAAGAAGTCATAGACGCTCCTGAGTACACCATGGCAGGGAGTAAAATCATTGAGCCATTTAAATCGGGAACCGCAGAAGCCTGGGATTCATATCTCCAACGTTTCAGTTTCACTGCTGCCTGTCGTGCAAGGAATCACCAACGACAACAGGAAAAAGGCAGTCTTCCTGAGTTGCTGCGGGGCTGAGGTTTTCGAGTTGGCCCGAGGCTTGGTGGCTCCTCTCACACTAGAAACAGCAATGCTGAAGCAGATCACGGACCAGCTTATGAGGCACCTTGCCCCAGCAGCAACCATAATAGGAGGCAGAAGGATGGTGAATCGGTCTCCATATTCCTTGCAGAGCTGAAGGTCCTGGTGAGGCACTGTCATTTCGTGGCCCTCGAGGAAGCGCTGCTTGATCAGTTCATTGGAGGCCTGAGCAGTAGTAAAGCCCGATGTCGGATTGCCACTAGGGAAGAGGTGGATCTAGCAACAGCTGTGTGCGAGGCCGTAGCCAATGAGACCACAGAGGGAGAGAAGCAAAACACCCCACAACGAAGTGCCAGGCCAGCAACAGAGGCAGCTCACGCTTTGAGCAGCCAGGAGTCCAGCCCGTCCCAGAGTCCCTCCCGCGGAGTTGGATCCCTGAGGCTTGGTTCATCTGGAACAAAAGGAAAAAAGCTAGAATGCCCGGGTTGCAGTGGGGCACATGAACGTCGGAACAGCCGATTCCGTAACATCATGTGCCGCGCATGCAGTAAAATGGGCCACATTGCTCGGGTATGCAGGTCGGCTACTGGACGAACATCAGGATCTCCGCGACCATTCTGGCGACAGGCAAGTGCATCAACGCACGTGTTGGACAACTACAACTACCTCACCGAGATAGAGGGCAAGACCGTCCAGTTCCCTGCTCAGGGGAAAGCATCAGTCCGGGTCAGCATCGAGGGCCACCCTTGCCAGATGGAGGTAGATTCCGGTTCGGGGTTTACAATCGTCTCGGACAGCGAGGTCGTTTTTCTAGGGATAAGTTTCCTCCATTGGAACCTTTCCCCGCCACATTACAATCTTACTCAGCCAGCCGAATACACATCCTTGGAATGTGTTCCGTCAATGTTAACTTTAAAGACAAAAGGGCCGTGCCACATTACAATCTTACTCAGCCAGCCGAATACACATCCTTGGAATGTGTTCCGTCAATGTTAACTTTAAAGACAAAAGGGCCGTACGTAAGCTGGTGATCGCCAAAGGAAAGCGCACCAGCCTCTTGGGAACAGACTGGTTTCCTGCTTAAGGGATGGGCATCTCTGGGCTGAACACAATAACAATAGCCCCAGAAACATTTGATAAGCTTTATGGGGCGTTCACATCATTATTTGATGGCAGTGGGGTGCTATGAAGGGCCTCCCATTAACTTTGAGTTGGACCAAGTGCAGGGCCGGTGCTAGGGTTTTTTGCACCCTAGGCGAGATCACCTTCTGGCGCCCCCCCCAAAATAAATAAATAAAAACAAAAACAAAAAATAGAAAAAATATAAATAAAAAGTAGGAAAAGTAGAAAAGAAAAAATAAAATAAAAAACAGCTGAGAGGTGTGGGGAGGTGGTCCCAGGCTCCAGGCGCGCCTCTGGAGCTTCGTGTAGGAGCGCGGGCCTGGGGCAACCTCGCTGCGCCTGTCAGCTGTAGTCTGTAGAGGCACATGCACGCCTCGGGATAGCGTCCTGAAGCCGCTCTACAGATTACAGCTGACAGGCGCAGCAAGGTGGCCCCAGGCTCGCGCTCCCGCGCGCCTCCGGAGAGCAGCCTGAAGCCGTGCCTCTGGAGAGCGGCCTGAAGCCACTCAGCACTGGGGGGGCCAGCACCCCCTCCATTCTGGCGCCCTAGGCAGCTGCCTAGGTCGCCTGAATGGACACACCAGCCCTGACCAAGGGGTGGCTCCAGTTCGCCTCAAGCCAAGACGCGTGCCATTCACTTTGCAGCCCAAGATAGAGGCAGAACTCAACAAGCTAGTCCAGCAAGGGGCAGCAAAAACAATTGAGTGCAGCCTATTACAGTACTAGCAACTGCTTTGCAAGGAGTCTGGCTCCCCCATCCCCTTTGAGTTTGAAGCTTCCAATGTAGAAAAATTTCCCAATGCAATGCCATCAAGTCACCAGACGATGGTAGCATTGAACAGTGAGTTAAACTTCAGCACCCTAAACAATTCATTGGCATCCATTGACATGCTTGTGTTAATCAAACCAAATCAAAACTATTGTTATTTTGGGGTGAGATTTAATCACATACCCGCAATGCATGTAGTACAATTAAAGCTGATCTGGAGCTCCTGCGAAACAAATCTGCTTTACTTAAAAACTGGACTTTTTATGATAAGGAAAGTGATGGGAAAATGTGCTGGAAAGTTTGGGATAACACTTGCTCAATGCAACTTCATCTAATTTCCTCACAAACAAATCAGGATGAATGGTCATTAAATAGCCAAGATCCTCTAAGCTCTCTGCAAACAAATAAAGCTATAGATTCATTAAACAACCCAGGTTATTCTGTTGTTGTTTTAAAACACACACCACCACAACAATGGGAACAGGAACATTAAGAATACTATCTCACATTTAAGACCAAGACTCCCTGGGTTGTGAGTGAGCTTTTAAGTTACTCAGAATCTTTTATCAGACAGTATGCTAAAAAAAGTTACGGTTAAGTTCAAAAACATGGTTGCCTTATGATTCCTATTCTTATTCTGCATACCATGGTATTAAATAATGGTTGAGTATTTCTCCATTATCCTAGTGCAGCCCAGTTATATGCTTGTAAGGCACAGGAAGGAGCAGCGCTGTCAACAAGGTAGAGAGGGGCAACTACCTGGGGGTAGGGCCAGAACCTGATTGGCAGGCAACTGACCAATCAGACTGGAACAGCCTGGAGCCCCCAGAAGCAGTCAGACCAATGGAATTGCTACATCAGGAACCTTAGGAGAAGCTCCACTCTTTGCCTCACCTGCTCAGGAAGTCTAATTTCCCCTGGCAGTATCTGAACCAGTGCTCCTGGGAGTATGTCTGCATCCTTGTTTTAGTGTATCCACAACTTAACTGACTATCCCCTTTTCAATTAATGATGCCTTGTGGGAAAGAAAGAAATAAAGAATTGATTGGCAGCCTCCTGTATATATTTATGTGGCTGTTTTGCAAACTGCGCATGGTATCACATGAACCAGTAACTTCCCCACGGTGTTGATGGCTGCTTTAACAGACAACACTATAGGGCTCCTTTGGCTGTGCTGGTGGTTGCTGCGTAGTTCTGTGTTTTTTGTCTGTTGTAGGTGTGGTGACTTGACGGACATGGCCACAGGGTGGCCTCTGTTGGTGGGTTGCCTCCCTCCAACCATGTGTGGCATAAGCGACACAGTCCCTAATTGGTGGGCATGTATGCTATCTTTACACAACTTGCGTACTTTCTGGTGGTGTTGTTTTTCCTGATCTGCCTGGGCTGAACATGCATTGGATTTGGAAGCCATCCTGGTGGTTTAGTGGTATAGCTTTGGTCATAGAGTAATATGAATAATAGAGCTTAATTTCTGTCCTAGGACATGTAAATAATAGTACCACTGAGTATGTGCAGAGAGTCTTGCTTCCTGGTTATGCCTAAACTGCTCACGATAGGAACGTGGGAAGCTGTATTTTACTGGTCCATCTTGTTCAGCATCGTCCACACCAGGCATCCCCAAACTTGGGCCCTCCAGATGTTTTGGACTACAATTCCCATCTTCCCCGACCACTCGTCCTGTTAGCTAGGGATCATGGGAGTTGTAGGCCAAAACATCTGGAGGGCCGCAGTTTGGGGATGCCTGGTCCACACTGACTGGTAGCAGCTCTGCAGAATTTCAGGAAGGGAATTTCTCCCAGCCCTGCCTGGAGATGTTAGGGATTGAACCAGGGACCTTTTGCATGTAAAGAAGATGCTGTACTATTGAGCTACTGCTTTCCCCCAAGAAGGGGACATACTTTGCAAATACTTTGTTGAGCTATTGCAAAAGGGCCATTAGGCTAGCAACAGGTTTGTTTTTGCCTAACGGCTTTTGTCCAGAAAGGGTAAATATGGATTAAACGGGCTGGTATTTTGATGCCAGGTATGTGTATAGGCGTTGCACTTTTCTTCTTCTTTTTTGTCTGTATGCAGAGCGCCGATCTCACGATAAACACCTGTCTAGAAGCCCTGGCGATGTGCCCCAACAGCAGCAGCTCTCCACCTCCAGCTGGGCTCGCCCGCTCCCTTCGCAGCAAGGTGGGCCAACTCGAGCAGCTCCCGCGGGGAGAGCCGCTGTCTGCCCCCGCCCCCTTGTGCAAATCTAGCGCTCCTAATTGGTTCGGCTTGTGGCGCGGGCGGGGCTCGAGGCATCAGACGCGATATAAGGGAGCGAGCGAACAATGCGCCTCGATCCCGACTGGGTCGCTTTGTGGGGGGGCGGGGAAGCGGGAAAAGCCGCGATTTCGGGAGCGGAGCGGGCGAGCAAGCACGGAAAGGCTAAGCTACCAAGCCAGGCGGCGGTGGCGGCACCGCCCTCTTAGTTGAAAGAGCCCGGCGGGTCTGCCGCTTGCACTTTTCCAGGCGGAGGAGCGCGCCCGCCCGCGCGCTGCGCTCAGGTGAGCGTCCATCGCAGGTGGGAAGCGGGCAAGCCATGGAGCTCGACCCGCCTCAGCTGCCTCAGGCGCCGCCGGCGCCGCCCTACTTCTACGACCACTACGAGTCGCCCGGCGACGACTTCCACCGCTCGAGTGCGCCCAGCGAGGACATCTGGAAGAAGTTCGAGCTGCTGCCCAGTCCGCCGGCCTCGCCGCTGGCGCCGGGCCCCGCCGAGGATGCGGCCGCCGACTACCTGCTGGAGCCCGGCCGGCTGCTGGGCAACCTGAGCGCCTTCGTCCTCCGCGACTGCATGTGGAGCGGCTTCTCGGCCCGCGAGCGCCTGGAGAAAGCCATGGGCGAGAAGCTGACCGCCAAGCCGCCAGCACAGGGCCCGCCAGCCGCCGCCGCCCCTATCGCCGCCCAAGCGCCGCACGACGCAGCGCTGGGCGGGCAGTGCGTGGCCCCCGGCGCCGTCTTCACCTGGCCCGCCGACTGCAAGCTCCCGGCCTCCTCCGGCTCCGAGAGCCAAAGCGAATCGGGTAAGGCTGCCTCCGGGCCGGGGGGCCGCACGGCTCCCCCCAGGGACACCCAGTCCTCCAGCTCTGGCTGGGCGCCGAAAGTTTCTCTCCCGGGACAAAAGGCTCCGCTCGCTCTTAATTTCCCGTGGCGCCCCTTGGACTGCGCCCCCTGTCTTCCCAGTTCTCCGTGCAGAATTCTGCAGAACCCTTGGAGGGATCTTTTATTGCAAAATATTCCGAGCTCTTGCATTTACTCTGCCCCCCTCCCGCCCCACTTCTTCACCAGAGGTTCTACTTTCAGGGGGAAGTGTGCATTGTCGTCCTGGCCCAGCTTCCCAAGGCTGCTGCTGGGACTTGCATAACGTGCTGAGCCCAACCCATCTGTCTTGCTTCCTCCTCCAACCTCTCCCAATTTAGCACCCTTCAGCACAGCGGACGAGGGAGGGGGTGTGCCTGGGGCAGGACCTAAAAGAGAAGAAAAGGCACCACTTGCACAACTCCTTCCACCACTCCAGGAGGTTGGGGGGGGGGGCACAAGATACAGAGCATTTCTTTGAGCAGTTTCAGCAGGATGGGTTTCTCCAGAGTTTCCTGGTTCAGGTTGTAAGCACTGTCAACAAACCTGTGTCTGAAGCTTGAAAAGGTTTGGCTTGGTTGGTGTTGCAGGTTTCTTAGGCTTGTGGAGTCTGGAGGGTTGCCACAATGGACCTGTGATGGACAAAGGCTCTGGAAGGATTTGACCTGGGAAATACATGAATTGTGTTGCATACCCCCCCCCTCTTCCCCCAATATGTTGAATGCAACCTCAGGTCAGGTTCTGTAGCCAAGGGGAACCAGCCATATTATGCATGATACAAAGGTTTTGTGGCATAAGTGCCCACATCTATGCTTGTGTTGTAATAAGTGCATCAGTTGACATGTAGTCATTACTTTGCTGAGTGTGCTACCCTAGATCAGTCCAAAACAGCATCTCCACTGGCTGGTGCTGGTGGGAGTTGTAGTCCAAAACATTTGGGGGCCGTAGGTTGGGGGAGCAAAGTCATTTCCATTTGATTATTGGCACAAGAGTTGCTGTTCAGCTATCCTCTGATAGAGGCATGCAGGGGCAGTGTGTGTGTGTGAATGGGATCACAGATCATAAAGACCCACCTTTCTGTCTTTGAAGTGCTCTGGGATGTAGGAACATTAGGACACAGAATGATAGAGTTGGGAGGGATCCAAAGAGTCATCTAGACCAGGCATCCCCAAACTGCGGCCCTCCAGATGTTTTGGCCTACAATTCCCATGATCCCTAACTAACAGGACCAGTGGTTGGGGAAGATGGGAATTGTAGTCCAAAACATCTGGAGGGCCGCAGTTTGGGGATGCCTGATCTAGACCCAACCCCTTGCAATGCAGGAATAAACACCAATGGGGAAGAACCGTAGTTCTGAGATACCTTTGTATGGCGAAGGTTCAAAATTCAACCTCTGGCATCTCCAAGTAGAACTGAGAATCATCCTTTCAAATCCTAGTAAGCTGTTACTAGTCATTATAGAATTCTAGACAATGCTGACTTGGTACAGTATTAGATAGCTTCCTATGCAGGCTTGAACTATTCACACCTAGAAGCCTGCCTCTGTCTTTTTAAGTCTCTTTAAGGAAGGAAATTTCACAACCTCTTCCTTCTCCCCCAGCCCCATTTGTTTGGTTAATCTGATTTCAATGCTTTTAAATCTTATGTTTTTAAAATGCTTGCACATCTAGTCCTCATTTGTAGGCAAACCACAGAATAATACCAGGGGTTTCTGTACACACCAACATCTTTAGGGGGCAATCTTCTTTGTGAGCCTCTAGCAACCTTTGCCAACCTGGTCCCCCCTCCCCCCCCCCCCGCAAACTCTCATCTGTTTCAGGTTGCTTGGACTGCAACTCCCAACAGCCTCAACTAGAACACCACGTGAATATTGTGTTCAGGGTTAACATTGCTATAAATAAACTTGTGGCATGTGTTATCCCTTGAAAAACTGACATAGCCTTGAAATGGGCACACTTTCTAATACTCTGGCCTTCTTGTTAATCCTTGTAGGGCTGAGTCACTGGGTAAGCAGTGACTGCTTATATGACTCACTACAGAGCTTGAATAGGGCTTGGGTTGAGAAACAAATTGGGTATAAGATTTAATTACATTAGGAGAAGCAGGTCTTAATCTCAATTAGCAGAAGGGGCGGGGAATGTTATTGATTTATTTAATTGTGCTTGCCCTTGCTGACCTGGACTTTTCACCCCCATCAGCATCTAGGCTCCTCCTTCAAATGCTGTTTTTTCCCCAGCCAGTCACATGATTCCTGGGACAAAAAGCAACAGATGCAAGTGTTTGTGTGTGTGCACTCTCAATAGTTCACTATGCCACTGAGAGCACTGCTATTGGCTGATTGCCAGGATGCTTGGAGAAGGTTGTTCTAACTGAGTCACACCTTTTTTATTAATGGGAAAGTGCTGATTGTTTGCCCAATGCAAGTTTTAGAAGGAGAGCACTTAAAAATGCAAAGCAAGTGGGGGGAAGGCAAAGTGGGGGCATAGCTGGCCTGTGTTCTTTATTTATAAATCCATGGAGGCAGAAACAAGGCTTAAACAATGCAATTGGGGGCACCAGATAGTGTGCACTGTGGATGAGAACTTCTGTGGAGGGTTGGGAGGGTGTGGAGCACGAGCCCTACTGAAACTGAGCCTGCTGCAGGGGACCTTTCCCTGCCCATAGAATTCAGCAGATAGAGCAGGCTGGAGTGCCCACTGTATGCTCTGCTGCTACCATTGTCTGGCTGTGATTCTCCATTTGCCATGGACTTTAATGCCTTGGAACCTCTGGCACAGAGATGGGGTAGAATAACACTGCTGACTTCCGCTATGCCATTCTTCCCCAACCTGGTGCTCTCCAGGTCTTTTGGACTACAACTCCCATCAGTGCAGGTATGCCAACTCTAGGGGGCTGAGGTGTCTTTGGCCCCATCATTTGTTGGAAGGGGACCAGTTGCACATCTCAGCTTCAGTGGCCGGCTTCTGCAGATGACAATGTTGCATGTATGACATCACACAAGCACAATGTGCATCTGCACACCCTCAATCTCAGGGGGGGTGCAACTTGGTGCTTCTGCATCAGTGCTGGCCATCATGAGCTGACTTGATAGAAGCAGTGAATTCCTCCCACCCATGTATCTGAAGAGTATTAATTTTTTTGCACCATTCCCCATTTGTGACATGAGGTGCATATGATGGTGCTTAAGCTTTTGAAAAAGGAGGACAAGAGTATCTTGCACTCTCGTGGAGGCCTCATGATAGCGAGCTGTCACAGAACCTTGTAAGAGTGGTTCTTAGACATGCACCCCACAGAAAACTGTCTATGTGCCTTGTTTCCTGAGAGCAAGCAAGAGGACCCTTAGTAGGCGGCATGTGAAATGCTGGAGACATGCTTTGAATGACTCCAACTCTTAAGTAGGCACAACGCCACCTTCTGTGTAAATTGAAATCATTTTCATTGTGTATTTCTGTGAAAAAGGTGCCTCCTGTAGTTTTCTCCACAAGGGCCCTTGGTCAGTTTCTAGGAAACATTGTCTATGTGCAACCTGCCACAGGCTGTCTTAGGCATACAAGTCCCATTGTCCTCAGCAGAACTTAATTCCAGCCAACACAGATAGTAAACCAGTAAACCAGATGGCTGATTTCTTGCTCATGCAGACTAGCGGGACTTCGCTTTGTGAGTTCAGAACCGATCTCTTTGTTTTCTACTGTGATAACCTTTCCCCTTAAACTTCTTTCTTTTAAAAAACTTTGACCACTTTGTCTGAAGGCTGTATAACTTGCATCTTTTGAAAGTCACTCAAGCCTTCTGTGCAAAGGCCTTTAAAGGACCTTCTCTTCCCACCCCCTACCTGTATACTGGATGGGGAGGTGCTGAGATCCTTTCTGTGCATCTCTGGCTAAGTGGGGAGGGCTGCCCACTGTGTGTGTTGGGGAGGCTGTTTGTGCAGGGGAATGGAACCCTTTGAACAGGATTTACTACTTCTGAAAAGTAGCAAATCCCTCCTGAAGTGTGAAGCTGTAGGGGCAAAGGCCATCTCTCCCCATTCCCTGCTTCATTTACAATTCCAATAGGCAATGAAAGAGCCTTGGGGGTGGAGGGTGGGGGAGAGATAGAGCTTTAGCAGTAAACTTTGTTCCAGGCCAATGGTGACTATTGCCCCCAGTCTTTTTAATTGGGGATGGGGAGCATAGGAATGCCTTGATGATAGCCTGGGGTTTTGTCCCTTACAATAGCCTTTGGGAAAGCCTCCCCTCCCCTCCGGAGACACAAAGACAAAAAACCTCCATTCCACTGCAATTGTTAACAGACCCTTGGGGACAGAAATGTTCATCCCTCCCCAGAATGAAGCTCCTAATACCACAGGATTCTTGCAGGAATTACATTTGCTCAGGACTTTGCAATAGCACCAAGTCAGGCTGCTTGAGAGAAAGTAGATCAGACCACTCATCCTTTCAGTAAATGCTAAAGGTTAAGAATCTAGTCTTTGCCCTCAAAATAAAGCAGCTTACAGGGTGAGATTTGTTTCTGGAACCATGCCTACCTTGCTGGAACCATGCCTACCTTTCCTACTTCAGCCTCTGCTGTATGTGGTAGCTTCAGGAACCAAAAGAGATGAAGAGGAAGCTCGCCCACCTGTCCCCAGTTGGCCTCAGTGCTCAATAGTAAGAAATCAGTAGGTGGGCTCTTTGCTGATTCTGCAGAAACAGATTTCATAGCATCGCTGGAGCCAGGGGTTAAAAGAAAGCCATGCCCTTTTGTTTTCAGTCCCCACCCCCCACCCCTGCCCACAACATTTGGTGCAGGTCCCCACCTCTTCTTCATCATTCTCCACTGATATTTGAGCAACCTTTGTCACCACCCTGTGTGTGTGTGCATTTGGGATTCAGGAAGGAGGAAAGTAGAGAGGCTTCAGTAGAACTCTTAAGGAAGCCTTTAATAGCTCAGGTCTGGGAAAGTGATGACTTGCCCCAAATGTGCTGTTCCTCCTGTCATGCAGCTGATGTTGGTTACTGCTTCCCAAATTCTTATTTGAAATGGAGCTGCATGGTTTTATGCTCCTGAACATCCCCTCCCTCAAAATGCTTGAACCACCACCTTGTTACATCTTGCAATGGCATAAAAAGGTTGGTTCCTTCTTTAGATGCCTCATGCAGCTCTGTTTAGAATAAGGAACAGGGAATCTGTCCCAGACCCTTTGAGAAATCCAGTTCCACTTGATGTACAGAGCTGGCTTTGAAGCAAAGCAGATTGAGTCTAGTCAGTGAGGCTGCCTTGTAACCTCAGTACAGCTTGAATGTATGTATGTTGCCTTGGTTTTTGTGGTGGTAAAAAGGTGGGGTGTAAAACCAATAAATGAGCAAATCTTTTCCAAGGGCATCTGAAACCAGACCTCTCTCCCATGACCTCTCTCCAGGTGTTGGGCTATACTTCCCATCATCCCTGTCCATTGGCCAAAGTGGCTGAGGCTGATGGGAGCTGTGGTACAAAACATCTGGGGGGGGGCACCTGGTTAGATGCATGAAACCCACCCTGGTGTGCTAACTTGTGTGTTACTACCTGAAACAGCCTGTGGTGTTTGCCAAGGTTTAATGGGTTGTTCCCTCTTGTTTGTACACAGAAGGGGAAGAAATTGACGTGGTGACGGTTGAGAAGAGGCAGTCGCTGGGTGTGAGGAAGCCGGTCACCATCACTGTGCGGGCTGACCCCTTGGACCCTTGCATGAAACGTTTCCATATATCCATCCACCAGCAGCAGCACAATTATGCAGCCCGCTCACCACCCGAGGCTTGCTCCTGCACGGCTGCCTTGGAGAAAAGCAGTCAAGAGGAGGAGGAGGATGAGGAGGATGAGGAGGATGGTGCACAGTCCCTGAGGCAAGTGGCAGAGCCTTCCTCTCTTGAACCTTGCCTCCTGAAATCTGGGAGCGCTCCCAGTTCGGACAGTGAAGATGTGACCAAGCGGAAAAACCACAACTACTTGGAGCGCAAGCGGCGCAACGACCTCCGCTCGCGTTTCCTGGCGCTGAGGGACCAGGTCCCTGGTCTCGCCACCTGCCCCAAAACCCCTAAAGTGGTGGTGTTGAGCAAAGCTTCAGAGTATCTGCAGTCACTACTCAAAGCAGAGCAGCAGATGGTTGCTGAGAAGAAGCTGCTAAAATTGCATCAGCTTCAGCTGTTGAAACGGATTTCATACCTCAAGAGTGCGCATTAGCTGCCAGGAACTCCAAACTGCTTGCCAGTCTGATCTCTGCACTTTTTTTGGGGGGGGGGACCAAACAAAAACAAATTGGTTTGTTGACTTGCAGATCCCAGAATGCAATGCAGCTGGTGCACACAAATGGGGGCTTGCATTCCATACACTATTTTCCACCCTGGTCTTCTCTCTTAGCCACTTATGGGTGCTGGAGAATCTCCTAAGTTGTGCAGGAGTGATGGTGATCAGGGCAGTGGAGTTGAGCGGGGGGGGGGGGGGGTAGCTACTCAGACTTCAGCTTCTACAGCAAAATGCTGACTTCTGCACAGGCTGAATGAGCCTCCATTCCGGTTGGGATCACCAGAAGCCTGAGTGCTTCTCTGGAAAAGCATCTTGTGGAATACTTCACAATACTTTCTGACAGAGGGGCCTGAGTCAACATTTCTAAAGCTGGGGCAAAGATGGACCCTGCAGTTGTCTCTCCCGAGAGGCTTCTTCTGTTTCCCCCAGTCAAAGTTGGATTGTAAACACTGGCTATGGATAGTTCTACATACCCTCTTTTCTCCCCAGGCTCTGCTTCTTGCCACTGGCATTTAAGAAGACAGATATCTTGTGCAATTTGTTTTGTTTTTTTTACAATGGTCCTACGCAATAGACTTTTCTCCACCCCCAAGCACACTCCCCCGCCCTATTTTCCGATGTTTAGGATTGACAGCTCTCTTCCCTTCTTGGAATTTATTATGGGAATTTTTAAATGTCGCCGCCACTTATGTCCTGGCTAGGGCTTATGGGAGTTGTAGTCCAAAACATTTGGAGGGTACCAGGTGGAGAATGTCACATTATATTATTTCACAGCTGACACTTGAAGACAGCTTAAATCTGGCTTTTCTTGAGATCTACAGCTAGACAACCCCTCAGGCTGAGATCAGTGCCTTTCACACTTGCGGTGGAAAAAAATGTTGGGCAGATCTACACCATACACTTAAAGCAGATGACTTCCCTCACCCAATCCCCAAAGAATCCTGGCATCTGTAGTTTCTCACAGAGCCGGAATTCCCAGCACCTTCAACAAACTAAATTTCCAAGGTTCTTTGGTTGAAAACACGTGCTTTAAAATGTATGGTGTGATTCTGCCCTTAATGACATCAGCAAAAAAGACCCCAAAGTGGATTGATTTCAATGGGATTAATTCAGGTGAACTTCTAATCAGTTGTGTCCAGTGATGAGACCTGACTGCTGTCTTCCTGTGTCAACCTTGAATCTGCCACTCAGGTAATTCCTCTATCTGAGATGGAGGGATGCAGAACCTTCTCTCGAACTGTTAGAGGCTTGATGTGTGCATTTAAGACATTCTCTCCCCCCCCAACTGCTCCTTCACTGGAAATGCACTGAGATCACCTTGGATTTCATTTACCTCATACTTATTTTTCCACTTGGGCAATGCAGCTGCTTATCTTTGGTTTTGTATATCCTGGAATCCATTGTTGTGACTGCCTGATTCTTTATACTGGGTGGCTTTTTTTTTAAAGATATACTATTTTTATACTTTTTTTAGAAATTATTTTGTAAAATACTTGTTCTCTTTTTCCTCCCAGCTTTTCAAAGATAAAACAGTGGGTAGAGGGCTCTCAGTACTGCTTTTGTAGATGAGATTGTTCAAACTGAGATTCAGCAGAAAAAAGTACTTCTGTTTTGACTAGAAAACGATTTCCTAAGTCAGGGGTCTGGTCCCAAGTTTCAAGCACCAATAATGAGACTATTAGACATCTTAAGGGTGTTTTGGTAGAGTGGGTGGGTAAGGGAGTCCCTAGATGGGAACCTAGTAATTTCAACTGCCCCCTATAGAGAAGTTTTCTAATGAAGGTGTCCTGCTGATTCTTAAGACTAAGAGAAGCCTTTCCCCCTCCACCTTCCCTTTCTCTGGAAATAAAAGGGCTGCATGAATATATTTTGGGGGAAATGTGCAGTGTGGTGTTAATTGATGTTTACTCACAGCTAGGTTCCACCCATGCATAAAGAGAAAGCAATGATAATGTGGTGATGCGTTTTTTGCTCTGGTTTTGCCAGGTCCTTAACAGCTTTTGTTGAGCTGGCTGGGGCTACCCCTCTCTCCCTCCTTCCCTTTTATGCAGATCCCTCCCACCCATCCTCCTTTGTCTCTTGGGTAGGGAGAGGCCAGAGCTGGAGGTGATGGATGACCCTTTATCTTGGCTTGCACACAGTTTGGTGGGCGCAGGCTGGTCTCCCACAATGCATTGGGGGCTCCTTCAGGCGTTCCTTGACTGGCCCGCTAGAGCCTCAACTGCTGGGTGGTCAGACTTAGCACTTTCTTTGTTACCTCGCACTTCTTAAATAAACGGAATCTCAAAAAAGACAGGCTGAGTCTGTTTTTCCCCCCTCCCTTTTTGAGCCAAGGAATACCCGGTAGATGAGACCCTTATCTGCAAAGATACATCAGTCTTAGTGTTTGTAATTTAGTTGAATGCATGTTTGTTTAGTTATGTAGAGGAAGGGAACAAGAGAAAGTTTGGACAATATCCTGGAAAAAGAGAACCAGGGGAGCATAGTTCTGGCATGTGTTCCAAAGGAAGAGCATGGGAAACGGAGTAGTAGAAGAGCTGTCACAGCCCGCAGCTGAATCAACCCATCCACATGCAGCTAATAAAAGTGTGTGTAGGCAGGAATTCTTGATGTGTGGTGATTCTTTTATGTTTATATAGGACCTGGGGGGATTTTACAGTATTCTATAAGCTTATGATGATCTTGGGATAAGAAAAAGACATTAATGAAAGACAGTATTTCAGCAGCAGTAGTAGAAAATTAAAAAAGCTCTGTATTTGAGGTGAATAACTGTATTTGCACATCATCTTTCCTCTGCTAGGAGATGGACCAGGCCCTCTCTGAAGCACTAAGCCCACCTTCTCACCTGACTGAAATTCCTGCCCCTGCTTTCATTCCCTTCTTATTGACTGCACATTTCTATGTTCACCAGTGTAGCTGAAAGATCTTCTTTTTTTGTAGGAATTAATGCACCCTAAATCTTTTGGCCTCCTTAGAGTTGGATCCAGTTCTCTGCAGCAAGCATTCCTTTCTGTGTCTGCCTGCTACTGGGAGCCATCAAAAGTGGAGGCAAGATATCCGTAGAGCCCCTCAGGAATCCTGGCAAAACAGACTTCCTGCCTCGGTAGCAGGTTGGGCTAGATGAACTTTGGGGTGCTTTCAGCTCTGATTCTGTCAGAGCCATCCTGGTTCTGCTTAGCTCAACTACCTCTAATAAAGAAAAACCCATCACTATCAGAGGCAGGCTCTTTCACGGAGAATCAGTTTGCACCATTAGGAAGTTCATCCTTGTGTCTAGTCTATACAGCATTTCTCTACCAGTTCAGGTCCTATCCTTGGAACCAACAGATGGTGACAATTTGTTTCTATATGACAGCCACCTTAACAGTTTTGAAAGGCTCTCCTGTCACATCTTTTCTTCAGACTTCACCTACCCACTTCCTTCAACATTTCCTCACAGGACTGTCTCCAGGCCTCTCACCATCTTTGTTGATATTCTCTGGACACATTTCACTTTGCTGATATCCTCAAACCATTGTGTCCAGACAGAAAGCAGAAAAGAGTGCTAGCCAGGTGACCCGGAATCATAGCAGTCTTTAAATAGCTGTTCTTGCATAGAAAATATGGTAAGATAAGAGGACTTTTACTTGAGGGGGTGCTTTTAAACAAGGCAAATGGGCCTAAGAACATTTGGGTTTTACTCATATCTCATCACAATGCATTAAAAAGCAAGTTTTCTTACCCTCATTCTGAGAAGTTTTAGAACAAGCTGAACGGGTTGCACTTCTAGGAACAGCAGCGATATCAGTGTGTTGTACTAAAGGAAAATCCTCTCCACGTATGTAATTTGAGAATGGACCTGTCTAGGATTGAGCATTCCAATCTGAGGTGCCAGGATGAAAGCCTCTTTGGGCTGTAACCCACTAAGTCCTCTGTAGAGTAGATTATTATTATTATTTTATTATTATTTATACCCTGCCCATCTGGCTGGGTTCCCCCAGCCACTCTGGGTGACTTCCAACAAAATATTAAAATACAAAAATCCATGCCTGGCTCATTAAGCCACACCCCTGCCCTCTCCTGGCATTTGGCCCTCAATCCTGAGGGAAGGTGGCCCTTGGCATAAAAACATTGCCTACCCTTGGCAGTAGACGATGACTAAGCACTTTAGGAAAATCAAAGCATGAATCCTACACAAGCAGATGGGAAAAGGTTTCTCTTTTATCGGGATTAAGGAGAGGTTGGGGCATGTCTGAGTCCTATTGCAAAACCAGGTATGTAGGTCAGGTGCCTCAGGACTTCAGTAGCTCTGTGGCGTCTAAAAATAGGCACTGCTGATGAAATAGAAATAAGTGCTTTACAATTCTGTTTGCTCAGTGTGAGGTAGATTACCGATATTCCCATTTTACAGATGGGGTATTGGGTAGGAGGTTGTGATTTACCTGAGCCTCCCAGTGGCAGAGCTAGAATTTGGGTCAAGGTCCAAAACAAAATGAAATAGTCTTATTAATGAAGACTGACAATTCATTTTTCAATGGCACAATAAATGTTCATGCTAGTGACTGCTAACTATAAATTATCTCAATAGCATGAATTGCACCTTGGGACCTATGAAGTACAAAGATGCCTTGCACCTTGTTGGCTCTGGTTAGCAGCAGCTCATAAACTGAACATGCTGGGAACTGAACCTGAGACCTGCATGTAAACCACATGTATCACTGAGCAAAAGAACCTTAAACATCCAGCTCTTTTGTCATTCCATGGGCTTGTGTGGGTTTTCAGCTTGGGCAAATCATACTCTATAGGAAGAAGAGAGCAACAGGATTCTCATGAAATGAAGTGGAGCTTTATTTGCAGGGTTTCTTCCTGCCTTTACATGCCAAAGTGGAGCACTTAAGGCTGTCAAATGTGATGAAATAAAACCACACCTCTACTCGTAACCAAAAACAGCATCATAATTCCAAAGGGAGGAAACTATAGGTGTGTGGCCCTGCCAGGATCCTACCTAGCAGTCTTCACATGACAGCAGAACAGCATCCAGGGTGGTAGTGTTGGATGTTGGAAGAAAGAAGACACCTCTTTGTGGCAGGGAGGAAGAAAATGGCTTTACATTGATCAGCCATTGGTAGGTGATCTAGCCAGGTGGTGGTCCTTCTGACTGGCAGCAGCTTCCTAAACTCTGGGGAAGAGGCAGGCTGGTGTTAAAAGTGTCAGACATGGTTAGACACCCACCATTGTCATGACCCCCCTTTGCCATTGTAACCAGCTTTTTTACCTGCCTCTTGCTCTAACCCAGAAGGGATGCGCAAGCAAATGGGAGTGATGGTGAGGAAGAGGAGCTGCCAATACTTGCTTGCTCATTGATTCTGGCAAGACAGCAAGCAGATTAAAAGCATGTATGCGGCAAATGCCACAATGGCGAGGGGTGGTGGAAGGATCCTTCCCAAGGGCCTCCCCAAACCTGGAGCCACCACTGGACACTGAAAGCTCGCTTATACCAAGCTGTGCCATTGAATTCAGTGTTGTCTACACAGTGGCCAGCCAGATGTTCCAATGATGTTGGGGATGGTTGATAAAGTCTGGAAGGCTCCAGCCTTCCTACCCTTGGTCAACACTGACTAGTAGCAATCTCCAGGGTTTCAGAAGGGACATTCTCAGCCCTACCTGGAGATGTTGGGTACTGAAACTGGGATCTTCTGCATGCAAAACAGGTAGCCTACCACTGATATATAGTAATTTTTTTCAGTCCAGGTACCTGCCTTCCTAAAGTTTAACTGGACACACCAGTGAGGATTGAACCTGGGAACTTTTGTGTGCCAAACCTATGCTCTACAAGGTAGTCTTTGAACCTTTTTTGTTTTGACTTCAAAGTGTAACCGGACCAGAAGCCCATTTTTAAAAAAATCTAGCACAGATCTTCCTTATAATACTATCCCAAACATACTGCATGTGTAGGCATATACACATAAACAAAGAAAGCCTGGTTCAGAGTCTTCCTCTATAACATCTTGAATGATTTTTCAGAAAGCATTGTTACTTATTTTCAGACAGCAGTGTTATTTATTTATTTTGGACACATGGGTGAGTAAAACTTCATGCATTTTTCATATCGCCTTGGATAAAGGGTGACGGGGAGGTGGGTTCGTGTCTGGGTTAGTAAATTATTGTGTCAGTTTGGCTGAGGCTGCTCTAATCCCATCTCTGCCAATGAGCTCTCCTGCTTCTGAAAAGGGATCCCTGCTCTCCCTCTGTTGCCATGGCAAGAGATGTGTGTTGCTAGGAGAAGAGCAGTCGCCTCC
Source organism: Zootoca vivipara (assembly GCF_965207765.1). NCBI lineage: Eukaryota > Metazoa > Chordata > Lepidosauria > Squamata > Lacertidae > Zootoca > Zootoca vivipara. Next base: position 54,908,653 of record NC_142589.1, on the reverse strand, counting down.
TCCTCTGTTGTCATGGCAGAAAATCACAGAACCCCTTCTGTTACCCTGACGATAGCCTCCATCACCCTGGCAACTGTCTCCCTATCCTTTTTTTCCTTCCTGACTCTGTTGCTACAGTAACAATTCCTTTCTCCCTGTCTTTGGTCACAAGTTCATCTCTTTATGCTTCTGCAGAGCTGCTGCTTCCCACCCAGTTACCAGTGTTAGATCCCCTACCTTCCAATATGGTTGCTATGGTAATATTCCCTCCCTCAACCTTCATTTTCATCACCTTGCATGTGGCTATAATCCCCATCAGCCCTCATCATAGACAGATGTGATTAAAAAGAACCTTTTGGGTTTAATGCAGGGATGGGAAGCCTTTTTTTCTTTTCTTTTTTAATCAATTTATTTGATTTACTGATATCTCACCTTTCCTTCAAGGAACTCAATGCATGATTTCTCCCATCCTCCATTTTATCCTCACAACAAACCTGTGAGGTAGGTTAGGCTGAAAGTGAGCGACTGTTCCAATATCATGCAACAAGCTTCATGGCTGAGTGGGGATCCAAACTCTGGCCCCCCAGATCACAGTCCAAGACTCTTAACGATTATCAAGGTTTCCCAAACTTTAGTCTCTAGCTCAGGCACCCCCAAACTGTGGCCCTCCAGATGTTTTGGCCTACAACTCCCATGATCCTTAGCTAACAGGACCAGTGGTCAGGGATGATGGGAATTGTAGTCCGAAACATCTGGAGGGCCGAAGTTTGGGGGTGTTTGCTCTAGCTCTTTGGACTACAATTCCTATCATCCATGCTAGCTAGGGATGATGGGAGTTGTAGTCCCAACAACAGCTAGAGACCCAAGTTTGGGAAACCCTGCACTACATCAAAGCTGTGACCCTCCAGATGTTCTTGGATGACAGCTCCCCTCATTCCTAGCTATTGGCCATGTTGGCTGGGATTGATGGGATTCAGGGACCCCCAGAGGACCACAGGTTCCTCATCCTGGCTTAGCATGTTATGAGCTTTTCATATCCACTCAAGTGCCAAAATGCTGGGAAATCACAGGTTTTAAGGGCCACAGCCTTAACAGGCATATTATTTAGACAATATTGGTAAGGTTTCCTATCCTGCAATTCGTTCCAGCTTCACCTCTGCATGCCTGTCCATGGCACAGTTGGACTGAGCCCAGATTTGCTTGTTCATCGGAACAGACAAATGGAGTCCATGCAAATGAAGCCATCATTCAACAGGAGGTGCCATTCTATGTTACAAATAGCCAACTGGCAACCAATATCATCTGTAGACAATGATAAAGAGTTTAAGGGTGTCCTGAAGCTCACCCAGCCCACCCCCTGCTCAGAGCAGGATACTGTAGTCACAGTGAATCCTTCCTTTGCAAAGGGTGTTAACTCCCCCCCCCCATTAATGCATCTGAGAGGAGAGCTGGTGTGGATTGATGGTTAGAATGTCAGGCTAGGACTTGGGAGATCAGGGTTCAAATCCCCACTCAGCCCTGAGGCTCCTTGGGTGACCTTGGGGCAGTGGAACTATGTGCATCACCTTGAGCCTAAGTACATCAGAACAGTGGGCTGAATCAAGCCAAAGAAGGCCCACAATGGCCAGCATCCTGTTCTCACAGTGCCCAAGATGCCTCAATGGGAAGCCCGCAAGCAGGAGCCAAGCACAAGAGCGCTCTTCACCCTCCAGCACCCGTGGCTTCATTTACTGCCTCCTCTGAGCATAGCTGCCAAGTTATCCCTTTTTTTATGGGATTTTCCCTTATGCTGAATAGGCTTCCTTGCGAGAAAAGGGAAAACTTGGCAGCTATGCCTCTGAGAAAAAGGTGGGATTTGAAAAATGCAATAAACAAGGGGTTCCCAAACTTGGATGACCAGCTGTTTTTGGACTGCAAGTCCTATCATCCTCAGATAGCAGGACCTGTGGTCAGGAATTATGGGAATTGTAGTCTTGAGACCCAAGTTGGGGAAACCCTGAAATAAACAGCCCGTTAGCCTCGACACTTGTTCTGCTGCAGACTATCAGAGAAGCGGCGCCCTGGACGCTGGGAATGTGCAGAGTACTTTTTTTTTTTTTTTGCAAAGGGAGGGCCCGGTTTTGTTGCTTTACGGCGGGCGACGCACATGCGCGGCCCTCCAGATCTTCCTGCTCCCCTCGGCAGGACCAGCGGGTCAGCGGCGATGGCCGCGGATGCTCTCTGCACGCAAGGGAGGCGGGCACGGCGAAGGCACAGACAGCAGCTGGTTGGGGCCCGGCAGGCGGGCGTCCCGGCCCCCTCGGCCGCGGCCCCGCCTCCTCGCGGCCTGCTTCCTCCTTCTCCTCCGGCTACTGCCAAGCGGCTGAGGCCTTCCAGCGCATGGCGAATTAGCCGCCCGCCTCGCTCGCCCGCCAGCCGCAATGGCGTCTGCCGCGCGGCCGCTGCCCCTGGTGGTGATCCTGGGCGCGACGGGCACCGGCAAATCCCGCCTGGCGCTGCAGCTGGGCCGCCGCCTCGGCGGGGAGATCATCAGCGCCGACTCCATGCAGGTAGGGAGGGAGCAACAGAGGGAAGGAGACCCCGTCCCTGCCTGGTACCAATTGGGAGGCGAGGGGACCAGCAAGCGCGTGCAGAGCTCATTGCTCGCGACAGCCGGGCCAGCAAGAAGGAAGCGCCTCTGACGGCAAGGGAAGAGGGGAGGCAGGGCTTAGCCTCGGAACCTCTTTTCTGTGCCAGGAGGACTCAACCCTGGGTCAGCAGCATTGCGATCCTTGGCTGAAGGGATGATATGACAGATAGATAAATTTTTAATTATCTTTCTATCTGTCGTGTGTACTAATGGAGATAGTGCTTCTGAGCCTGCATGGAATGTGAAGGCCTGCACTGGCTAGTAATGCCAAGCAGCACCTGCATATTAAGTTGGGCTGAAGAGGTAAAGAGTTGTCATAGTAGGGAATTTGGGGCACTGGTGACCTGTGCCCCCAGTATCACATGCCGACAGGGCACAAACCTGCCCGGCCTCTGCGATTTTTTCCAGAGGCCCTTCTCTCAGTCTTGTTTGATGGGGAATGATCCTTCTCGGTGGCTGCTCTGTGACTTTGAAACTCCCTTCCTAGAGACGTTAGACTGACTGTATTGATTAAGAGCAGCTTCCAATCATCCAGAGGTCTGGCACCTTCATTATACAGCTTCCAAAGGATGCTGAAGACACACCTCTTTACTCTGGCTTTTGACACACACGAGCTGGTGAGCCTTAGGGCTGGGCTGTGGATTTGTGCAAGGGTGGACTAAGACAGTAAACTCTTCTTCAGTTCTTTGCACTTCCATAGTTTTGCCTTCTCCTTTTACATTTATGTCTGTCAGTAATGGGGTAAGGGTAAGGTTCCCCATCCCTACCTTGTACATGATGTTGTCTGTAAGCTGGAGCATCTGGTAACAGTTCAAGATGGTCAGGTGAAATTTGCATATCTGCAACCTTAAAATATCAAAGTTGATCTCTCTGCTAATTTATAATTTCCATTAGACAGTTTTTGTCCACTGAGATAGAGACTGTAACCATGAACCTTCAGGCATTGCAGTTAGGGCAAAGTAAACATTTTGGGGGTGGGGAGGGCAGTGAGGCTCAGCACACTAACTCTGCCCCTGATCACTATTCTATTGTCTTCCAACTCACTATGCCATTCACCCCCAAACTTTGGCCCTCCAGATGTTTTGGACTACAACTCCCATCTTCCCTGGCCACTGGTCCTGCTAGCTAGGGATCATGGGAGTTGTAGGCCAAAACATCTGGAGGGCCGCAGTTTGGGGGTGCCTGCGCTATGCTCTCATCTGCGCACACACCAAAAAAACCCTCCATGACCCTGATACTCCCCCTGTGCCCGCCAAACTTGCTGCTGAGTTTCCTTTACAGGTGATGCAGAAAATGATAAAAAAAGTCCTCACTCCTTCCACACAAATAACAAAAACATGGTCACCTCTAGAAAAAAATCGGCTCTTAGTTTGTTAGAAGAGGGTCATGCAATGGCAGAGAGGCAGGTGGTAGTGGAGGAGAAGCAAAGCCAGGATAGGTCAGGAAAAAGAGAGTGCTAAGTCTGCTTTAAGTTTTCTTCCTCTCATTTACTTTGTTTTGCTCTGATAATGTATTCACGTCCTGCAGGAAAACACACCCTGTAAATTGCAGAAACCATCCTGTGTGCTAGCCATATCTGCCCCCTTCCCTGGGAGCCTTGAAGTTACCCAGCAGAGCACAAGCCTGCCCCACACAAGGGAGGCCTCACCCTGTTCTCAGCTCTGACACCCACATCATGAATGGACAGGCACCCTTTGCACATCATGTGCTTGGCTGGGTTTCCTGTGGAGGCTCCTTCTGACTTGCATTTTTCTCCGGGGACCTCTCAGAGCAGCCCTGGCAGATGCTGCTCGTTGTGCCCTGCCAGTGGCACCGGAGCCCTTTGTGCAAGGCCAGTTTCAGGGACTATAGCACTAAAGAGATCTGTGTTGGTGGGAATGAATGCTGGGGCAAAGGCCTGTCGGTGGGACAATGGTGCTCTTTGGAAGAACTGCCTTGGTGGGTGTGGCAGAGAGCTGGCTGGCTTGTCCTTGCCAACTTCTCTTTCAGCCAGGGTAGATGGGGAGTGAAGGGGTCACGAACACGACAACAGTGATGAAACAGGAGCAGCTGTTCCCCAAAATCTTTTGTAATTTATCAATGAATCCCTTTTCCCTTGCTTGTTTTACTTGCCTAACATAAATGGCAAGCTCTCTGAACACGATGGGGCTGCCCCAGTGTGGTGCCCAGGGCACAACTGGGGGCTACTTAAACCTCATGCAGTTTCCTCCCTTCCTGTCCTAGGGAGTCTCCTGTAGCTGAATCCTTCTTCAGACTAAATTCTGGTTAACAACTGTTTCTTAGCTGATAAAAGTGGGGAGCTCAAAATGTACACAGGGTGTGGGGTTGTGCCAATCTTGGACATAGTCTGGACCCAGAATGAGCATAATAAAACTGTCTCTTCAATAGAGATGGAAGGTTCTGTCAATGTTGGTTCTCTCAATTTCTCGTTATTCCAGTCATGAATTCAGTTCCCCATATTGCTGCAGCAATTTGTAAAAAGTATTGGGTATTTTAGTGTGGATTTCTTGGAACAAACGCAAATCCTCCTAATGCAGTGCATTCTTTTCACGGATATATCCATTTTTATGCACTTTCCCCTAGTACATGCATGCACTACATGCATTTTTGTAAACATTCTTTAGTGAACTACATTGCAAAATTGGAATAAGAGCAAATTTTGATGGAGGGCTGCATTTCGGTTCTCATGTTGTTTCGGAAAGTGCAAATTTGCTGGATTCAGCTTCAAATGCAAACTGAATAGCATTTGCATTTATCCCCCATTCAGTTTGCATTTATCCCCCACCCCTACATCTCCAGCATCATTCCTCCCCCTCCCACATTGTCCTCTTATTGCTGATGTTTGGGAGCTCAAACTCCTGGCTGCCTTGTACACGAAATGCCTATTGGCTTGCCCTGATGACATGCACAAATAGCGGCTTAAAAGTAAGCCTGCCTTATTAGGTTCTATTATAAGGGCCTCTAATCTGCTGCGAGAATGTAAAGCCTTTTCCGAAAGGGGCTGTCAGCCCTCTGAAGTGGCTCTCCCTTTCTTTGCTTTGCTGTGCCTGGCTGCCCAGAGGTGCCTTCTTGCTTGCCTTTGCTTTCCCCCATTCCTCTCCCAGCTAACTGTACCTGTTTGATCACCACAGTGAGAGTGGTAGGACACCAAGCTCTCTGACAGACCCTGACCCACAATGGCACTCCCAAGCTCAGATAAGCACAACTTAGTTGCAGTTCCTTAATGGTGAGAGACTCTATACATGCTCAGGATCGCCATGTTTTTGTTTGCTGTGTTCTGAGGCTTGCGACTATTTCTAGGGCACACCCTCAGACATTGTAGGGGAGAATACCAGGTCTCAGTTAATTGCACCAGAAAGAGATTGTGAAAACAATTGTGGGTTTGGGGTGCCTGCCTGCTCATCTGTGTGGCTTGTGGCTCTGTCTGCAGACTCAACTCCAGATCAAACACATGCCTCTTTTTCTGGGTCTGCCCCACCAAGCACCCAAGAAGATGCTGTTTTGACATGGTCAGAGGGAGAAAGGGAGAGCCGTGTTGCCCGAATGGTGAACTTTGGGTCTTAAGCAGAGCAGACTGACCCGGGCAAGCTGTGCTGTGTTGAAGCACTGGGTCATTAGGGCACATGTAAACTCATCATGAGCAGCAGTGCCAAGTCTTGCAGCTTGTGCTGTGATTGTCTCCAGTGTTGGTGCATCCGCCACTTGTGATGTCAAGAGACCTCTGCAGACACAGATTTCACAGAGGAAATGTGGCTTTGGGCATTTCATAGTTTCTAGTGAGTCAAACCTCCTGCGGTGCAGGATTCACAACAAAAGCATCCCTGACAGATGGCTATCCAACCCTCCAGTGAAGGATCGTCCGCCAACTTTTGAGGGTGTCAGTTCCACTGCTGGACAGCTCTTACTGCCAGAAAGTTCTTCTTAATGTTTAGGAAGGGATCTCCTTTCTTGTGATTTGAATCCATGGGTTCAGGTCCTACCCTCTGGAGCAGCAGAAAACAAGCTTGCTTCTTTCTTCCTCTCTGGTTTCTCAGCCTGCAGAGCTTCCCTGCCTGCTTGCAAACAGCTCAGACCCCAGCCTGTGTACCCCATGGCCAGGGATGATGGGAGTTGGAGTCCAACAACATCTGGAAGGACCCAGGGGTTTCTCATCCCAGAATTAGACCATAGGTGATGGTTTTTCTCCTAGCACTTCCTGCCACTTTGCCTTCCTTTCTTGCCACCCCGGATGCCTCCGGACCGTTTCCCCCATTTTACGGCCCAGTGTTATCTTCCCTGACTGCCAGTAGCTCTCAAGGGTTTTGGGCATAAGAACACAAGAAGTGCCTGGCTGCTGGATCAAGGCAAAGGGAGCTCCTCTAGTCCAGCATCCTGTTTGCATGGTGGCCAGCTAGGTGACTGCAGCTGTGCTTTCCCCACTTCTGACTCCCAGCAGCTGGTATACAGAGATATACTGCCTCCAACAGTGAAGATGCAACATTGCAATCATGGCTTGCAGGGTTCCGGTTTCCGCCGGCAGGAATGGCGGACCTGTTTTCCATCCCTCTGACCTTCGTAAGGAATTTGGCGGTTGCTAGGGGAGTAAATGGCAACCCCCTACCCTCTCCGGGGGTTACGGAGAGGGGCTGCTGGCCCGCGATGCCCCCAGACCCACTCCGACTGTTTTTGGAGTGGGGGGAGCTTGGGCTGAAAAGCACTTACGAGGGCCAGGACTCCCGGACGCTAATCTGCATGGCGGGGATTTCCATGGTTAAAGAAGATAATTAGGCTTAAATCTATGGACATACTTCAGAAGGAGGGGAAGAAGCGCTGTTTACTGCTGAGAAATTTATGCTGCTGAGGGAGAGGAGTTAAAGGCTGTATATCATCTGGAAGAAGGATTGATGGGGACGGAGCGATAAGGGAATTGAGTTTTTTTTTATTTTTCTTCATATGAGTTACTTCGTACCTTCCCAGACGCGATGTCCTGGCTTGTTTGGAGTGAAAGAGAAGCAAAAGACTGTGTGAGTTGAACTTTATAAACTGTTGTTACTGAGCATATTTTTTAAAGATGTGGAGTTGCCGATGAGAAAAGCCCCCCCCCTAGTCGGACGGAAGGAGTCCTGGACGCGTTCGGAGGATTTATGAGCTGTGACGCACTTTGAATTGGAGCAGCGACCTGAAGCTAAGTTCAGCTATAGGGCAAGGAGATCCATTAATTTACCAAGAGTTTATGGTTTGATGTTTGGGTCTTCTGCCTGGAAAAGCTGTAAATTTTATAAAGATCGTTAATCTTCATGGCTATGAGAGAAAACGAAAGTGATTTGAGCTTTTTAAGATGGCGCTGCTTCGACGCAACAGGGAGCTCCAGACTAAGAAGATTTATGGGGAGGCTGGACTGATTAACCCACACAGGAGAAAGAACATTTGTGAAACCTTGTTTGATATTTATCTCAGCAGCTGGGAAACAATCGGTTGAAAGTGGAAAACATCTATGTGACTGTAAGGGGAAGATCTGGATTATTATGAACTTGGAGGACGATTTGAACTTTAGAAAAAAGACGGCAGTGGACGGTTGCGAGGAATCCCCAATTTCCTGAAGCATGGGAACCCAAATAAAAAATTCTTTAGACGATTTGGCATAACATTCGGTTTGATTGATATATATATGTGTATAATTTGAAATAATGAATGTGATATAATTGGTTTTAATTGGAAAATTAATAAAAATATATTTAAAAAAAATAAGCAATCATGGCTTGCAGCTGTTGGGAGGTCCATTGCCTATCACTTATTATTATTTTATTTTAGAGGTGTAGGCAAGTGACCTGCTGCCACCTTCTGTAAGTGTGTGCTGTGCTCCCCTAGGAACCCAGCCCTTTCCTTCCTTCCTTCCTTCCTTCCTTCCTTCCTTCCTTCCTTCCTTCCTTCCTTCCTTCCTTCCTTCCTTCCTTCTCCTTCCTTCCTTCCTTCCTTCCAGTGGACCACAGTCCATCCTGTCCAGGAGCATCAGAAACATCCCAAAGACGCTGAAGTCTTACTCACATATGAAGTCTGGTTCACAAGTCATAACCTGCATCTGGGCTGTGCCACTTCAGATTTCACATGCAGAAATGCTCCTCTTTAGGTACATGCACGTTACCCCCCCTTGCAACGTACACCTCCCCAGTCATTGACCTCCAACTCCACGCACCTGCCTACTGAGAAACAGCAAGTCAGGGGGCTGGCTTCCTTCTTCCTGACGTGCTGGTTTCCTGTGAAAGGGATGTTTTGTATCTGGGAGCCTTCCGCCCTGGATGACCTGCAGCTCTGCAGTGGGATGGTCCAAACAGCAGTTGACCACCCCTTCTGTGAGAACTATTTACCATACTTTTCTGTGTATAACATGCCCCCTATTTTTGGAAATTTAAAATTAAGAAAATGGGGTGGGGAGAGATTCCCCAAAGTTGTTGAGCTTTTTGGGGCAGGATTGCCCAGAATTGTTGAGCTTTTTGGTGGGAGGGGTGTGCAGGGTTGTAGAGGTTTTTTTTTTGTGGGGGGCAGAGCAGATTGCCTGCCCAATTGCCGTAGCGACAGCCAATCAACAACAGCCCTTGCTGCAGCCACCAATAACAATCTCCAACTCGCAGCAGCAACCAATCCCATGTCCCCACAATCCATGTTTAAGACGACCCCTAATTTTGAACATGATTTTTTAATTTAAAAAAAAGCCTTATACACGGAAAAGTACAGTAATTAATTTTTTAAACTTATTATTCACTTCTTTTTCCTTTTTTTAACAAAAGCAGCTTACAATAAGCAAGCAAACATATGCATTGAAACCAGTATAAAACAAAACGGGGGGATCTTATTTTATCTATAAAACTAAGCCCGAAGTGAGTGTGAAAGTCTGCCTGTCTCTTTTTCTCCCTCTGTCAGGTGTACCAAGGCCTAGACATCATCACCAACAAAGCCTCTCCTCAGGAGCAGCGGCTGTGCAGGCATCACATGATCAGCTTTGTGGACCCCTTGGTCACTAACTACACCGTGATAGACTTCCGCAACAAGGCCACGGCCCTCATATCCTTTCATGGGGAGAGTGTCTTTCTTGGGTGTGTGGCATCTGGGTTGTAGTACAGGACAGCAACTAGGGGGTATCATCTGCCTTGGAGCAGGCAAGTGGAATTGGGGAACGATAAGATGTGAGGAGCTGATAATGGATGTAAGAGAAGGAAAAAGCTGGAAAATGTTCATTTCCAGCTGAGATGGGCAGCAAATACTGTAGTCTGTCTGTGCCCTTCCTAGTGGATTCTTGTTAGGATTCTGTGAACCAGGGAAGTCAGCAGAGGAGGCAGAAAGGCCTTTGATGAACTATTTGTGGCAGGAAGCAGGATCTAGTAGGAAGGAGGTTGTAGAAAGATCTAACCATCAGTATATACTGTCTGGTACAAATTGAAAAGTGAACTAAGTCAGCCTAAGTCACCACTGACCTTGATCTTTTATAATGCAAATACCAAGAGATCATGAGTCATGCTTTGTTTCTGGTCTAGACCAGCTGGGAAATTTATGGAGAGAGAATGCCAAAATTACATGACCAGGAAGTTCTGGGAGATGAAATCTGCATATTCTAATACTTACAAATAGAAATTAACACTAATTAAGAAATACTACGGTAATTGAGCACTTAAAAAAGAAGTTTGGAAAATGACAAGCATTTAATGCATGCCTTTAGTAGTAGAGGAATCTCCGTCGGATGGCATGAAATATTACTAAATCTAGACCAGACTGACTTTAAATTTGAAGAAGGATGGCAAGAATGATTCAGTTACTAAGAAGGAATGGACCTGGTTATATAAGAAGAATGCAAAAAAATGTTATCTCAATCACATTGAAGGAAAATGCCCACGAAATGCCCTTCAGGTGATATCTTGTACCTGCTCTCCTGAAGAAGTAGAGTTTACAACAGCATAATTGTGGAAGATTGTGAAATATGGGAACAGGTATTATACATGTATTTTGGACCTGCCCTAAGGTTAGAACTCTTTGGCAGGAAATATTGGAGATAACAGAGGAAATTAAGAGGATATAATGGCAGACATTCAGCGCGCCGCCTGCCCACGACTCCCAAGCCTCCCCCAAGCTGTCAAAGGGAAGGGGGGAATGCCACTGGCAAAGCAGCGCAGCTCCCCCCCCTTACCCTGAGGGCTCGGGGTAGGCTTGGGAGTCACTGGCGGGCAGCACGCCGAATGTCACCCCCCTTAGTGAGGGCACCCGGGGCGATCCACCCCCACCAACCCGACCCTTCCTACGCCCCTGCCCACTCCACCCCTTTTATTCACATGAGTACACAGTTGTGCTGTGCACTTCCAGCCATAGCTGCCAAGTTTTCGCTTTTCTCACGAGGAAGCCTATTCAGCATAAGGGAAAATCCCTGTAAAAAAGGGATAACTTGGCAGCTATGCTTCCAGCTTCAACTGCCTGTTGTTCTTGTCCCAGTCTTGCTGAGGGTACAGACTCTGCTCTGCCTGCACTGTTCTGAATACCACTTGCTGGGAAAACACAGGAGGGGAGAGGGCTCTTGTGCTCAGGTCCTGCTTGGGTGCTTCCCATTGGGGCATCTGATTGGCCACCATGAGAGCAGGATGCAGGACTAGGTGGGCCATTGACCTGATCCTGCAGGGCTCTTCTTATGTTCTTAGGCCCATGCAAAACCGGCATCGTTTTTAGAGATGCAGAGGCTGGCACAAGGGTGCCAGCAAGTACCATGAGCAGCTGAGGACGACGAAGGCAGCTGCACTGAATGCGGGGAGAACAGAGAGACTCACTGGCCTGTGTGATGAGGAGAGGGCTCAAAGACAAAGTGTGACTTTAGTTGTCAGGAATCTGCCATGCTCTGTTGCTAGGAATGTTCAATGCCTGCAGCTCAGAGATACAGCGTAGCTCATAGCCTCTGCTTTCAGGGCGGCCCTCGAGGGCAAGGCAAATTGCCCAATTGTCCTCAGGGCTGCCTTTTCCCCTTGTTAAATGCCTCACTTGTTTTTCCTGGGGTTGTTCCTTGCCATTCTCGCTTGTAATCCTCAATGGCCTACATTGAAGACATCTTCGCTTGCAAGAAGATCCCCATTGTGGTTGGAGGGACCAACTATTACATTGAGTCCCTGCTCTGGAAGATTCTGATTGACACCAAGGTATTTGTGGCATTTTCTGCTAGCGCTAGGTTCAGGGGTTGATGCGGCATCCAGCAACAGCAGCAGCGGCTTTTTCAATAAGATGAGGGGTGTCTGATAGTATGGATGGAAGTGTGCTCAGTAAAATTATCCCTTTTTAGAAGGGCTTCTGGTCCACTCTTTGGGGCCTCACTGAGCAGCACATTTGGGACAAGAGAGGATTTTCACTGTGTCCTTTGCCTCTCAGATATTTGGCTTACTTGCTTGAACCATTTATTCCACAAGCACCTTTTTGCAGGGCATTCTGTCAGCAGCATGCTGTGGCCTCTTGATGGGAGTTCTTACCCGTTCAGTTTTATTTTCGTAGCATGCCCCCAGGTCCTATAAAATCTGCTATTACAGAATTATTTGCAAAATCCACCCATTTTCTTGAATTCTTGAAGAATTCTGTGACTGCAGAATATCAAAATACTGATGCTGCAGTTCATTCTCCTCCAATGCAAGTTTTACCCCAGATTCTTCTATCTTATAGAAACGCTTTGTTCATTTGCTTGTGAGCCAATCAAATGTTCATTATTCATTCAACTGTTCATAATACCTTCTGATTGCTGATGTTAAGCTCCTTTGTGAGCCTGTTGCTCAATTTCTGTGACAAGAAGAGATTGCAAGCTTCCAAGTCACAAAGACATTTTTGACAGCTCCATGTATTTTGCAATGCCATGAGTGGTATTCATTTAAGTCCTACTCAGAGCAGACCCACTGGGGAAGGACCATAGCTCAGTGGTAGAGAGTCTGCCTTGCAAGCAGAAGGTCCCAGGTTCAATCCTGGGCACCTCCAGTAGGTTTGGGAGAGAGTCCTGCCCAAAATCCTGGAGAACCACTGCCAGTCAGGGTAGGTGATACTGAGCTAGATGGACCAAAGGTCTGACTCAGTATAAGGCAGCGTCTTATGTTCCGATTGAAATTCATGTTGGGTGCAACTCAGCTTGTAGAAAGGTGTTTGCATGGTATTTAAACAGATAGAGCATGGGACCTCCAGATTCCCAGACTATCCATATACCTTTAACCTCTATGTTGACCTCTCTGCCCTTTAAAGTTTAGACTCATAATCTTAGGTTGCATCCTGTTTACAACTTCCTCCTCCTGCTCACACTTCCTCTGGACCTTGAGGCATGAGGTCATCTTGGATGTATTTTCTGAGAACAAAGGAGCAAGTAGGGCTTATTTGTTTCTCCCTAGTTAGTTAGGAAAGAGTTCTGTAGTCCTTCCTTGAATAAACTAAGCATTCTTTTTTCATACCAAGTCTCCTTTTGAATGCCTTTCAATTATAAAGGTGTGCTCCGAGTAAGGATTCATTTCACTCAAGTTAACTTCTGCTATTGCATACCAACTTTATATGCTAACAATCAACTTGAGTTAGTCGTGTCCGTTAACTTCACCGGTCTGTCCTGAGTAGGACCAGTGCTTTTTTTCTGGGGGAGACGCAGGGGTACGCATACCCCTAAACATTTTGTGAATCTAAGTTTGGCCTCATTGAGGCGCAGTATTTCAGTATGAGTAGGAAAATGAGAATACCCCTAAACATTTTTTTAAAACCAAAAAAGCACAGTAGGAGCAACCTTGGAAACCATCCCATGCTGGTGAAATTCTCTCACCACTGCAACTGGCTCTGGTTGGCCCCTTTTGACCAGCCATTGGCCCTTTAGCAGGACAGCCTGCTAATCCCTTAGGTGGGTGTAAGGAAGGGCCCTTTCCTTTTGGGTCAGCTGCCCCCTCCTGGCCCCCCTTGCAAGCTGCAGGTTACCTGATTCTGTAGTGATGTTCAGAAGTGTGACTTTGGTGAACATGGTTTATAACCTTGCAGGAGGTGGCCAGGAGTTCAGGCTCTGCAGAGGGGACTATGGATCAGAAAATGGAGCTGGAGAAACTGGATGGCGAAGAGCTCCATCGCCGATTGAGCCAGGTGGACCCCAGAATGGCAGCCAAACTGCACCCTCACGATAAGCGCAAGATGGCCAGGTCTGTTTCTCCAGCTGTAGGCCCAGTTGCCAGGCAGACTTTGTTACCCCCTTCACCTGGTCACCTGTGGTCAGTGCAAAAGGGTGACTAACGGGCACAGCTTTCTGTAAGAATGTACCATAAGGAAAGGACTGCCTGATGATACCCAAAGGTCTGTTTAGCATTCTGTTCCAGAAACTGGTCAGTAAAGGCCTCTGGGAAGCCCTTGCCCTCCACTGATGCTTTCCCCCAGCATCTCTTATTCCCAGGTACACTGCCTCTGAGCATGGAGGCTCTGTTTTCTTGTTGCTATTAATAGCCATTTTAACCACGTATCTTATTCATCATGCCACGTAAGCCTGCAGCAATTATATGCTTTGTGTTAATCCCTTGGTGTGCAAAAAACCAGAGAGTTGCACACTCTGCCATATGTATCTCCTCTCCTTTACAGGCTCTGGGGCTGAACCTAAGTGGGAATCCCAGCTCCACTCTCCCTGCCTGCAACAGCCGTGACCACAAAGCCAGCTGTGGGGTTCTGCCCTCTTCCTGCCTGGCGTAGAGTGAATGCGCTTTCTTTTTTTACAGTCAGTTCTTCCTTCCCTGGTTGCAGAGCCTCCTCCCTCCAGGGCTTCAAGCAGGCTGCCCTGGAGGTGAACTGCTTCCCCTCCCCTCCTGCCTTTTTGTTCCATGCACTGCAAAGCAGCCGCTGCACCCCCCCTTCTCACGCCCCCCCCCCAGCTGCTCTGCTCCTCTGCTGGTGTTGGCTGATGCTTTTCACTTCAGCAAGAGAGAAAGCCACCTTACCGGCTGGACTGCGTGCCGCAGCTCTGTGGGAAATGGAGCAGCGACGAGCCTCAGCTTGCTGCCTTAGCCAAACCTGCCCTGCCGTGCCCTGCCTGGGAGCCAGGCAGAGAGACACCCACCCCGTTCACATGGATCAGGGGTGTGTCTGGGATGGGGCTGAGCCAGAGCCGTCCTGCATAGCCCCGGGACTTCTTGGCTGGCTGGTTGCTGGGGATGATTTTCTCCTGAGAAATTGGGAGAGCGGGGTGGAGCTGCCTTCCTCTTGCCTTACAAACTGAGCACAGAATCAAGGACTGGGGCTGTTTTACGCATGAGGCCGGAGTCACTTCTTTGTTCCCAGTTCCTTTTTTATTACAACAGCCTGGGTTAAGGAACGGAAGTTTACATGCATATCCCAAATGAGCCTTGAGCTACCCTACGTTAGGGCTAGGCCATCCCCTGGAGACTGTCCCCTGTGAGATGCCAGAGCACACACCCTCTCTGTCTTGTGCAATAGGCAACACTTTAGGATCAGGGAACGTGGAGAAGATTTTGCACCCTGTGCTCACTCCAAACGTCACACACCCACATCACCCACCATCAGGAGGCTGTGCAGCCTATCCTGTGAGCTGCCCTGAGATATTCAGATGAAGGACAGTATGTTAATTAAATAATAACAATAATTATTATTAAAGGCAAGGTGCTTCACTCATCTTCATGTCTGGGCCCAACACTTAGCTTTTGCCCAGCTGGGAACTAGGAGCTAATATCAACATCGACACAAACTCTGGGAATTTCACCGTAGCCGTTAAAGGCATCTCTGGTGACTTCACAAAAAGCTGGCTGGCTGTTCTGCTCCCTACATTGGGGGGTGGGGGAAAGCAGCAGCATCCGGCAGATTGAGATATCATGTTACTGGCCTGCTGGCCTCTGGCAGCAGTTTCTGTGTGGGCTCCTTGGGGCTTGTGTCACATTGGACTGCCTTCCTTGGCGGTCTTGCTGTTCATGGTAATACCTGTTGTTGTTTTTTATGTGAGTCCTGTTGCATGAACACTTGTTAACCAAGCTGCCTTCAGGGGTAGCAGTGTTCTCCATTGCAACAGCTCCAAAAAGCACCCCCCTGACTTGTGTGCTGTGCTGCCTGTCTGAGAGGAAGGCAGTCATGTGAGCCCAGAAGGAGAACGGAGCTGAGCTGCTCCTCAGCTGAAAGGTGCTGCCTGCCCTTCTCCAGCAAAGGAGTTTGCATCTTTGAGAGATGCTGAATGCCTCTTGGGTGCCTTGTGGATTCCTGGGGCCCACAGTGGCCTGCTCAGCTAGCTTCCTTCTTCCCAGCTGTTGAGCACTTGATGCCCTCCAGATGTGGCTGGACTTCAGCTCCTGTCATCTCTGGCTAGCATGGTCGCTGGTCAGAGCACATGGAAGCTGCATGCCAGCAACATCTGCAAGGGCCTCAGCGTTTCCCCCTGGGTTCCCACATTAAGCCAGCAGGGGGGGGATTTGTGCCGCTCCCACCCCCTGCTGTTGCTGCCTGCAGTTCCCATCATCCCTGTTCAGTGGCCATGCTGGCTGGGGCTGATGGGAATTGGAGTCCCACAACCCACAAAGGCCTGCAGGTTTCCCCAGACCTGGTTTGTCTTAGCAATTGTCAGGATTGGCTGTGGCCAACAGGAAAGGAATGCTCCAAAGATAAGATTTTTGCACGTTCAAAAGCATCTCACTTGTGCCGGAGGGGTGGGGTGGGGATTTCTGCCTCATGGCATTCCTGTCCAAGGCAGCCATGCCTGTCCCACACCAGGCGTGAAGCTTGAGGGAGGGAGGCCAAATGCTCTTCTGCCCATTCAACCTGCCCGCCTGTCTTTCTCACCTGCAGGAGTTTGCAAGTGTTTGAAAAAACGGGCATCCCCCACAGCGAGCTACTGCAGCAGCAGCAGCAGGAAGAAGGAGGAGGGCCGCTGAGCGGCCCCCTGAAGTACCCCAACCCTTGCATCCTCTGGCTACATGCAGAGCAGGCAGGTAAAAAAGAGGGAGGGACTAAAGGCCACAGCCCTTCGACTGAGTATTTCTTCCTGCTTTGCCTACATCTGTCCTCCACCCTTACCCCCACATGCTTTCTCTGAGCTGGGCAGTGGTGAAAATGTTGCTTTTCTGATCCTTTTACAAGGCCCACTTAATCTGCATGCAAAATGTGAATATTCTAGGCTTTTACATAGTATGCTTTTTTAAAAATTACCTGGTCCATTTCAGGGGTTGGAGAGGTGGGCCACTTCCCCAGCCCCCAGTAAATTCCAAACCAACCAATTATTCCAGAGAATGAATGGAGGAAATAGCAATGCTGCTTCCTTCTCACCCTCTGAGATCAGGTGGATGATGTGGCTTGGTGCCATGTGTGACCTGACTTTGCTCGTGGCATCCAGAGCCATATTTCCCAACCTGTTCTGTGGGGGGGGGGCTTTGTGTGGCTGCATCCTTAACCTTCTGGGTGTTCATCAGTTCTAGAAGAACGGCTGGACCAGCGGGTGGATGCGATGCTGGAGGCTGGGCTGCTGGCAGAGCTGCGGAACTTCCACCAGCGATATAACCAGGAGAGGGTAGATGAGAACAGGTGAGTTTCTTCTCATCTCCTCCCACACCCCGCCTTGCCACTTCCTGTCCTGGCATTCATCCACCCAGGATGGGGATAGAGGTCAGAGGCTGGGACTCTGTGTTGTTGCAGGATGCCGGGGTGTGTGTGTGTGTGTGTGGCAGAGAGCACCAAGCACCCATGCAGCGGTTTTCTTCTTCTGAAGTGCTGCGACTTGATCTGAAATGCACCTTGTGCATGGCTCATAATGGCTGGAACGGGTGTGCCTGTCGCCTGATGGACTGGCCGGCCTGGATCTCAGCCCCCAGTGCACAGAGGGGCTTGTGGTGTTTTGCAGGTGGAGAACAGGCTGACCTGCCTGTTTTCCCCCCTTCTTCTGCCTCAGCCAGGATTATCAGCACGGCATTTTCCAGTCCATCGGCTTCAAGGAATTCCACCAGTTCCTGATTGCAGAGGGCAAGTGCTCGGAGGAGATGAGCCAGCAGCTCCTGAACCAAGGTGGGGACCGGGCTGGCAGGAAAGGGGCTGCTCTTGCTGCAGGGAAGACATGGGCAATGTTTTTCAATATTTGGCCAGCAAGTTTTGGGTTTCACAGCCATACATTTTGGATTTACGTATTGTGGATGGAAAAAACGTTCCACTGCTTTTGAAAACCCCACTTTGCATCTGTAGAGAACTGTTTTATACCAGGTCAGACCCTTGGCCCATCTAGGTCACTGAGAAAAAATCAGAGAAAAATAATTGGACCTCTAGAAAAGAATTCCCAGCACCTGTGCAACATGGGCAAAAATTCTTTGAAGGAAGTGGCTGGCAGCTGGGCTGTTTTGAAGCTGGTTTGAATTTGCAGTGTAAACGCTGCCTTGCAGTTTCAGACTCTTTGTGGGAGGGTGCTTCCTTTGGTCTTGCTGAGAAGGATCTGTCCTTTGCCCCCTTGGGGCATCAGTTCTTGCAATATGTGAGCACGTCCCCTTTCCCAGGCTTGCTCCCTGTCCAGGGTCCTTGTCCTCTGTGACCTCTCCCCTTTTTATGATTTTAGGAATCCAGGCCCTGAAGATAGTGACCAAAAGGTACGCCCGGAAGCAGAACAAATGGGTCCGGAACCGCTTCCTGAGACGTAAGTCCTTCTTTCCTGCCTCCATTCTTTCCCCCCATTTTGCTCTCTGTCGGCTGCTCCCCCCGCCTTCCATTTCCTGTTTCTGCCTCCTTGAAGTCTTTGCATTTCCCCCTCTTCCCTTGGCTCTTCGTTGGGGCCAGTGCTCACCAGGATTCCTCTGCCCTTGCCTCAAAAACTGCCAGTGCCCAGTTTTGTGAAAATCTGCTGTTCCTTTGAGCATGTGCAGAGTGCCTTCTCCTCAAAGTGTCATGGCCCTCACCCACAACCTACTCAAGAGGGTGTGGCTTTCCTTTCTGATTGCAGCCTCGCCTTTGATCTGATCCATTTCCCTGGCTCTCCCTATGCAGGCGGGGCCTGAGGCCATACTTTGGCCTGTGAATTGTTAGCTGAGTATGAATTGTGAAGCAGCTTGTTCCCTGTCAGTCACTGGCCAGGCAGAGAGAGAAATGTGTTGGGACCCTATGCAGACACCCCTCCCCAACACACACTGTGTCGTTCTCCCCCCCCCCCCAATTGAATCATCCTGGAGTGAAAGACCGGGTTGGGGGGGGGAGACAGCTGCCCTTCCCGATCTGATTGGCTCCTTCCTGGCTAGCTGCACAGCCTCCTCTGGCTGGGAGCCAACCGGACTTCCCTCCCTTTGCTCCAGGCTTGGAGGAGAGCCAAGATTGACAGCTGGGAGCCGAGCACTTGTTGAAAGGTTCTTGGGAGGTTTGCAAGGCAAGGTGAAGGGGGGCAGGGGTGGGAGGAGCCCTGAAGAAACCCAAGAAGGGAGGAGGAACAAGAAGAGGCTTTGGGTCGATGGCCCAGTCTTTTCCCAGCACAGGTGCAGCGCAGCCCGCGCTCCCTCTCCAGCCAAAAAGCCGACAGGTGCTCCCTGGGTTGGTGGTTTTTGTGGTCATGGCATTAAGAGGCATCACCTGCTTAGGATTTGGCACTTGGGAAGCCTTTTGTCTCATCTGGTGCCACTGAGCTTGCCCAGCTGGCTGGCGGTTGGACCTCAGAAGGGCAGGAGCTGGAGGGGGGAAACCAGGAGGAGTTTTTGGCTGGAGGCATCCTGCAGGAGATGGAGGAAGTGGGGAGTGGGGTGGGCTGCCACACCCTGGCACGAATTTGATGCAGGTTTTGGAATGCCTACAGCAGAAGTTGTTTTTAAAAGAACAAGTTTCTAGATCTCATGGAAGAAGGCCCAGTGGTTTGCACCTTGCTTTAAATTGGGGTGCTGGGGGATCCTTTTCTCTTCTGGGCAACATTCCAAGGGCCAGACTTCAGCGGTGGGTGGGGCCCTTGGTACCTATGTGGTGGTTTCCCCCCTTCCAAAAGATGCTTGACCACTCTCCTTTCCTTGAGCTTATGAAGGTCCCTTAAAGGAATAATGTGAAGTTGTCCTCTCTGTTGCTCAGCCGTCTGCTTTTATTCCAGGCAGGGGTGGGAGCAAATGGTCCTCTACCACACTGGCAAATGGGGTGTGCTGACCCTCACTGCTGCCTCCGCCCCCCTCATTTCTTACTTTGGTCTCTCTAGGGCCCGGCCAAAATGTGCCCCCTGTCTATGGCTTGGAAGTCTCAGACCTCTCTCAGTGGGAGGAGAAAGTGCTGGAACCTGCAGTGCAGATCGTGGAGAGCTTTGTCCAGGTACCTGGTAGGCAGGGGAGCTAGAAGCAGCATATAAAAAAGTGGAGGACCCTTTTTCGTATCAGCAGAGACTCAATGCTTTTTTCTGCTAAGCAAAGAAAGAAAATTACTAGCTGGTGACATTCTGTCTGGCTTCCTCCTTCACCTATATGGATTTTTCCAAGATGAGAACCGGCAGCTGGCAGATGCATCCTAGATGAGCTCTGATTGTATTTTTTTTTTTAATCACCCCCAAGTGTTCTGCAGAGATTTGACCCTTTTGGCCTTCCGTTTCAGCTTCCTTTTTACCAGTTCTCTCATTTTCAAGAAGTTTCCTCTTTTGTGACTGTGGCAATCGCCCACTTCCACATTATGCTGACTTTGGTAGCGCTCTGGCTACTGTTTCCATTCAGTTCAGCAGCATGTCTCGCACAAGGTCCCGGGTGCTGGGTTCAATTCGTAGTGGTACTTCTAGAGACCCTTGTCTGAAATCCTGAAGAGTGACTGCCAGTCTAGACGATTTTGAGCTGGTTGACCAATGGTCTGACTCTGGATAAGGCAGTTTATTATGTGACTTGAAACATGCATTTGCCCATTTTATATGAGGGTACATAAATTTGCAAGTAAATTGAAAGCAGTTGTCCAGGGGTTGTCACACCTTAATGTGACCAAGGGATACCATTCAGGCTGGGGCTGCAGGGAGGCAGTGCAGATAGTAGCCGGCTTCTGGCTCCATTCTGTTCTATAGGGAAAATAAACAGGCTACAGGCAAAAGATAGGATCACCAGGGGCAGCATCACCTCTTGGCCCTGGGTGTCAAGTCCCTTGGCCCACAGGGACTCCACAGGGCATCTGTGCAATGTAGCACCAGGAAGGCAAAGGAAACCTGTGGCATCTTGAGTGCCTTCAAGGGTTCCTCTCTCTCTCTCTCTCTCTCCACACATATCCAGCTTGGCATTTTGCTAAAGAAGAGAGTGAGGCCTCGAGCTCCTGCAGAGTCCAGTTTAGTTTACCTGTAATGAGTGCCACTGACCATCTCTCCCCATACCTGGAACTGAATTGTGGGGATGCTTCACAGGGTGGGAAGAGGCCTGGCTTGCTTAAGTTCTGAGGC
Organism: Zootoca vivipara; assembly: GCF_965207765.1. NCBI lineage: Eukaryota > Metazoa > Chordata > Lepidosauria > Squamata > Lacertidae > Zootoca > Zootoca vivipara. Next base: position 54,887,717 of record NC_142589.1, on the reverse strand, counting down.
CAGGGGCCCGCTTGCCTTTTAAGGAATGGAGGGGCAGCCCCTCTGTCACCCTCTTCTTTTGCTGGACTATTCTAAGCCAGTGGTTCCCAAAGTAGATGGCACCACCTCCTGGGGGGTTGTGGGATTCTCTAGATGGGGTGCTAAGAGGCTAAGAGGCAAGGGGTGTAAATGACTATTAGGCTTTGAAAAGCTAGTATCAGGGGACCAAGTCCATTAACCATCAAATGGTTCCTGTTTTCTATTTTACCTTGTGGTTTCGTTCCTTAGTGGGTTGTACAAACCGCTATTCTGAGCAATGCTTTTTAAAGGGCAGGGTAGGGGGCAGCTGGGGATGAGTCCGAGGGGACGGTTGGCAACCACTGGTCTAAAATGTCATTTCTTCGCAAGGGGCGGCAGCCACCGGCCGAGCCCATCACGATGGCGGACGAGGCAGGTGAAGCCCAGGAGGGCAAGCGGAGGCGGCACATGTGTGAGCTGTGCAACAGAGTCATCATCGGGGACAGAGAGTGGAAAGGTGAAGGATTGCGCTTGCAGGAGGTTTGGGGGGGGGGAGGTGGAAATCGTGCCCGGGGGATGGGGATGGGGTGGGAATGGGGAGGGAGAAAAAGGAACAAAGCTCTCCCAGTTCCCTGGAACAAAGCCCTGCTCCCTGCTCCCCTCCCCCCTGCCCCCAAAATTTCCTCAACCACTTCCTGCCTGCCGGAGTGATCAGCTCCTGGAGGGCTGTTTACAGCATTCTTATAAAAGAACCACTTTACAAGGGGGTGGGGAGAATCATAAACCCTTCCAGGAGCCTCCATCTGTCATTTTATCCTCCTCTCCCATCTTCCGCTCCCCCTCCTCGCCCCCCCTCGCCCCCCCCCAACTTTCCACTACTGTAGCTGTAAAAGCAGTTGCCTCCTTGGGCAAAGGGATCTTGAACCCAGCAATCGCATGCAAGGCAGGAGTGATCTGTTTCTGTATTAAATGCGGGGGTACGGGGAGAGAAATTAGCATTTCTCCAGGATGAAGCTACTTCCACCTGCTTAGAACAGCAGGAAGCTGGCCATTGAAGGTGAAAGGGATGCGCTTGGATTTTCTTGTCTGAGCTTGGCCTTCTCCAGGCATTTTGGACTACGATTCCCATCAGCCTCAGCCAGCAGGGTTATGTGATGCTGGGGCTGATGGGAGTGGTAGTCTAAAACATCTGGAAAGCTTTCTGTAATTCAGTCCATTATGGATGCAGCTTTATGGAAGAGTTGAAAGTTTTTTTTAAAAAAAGTGCAGCAAAGAAGCCAAAGGCTTGTTTTGAAGGTAATGTCTGAATGATTTATTTTTAAATGGGAGTCTGTTGTGGTTTGCATATGCATCCAACTGGCTTGGTAGTGATTTGATGGCATCTATCACTTCAAATCATGGTTCTTTTAAAGAACCCTCTTTTTTAAAAGATTTAAATACATGCCTCTCTACAAGAAGAAAACTGGCTCATGAGATGAGAACTGGCTGTGTTAGAACATTTCTACCTTTATTTGCAGGGATCATTTCCGAAAGTGAAAACCATCTAGAAATGTCCTCCCCACCTGCTGTTTTACAATCCCTCTACCAGCCCAGGATTCTACTACCTTATTTCCATGCCTGTTCGTAGGCCAGCCTAGAGCTGATAAACCACTGAGGTCAGGCATAGGCAAACTCGGCCCTCCGGATGTTTTGGGACTACAACTCCCATCACCCCTAGCTAACAGTACCGTGGTCAGGGATGATGGGAATTATAGTCTCAAAACATCTGGAGGGCCGAGTTTGCCTATGCTTGTCTGAGGCAGTAGGTGGAAGTGGTGGAATCCTGGCATTTACAGTCTCAGATTGAGTATGCAGTCTGAAGTGACTCTCTCAAGAATCACCTAACTCTTCAGGTAGAGAATGCCATTCTTGAATGCTGCCCCATGTTAAAACAAAAACAAAAAAACTTTCCTGCAAGTAAAGACAGACTACAACCGCAGGCCTCTTTGTTCTGTGCCAGTTTTCTTCTTGCAAGGAGTTTTGTGTGTGTTTGTGTGTGTGTGTGTGTGTGTGTGTGTTTTAGGTTGGAGAGCATTCAAAAATACGATTCCTGCAGTGGGACTGTTAGCTCAGGATTCCTCTGTTATCTCAGACCTACCTGTGGCAGATGTGTAGACCAGGCCAAGATTGTGATTGACCTTTATTGGAGAGTGCCCAGTACATCCACACGATCATAGATTTAGAATAGAATTGAAATAGAGGATGGAACTTCTGGTTAGCACTTTGCCTGGAGGATTTGAATAAGAGACATTCGGACCACACCGATTTATCTGTAGTTTCCACCATGACAGGTACAAAACACATTCAGGTGTGCGGAACGAGGGTGTGTTTATAATAAACAGTATTGTGTTGTTATTATTTTTGCGATGTTATTTAGAAAAGCAGCACTGTTCATGGTTTTGTTTCCAAAATGATCTCCTGTTAACTTGTGTTGGCAGAGCACATAAAATCCAAAGGCCACCGTTTCCACCAGAAGCAACAGCAACAGCAACAGCAGCGACACCTGGCCTCAGATCCCCTTTCCACAACGTGCCATGATGAAAGTGCCACGACTGGTGGGAAGGAGAGCCAGGAGAAGCGGGACGGGAGCGTGGAAGCCTGTGAAATGTAGACCCCGTATTTGGGAGGCAGGTTGTTGGTGGGAACGCTGGCCCAGGAGGCAGGATCCTACTCTCATCAAGGATTTCTCATCTAAAAAATGCCGAGTCGCCTTTCTCCAGAGACGGACAGTTCCATTTGATGCAAATAATTGAGTTGATCCAGGCATGAATGCCAGTGTGCTGCTCTACCTCTTGACTTTTTTTTTAATTTAAAAATATAAAGGCTATATTTTTAAACATTCCAATACAGTGACTTTCTATTATTGGACCAGCGTGTCTGCAAAGATCCACTGAGCATCCTCTTGGGGAACAGAGGAAGAAGAGATGCGAGGAAACGGTCTGCTGCAAAACATCCCCGAGCGTTTTAAGCTGCTTCACCTTCTCTAATTTTGTTCCATCTGTTTTTAACAGGGAAATGTCACCATAAGGCAGGCATTCCCAAACTGCGGCCCTCCAGTAGTTTTGGCCTACAACTCCCATGATCCCTAGCTAACAGGACCAGTGGTCAAGGATGATGGCAATTGTAGTCCAAAACATCTGGAGGGCCGAAGTCTGGGGATGCCTGCCATAAGGCAAGGTTCCCCAGTAACGTGCTGCTAACTTGTTCTCCCTCCAGATGTAGCTTGACTCCAGCACCCATCATCCTTGGTTATTGGCCATGCTGGTTGCGGCTCATGGGAGTTGTGGTCCAACAACACCTGGAGGACACCAGGTTGGCAAAGGCTGACTTAAAGGGTTTGAATGTGCCCCCATGAGCTGAAACAAACACAAGCATAGCTACAAGCTTCTGTAGTCATTGTGTATTTCTCATGTAGTTGTATTTTTGTAGCATTGCATGTTGGAACAGCTTTCCTAAGTAACTACAAAATACTTTTTGGGGGTGGGGACGGCCCATCACTTTCCTCTGTTCATCTCCTCGTGCAAGTTGAACACATAAACAGACCCTTTTTTGGATGATTTTTTGAAGGGTTTTCTTGGTACTACTCAGGATTTTCCATGGATGGAAGCTTACACAGCTGATGATGTTCCTCCCCTCAAGTGTGTGCAGATTTTAGAGGGTGTTTTATGTTTGGGTCTGACATCTGAATACCCTGTTGCGGGTCTTGGCTAGTATCTGGACTGGGTTCCGGGTGGACTGATGAGCATTGCTTGGTCCACCTGTATCTGCAACTTTAAAATGCAGTCCTCTTCTTCTGGCCCTCTCCTCCAAACCCTCTGACTGCAAAGGGAGATAAATCTCAGCCTGTGATAGGATTCCCCCTATGTGGGTTTTTCTAGCTTTAAAAACCATGGGTCCCAAACTTTTTTGGGCCACTGCTGCTGTGGTTCGATAAACTCATCCCCAGTGCCCCCCCAGTTTTCTAGAAAAAGAGGTGCCAGAACTCACCATGAATGCCTTCCTTGTTCCGTTTGGCAACCTGAGAGGTGCCGGAACTGAGTTCCGGTAAGTTCCAGCTGGAAAAACCCTATTTGGTTTAATTAGTTCAACAAAAGCAATGAACTTGATCGAGTGATACTAGCTTTTCAAATTCTGATAGTCATTCCCACCTCCAGCACCACCCCCCTGCCGCCCCTTTGCCTCAGTGCCCCCCAGGGAATCCCCCACCCAGGGGGCAGTACTGCCCACTTTGGAGATCACTGCTTTGAAAGGTTTTGGCCTTCCTGTGGCTGCTGGAGAAATGCTTAATGGGGTTGAGAAAGGAGAACTGCCCTCTTGGGAGCAGGCTTTGTTTCAAGGAGGCTTCCACCCGGGGACTGGGAGGGAGGGAGAGAGTTGTAGGTCTGTGGGGATGCAGGGAGCCCGTTGCTTTGCAGAGCAGTGCTGTGTCAAGGCTGGCACAGTGGCCTGGTGAGGGTAGTTTAGGCAAGCAGCTGTGCCTCAGCAGGACAAAGCTGTGTGAAATAGGAAGCCTGTTTGTGCCCAGACCAAAGACCAGAGCTGACTCTGTGCCCAGGCAAGGCCTGGCCCAGAAAGGGGGCAGATTCGGGGTGCCTTTAAGAAAGAAGTGCCATGAACTGTGCAAGTGTCCCCGTTGTGAGTTAATGGGAGAATTTGAGTTCCCTGCCTTAGGCACCCAAAGGTCTTGGAGTAGATGAAGCTTCCTTTCACCTGTGGCCTATCTAGCCCCGCATTTTCTACTGTGACTGACAGGCAGCTCTCCTGGGTTTCAGGCAGGGAATTTCTCCCAGCCCTTTCTGGAGATGCCACTAGGGATAGAAGCTGACAGCCACTGCATGGAAATCAGTATGTCTGCCTACTGAGCTCACAAAGGTAATATCCTTCCCTGCTCCTTACAGAAGAAGAAACAGCAAGGATCAAAAAGCCCTCTTGCATTTACTCCCATGGTTACAATTGCCAGTTGTACTTTCTCAGGTTTGGGGCTCTTATCACTAGGAGTGTGTGTGTGTGTTTGTGTAAGAGAGAGAGGGAGAGTAGCGAGGGGGTGGGGACTAGGAAGGCCACTTAGCTCCATCTGCCTACAGCTAATCCGCAGACAAATGCCAGCTTCCCATCTGGCCGCCCTGCGCCCCCCCCTTGCTTTCCTCCAGCCACTTTAGCTAAATGGCTTGGGCCAAAGATAAGGTCATTAATTACAGTGGGATTAAAAGGCAGCGCAAGCCCACCATCACTGCCCCTCCCCTCTGTCTGTATCTTTGATGCAAACCCTGTTTTACACATGCACTGACCCCCAGCCATCCTCACCGCAGCCTCCCTTGTTGCAGATTGGGGAGGGGGGGGGTTCAGTCTGAAAGTTCAACTGCACAACCTGCCTTGAATTTTAAAAAAAATGTGGCATAAAAGAAAGCAGAATGCCTCTGGGTGTGTGCAGAGTGGCCACCCCTAAGTAGCCACTTTTAGCATGCAGAAGAAGGGAATTAAAGAGAAATGGGGGTCTCTGGCTAGCAGCAGCTGTGACTTCGAGGTAGCTTGAAGGCCTAGTGGCATTAAAATAAATGAATGGGGTCGGGGGTTGGCTGTGTCTATTTTGTGACATGCCTTGCTTTCCCCCCCCCAAAAAAAGTGCATTCAAAGCAGCTTACAGAAGCATGTCTAAAAGGTGTGGGTTGTTTGCTAAGTTGAAAGAGGCAAAAGGTACCTATGAGACAGGTCCCCAAATAAAATCTCAGGGTGGTGTATAGGTGGTTGGACTGAACATTTCGGTAAGCAGATCAAAAAGCTCTGGAAGGTGGGATGGGTAGCAGTTGTGAGAAGGAGGCCAGTGAAGTGGTCTAGGATAGATCTGCCCCCTCCCCAAGTCCCCAACCTGGTGTTTGGGGACTATTTTTCTCTATACTGTCACTGCATTACTGTCCCACCTTTTCTCCAAAGAGCTCCAAGTGGCACACACGGTTCTCTCCTCCTTTTTTACCTCTCACAACCCTGTGAGGTAGGTTAGGCAGAGACTGGTGGTGACTGGCCCCCAAGTCACCCGGTGAGCTTCATGGCCAACTGGGGATTCGAACCCCGGCTTCCCCAGTCTGGAGTGTTAAATCTACAGAAGTACAAAAAATCCAGAGGGCACTAGGTTTGAGAAGGCAGGTCTATAAGAATCTCACAGGGATATGGGTCAGGGGTTGACACTAGAATAGGAACACTTTAATTTTTTTACTCATTTACAGAATTTTGGTACAATTCAGAATGACATTTCGAAAATGTTTTTAAGTGGAGGGCTACTTTTAACTCTTGCTGACTCTCCGTGCTTAGTATTAACTTCCAGTGCCAGGAGTTGCCCCTGGGCAGCGATGGCTCACATGCTATCTAGTGCTCTTTCTCTGCCCCCCCCCCCCTGTTCTCCCCAAACGCTGCACTCCAGAGTGCAAAGCAAACAGAGGCCCCTCCAGGAAGCATAAAGAGCAGTTGTGTGCATTGTCTCAAGCCAGAAGTTTGAAAGCAAAACATTCCAGCTGGCTGACTGTAGAGCAGCTTTCTACAACTAGTGCCCTAGCTGTTTCAGACCACAACTCCCATCAGCTCTGGGTGGGTGGGAGGAATATCAGGAGTGACAAAGGAGCTATTGCCGGGGGAGGGGCTGAGTTGCTTATCAAGGAAGCTGACTTCTTTCTCCCAGCCTTTCAGGGTTCCTGTAAGGATTCTAAGCAGGTAAAGGATATTCAGGAATGGAAATTCAAAAGCATTATAGCCCTGCCTGGAGATGCCACAGAATTGAACATGGGACTTTCTGCATGCCAAACAGATGCTCTCCCCTGAGCCACGGCCCTTCCCTGTGTGCACGTATGGAGAATGTCCTGCCCTCCCCAGCCGCTGGCTCCAGGCCCAGCTCAACAGTTGGAGAAACCACCTGCAACAAAGAGCTCTCTCTCTCCCTTCTCCCTCCGCCCATGCTGGCCCACACCTGCCTCGTTATTCCCGCCGTCTTCGATTTCCTATAGCTTTCCCTACCATTTGATGGAAGCTTCCCCCTTGCAACCGTCACTCCCTCCCCCTGCCTGCCCTAACCCCCTCTACCAGTGGGGCAGGTCCAGTTCCCAATTGTTGCCAACTGACCTTCTGTCTGCTCCCAGCAGCCCAAGGGTCTCCTGGGGGGCTAGTGAAGGAGCTCGTGATCCGAGGCCACCAAAGGGGCCGTTCTTGGGCTCTGGGTTGTTGTTTGGGCAAATAGGGCACTGCCCCACCTAGTCCAATCTGCCCTCAGCTAGCCCCTACCTGCCTGCTTTTTGCCTTGCAACCTGGCCTTGGGGAGACTGGGCCTGTCAGTTTCCTTCTCCATTTCAGTGCTGGCCTTGTAGAACTCAGCAGGGTGGAGGGAAAGCTGGGATAAGTTGGCTCTGCCAGTCATTGGCTCTGGTGCAACCTACTGTTGGGCTGGCTGCTTTCTGCCCTGCCAGGCCCAACAGGCACAAGACACCATCGCCTTGCAGTCCTGCCCCCTGCAGCTGGAAATTTTCAGGCGGTCTGCTTGGCAATACCTTCCCTTAATCCTGGGAATCTGCAGTTTGGTCTGAGTTGAGGGGAAAGCAGTCTGCAGAGGCCCAGGGCCATCCTTTTCCTTATTAGCTATACAAGTTTCCGGGTCACCTTCAAAGGTAGCCCCACATAGAGCGCATTGCAGTAGTCCAAGCGGGAGATAACCAGAGCATGCACCACTCTGGCGAGACAGTCTGCAGGCAGGTAGGGTCTCAGCCTGCATACCAGATGGAGCTGATAGACAGCTGACCTGGACACAGAATTGACCTGTGCCTCCATGGACAGCTGTGAGTCCAGAATGACTCCCAGGCTGCGCACCTGGTCCTTCAGGGGCACAGTTACCCCATTCAGGACCAGGGAGTCCTCCACACCCGCCCACCTCCTGTCCCCCACAAACAGTACTTCTGTCTTGTCAGGATTCAACCTCAATCTGTTAGCCGCCATCCATCCTCCAACTGCCTCCAGGCACTCACACAGGACTTTCACCGCCTTCACTGGTTCTGATTTGAAAGAGAGGTAGAGCTGGGTATCATCCGCATACTGATGGACACCCAGCCCAAACCCCCTGATGATCTCTCCCAGCGGCTGCATATAGATGTTAAAAAGCATGGGGGAGAGGACAGAACCCTGAGGCACCCCACAAGTGAGAGCCCAGGGGTCCGAACACTCATCCCCCCCACCACTTTCTGAACACGGCCCAGGAGGAAGGAGTGGAACCACTGTATGACAGTACCCCCAGCTCCCAACTCCTCTAGACGGTCCAGAAGGATGTTATGGTCGTTGGTGTCAAAAGCCGCTGAGAGATCCAGCAGAACTAGGAAACAGCTCTCACCTTTGTCCCTAGCGTGCCAGTGTGACCAAGGCAGTTTCAGTCCCATGATGAGGCCTGAATCCCGACTGGAAGGGATCCATGTTTTAAGACAGAGACTTTTAATTGAAAATAGGTTCTGGGGCTAAGCCCAAACTCTGGTTAAGACTCGCATCAAGATGCCCCCAGAGGTGTTGCTGGCCTTTGGTTTGGGGCAGTTCCAAGTCGAGGTGCTTGTTGTGTCAAACCAACAACAAAGATTCAAGGGAGCAGCTCCCTGGCGGGAAAGCCTTGGAGGTTTGGCGGCAAAACTCGCCCACTGTATTTGTTTTACATGCACGATAAATGCAACCTCTCGGAATTTGGACTTTTGCCCTTCTTTGAAGCGGAGCGGGGAGAGTGGCGGTTAGGAGAGCAAGCCACCTGAGAACAGGAGGCAGCGCTTTGTGCTGGCTGCCTGGAAAAGTTTGCCGCTGTACACAGTGGAGTGTGTGCACTTAGGGGAGTATGTTGCTTAGTTTCTCAGGGGAGAGGTGCTCAGGGCTCTGTGATCCCTTGAAACCAAGGCCTTGTTCCCTGGAAACCCTTCTCCCACATCCAGCTCATGCCTCGGGAGATGTCTGCGAGTGCCACTGATAAGCTTAGATCAGGGATTTTCCAAATATGTACTGGGGTACCCCAGAGAAGCTCAGTTATGGCAGGCAAACCTTTTGGAAAGTCACCTCTCATCCCCTGCACTGCACAACCACAAGGGGGACATTGGGTGGGTGCAATCTGTCCCAGAATCCTTTGCAATGGGCAGATGCCCCTCGGCAAAGAAATTGTCATAGAAAGGTAGAAAATGTGGGAAAGATGAACATCCCTCATTGGGTGGTGCTTGAACTTTGATATGGTCCAACACAGTGGTGGGTCTTCTGGGCCTGTGGGATTGGAGAGGAGGTAGGGTACATTTTCACTTGTTTCTAGATCTGCCTACAATATGAACAAACAGTTGCATTAGAATGCAATATTTGACTTTGGAGATCATCCCATATTTTTAGTGTAGGAGTCTGTTGTTGTTGTTGTTGTTGTTGTTGTTGTTGTTGTTGTTGTTGTTGTTGTTGTTTTTGGTATACCCATCTTCATCCGAAGATCTCAGGGCAGTTTGGTAGTTCAAAACAGCTGGAGGGCACCAGGTTGGGGAAGGCTGGGCTTGTTTGTAAAAGTGGTCTAAGGGCCTTTTCGCACATGACGTGAAACCCAGGTTTGTACCAAGAATATATGGGTACAATACACATGTTTGTAAACACAAGTTTGTTCCTGCTTACACTTTAAATATCCACTTCAGCATCTTAGTTATACACCTATCAATGCAATTTTTGAATTGGTGCAGAGGGACCCAGACAGATTTGAAGACCAGTTGGGCTCCTGCAGTGCCCTGGCATATGTGTTTCAGCCTATGGTTATTCCAGGTGGCACATTGTCTGTGCGCCACAATGAGGGGTGATTCCCTGTGCCACTTTACAAGTATTCAAACTTTTATTCCTCCAGAGGCTTCTAGGTGATTCTGCTGGGAGGGTGCAGGGGCGTTTTTTTGTGCAGGCCAGCCTAGAGCACAGCACCAGTTTGGGCAAGAGAGTGCCATGTTGTTGTTGTTTAGTCGTTTAGTCGTGTCCGACTCTTCGTGACCCCATGGACCATAGCACGCCAGGCACTCCTGTCTTGCACTGCCTCCCGTAGTTTGGTCAAACTCATGTTCGTAGCTTCGAGAACACTGTCCAACCATCTCGTCCTCTGTCGTCCCCTTCTCCTAGTGCCCTCAATCTTTCCCAACATCAGGGTCTTTTCCAAGGATTCTTCTCTTCTCATGAGGTGGCCAAAGTATTGGAGCCTCAGCTTCACGATCTGTCCTTCCAGGGAGCACTCAGGGCTGATTTCCTTAAGAATGGATAGGTTTGATCTTCTAGCAGTCCATGGGACTCTCAAGAGTCTCCTCCAGCACCATAATTCAAAAGCATCAATTCTTCGGCGATCAGCCTTCTTTATGGTCCAGCTCTCACTTCCATACATCACTACTGGGAAAACCATAGCTTTAACTATACGGACCTTTGTCGGCAAGGTGATGTCTCTGCTTTTTAAGATGCTGTCTAGGTTTGTCATTGCTTTTCTCCCAAGAAGCAGGCGTCTTTTAATTTCGTGACTGCTGTCACCATCTGCAGTGATCAAGGAGCCCAAGAAAGTAAAATCTCTCACTGCCTCCATTTCTTCCCCTTCTATTTGCCAGGAGGTGATGGGACCAGTGGAGTGTGCCATAGTCGAGGCAATTAACCAGCTGTTTGTGGTACCCAAGTGCCCCCTACCTGCCAAGGGAGGCAAAACAGGCAGCTGGGCTGATTGAACAAAACAATGCTTGTAGCCATATAAGCCACAAACTGGCATGGCAGCTGGTGCCCATTGGGACTGGTAGAACAGAAGGCGGGGGTCCCGACAGTAGGTGGCGCCAGAGCCAATAACAGGTAGAGCCAATAACAGGTAGAGCCAACTCATGCTAGTTTTGCCCCCATCCTCCTTCCAGCCATGTTCTACAAGGGCAGCACTGAGGAGGAGGAAACTGGCAAGGCAGGGCCACCCCCTGGGCTAGTTGTAAGCAAGAAGGCAGGCAGGTTTGGGCTGGCTGAAGGCAAGCTGAGGTTGGTGGGGCTGCCTCTACTACACCACAGTGTTAACCGCCACAACCTGATGGGTGTGAGGGTCCAACTTCTGACATATAGATGGCTCAGGCTACTGTGTTCTGCCGGTGCAGCCATTTTGACCATACCATGACCTACAGAGGCCTATCTGGTGCGGGTGTGAAGGAGACCCTTCTTCACTGTGGCACCTGTTATGCAAAAGGCTCTCCCTGTTGAGATCAGGCTGGCAACACCTGTGAGGTGTTTTCACCATCCATTGGAGACATACATACCTGTTCACCCAGGTGTTCCCTGACCCTTCATATTGCTAATACCAGGCATTGTGGTGATTATTGTTTATTGGCCATTGAGTTGCACTCAACTAAGTTTTACTTAGAGTAGTCCCATTGAAGCCAATGGCCATGCATAACTTGGACCCATTGATTTCACCAGGTCTGCTCTGAATAAAAGTTAGTTGACTGCAACACTTTGTTGCTTTGTTATTGTGTCAATTACTTTGGCATTTCTTTCTGTAAATGAAAAGCAGTATAGAAACTTTTCAATAAATAAATAAATAGACCTCAAGACAGGGGAAGCTTGTTGCCCTTGTGCCCTGGATAACAATGGGATGTCAGCCAGTGGCTGTGGCTAATGGTGCCCAGTTGATTTTGATTGGATTCAGTGTGATTGAGCTTTAGCCAGAAGAAAGATTAGCATCAACCAGTATTGCCAAAATATTGTCACTCTTTATTGACATAAATCAAGTGTCAGTGGAACAATGTGGCTGTGTGTTTTGTATCCAGAGGAAGCATTTGGAAATCCAGAGTTTCCCCTACCTCAAGTTGTGGCTCTAGCTTAAAACAACAAATAAGTTACTTCTTTATTCATAGTCCAGTAGTCTCATGTAGCCTCCCCCAACCAGGTACCTTCCACATGCTTTGAACTACTCCTGTTGGCCCCAGCCAGCACAGCAAAACATCTGGAGAGCACAATCTTGTTATTGATCAGTAGGTAAAAAGGGGTCTTTAAAGCTACGTATTCATAGGCCATGATGGGCATGGAAAGAGGTGAATAGCCTTGAGATGCTAAACCCACTAGTCAACAAAGGGACCGGTAATATTGGTTTTTTTTTTAATCAAGTCAGAAATTAATGAAATGTGGACCGTACTCTGAAAACTCTGAAGGATGAGTTTCCTGATTTGTAATAGCAGATGGTGAAGATAATATTGAAAGACATCTACATTTTACATCTTATTCAGTGTGTGTGTGTGTGTGCCCATACAATGCCCAGCTACTTGAGCTATTAAGGCTTGATTTAAGTACTGACAATATTTTGATTATGTATGATATATTGATGTGAACCCTTTTTTCTGTTGTGCTATTATTTTGGATAAAGGAAAGAATGTGGCTTTTGTGCTCAGATCTGTGGGTCAGATTACACAACCACTTTACATCTTGTCACTTTCTTCTCCCTATCCACCTACTCCTGACAAACATGTCTGAATAATGTGTTTGTGTGCACATGCGCACAAATCTCACTTTTGGTCACCTTTGCCCAAGCCTTGTTTGGAACATGAAATAATAATAAAAAGGGACCCCTCTGATCACGTGCATTTTGCCAACATAGCAAAACAGACAACCAGGCCAGTCTCTCACACAACAGATTAGTTTTTTCTTTTTATTTTATTTGACACAAAAATGTACAAAATAACAGGTGAGTGGATTTTAATTGTTTATATTAAAAATCTAAAAGGTGTGACTGAGCCATTTTGAATGGAATCAGTGTTGAAGATTTTAATGATGATGTCCACCATCATCATCATCCTGCATCAATCATCCTAGTCATTCCTGATCAACAGTCATTTTCCAGACACATTATTTACATCTTAAACAGGAGAACATCTCTCCATCTTTCTCACTTAGCCCCCCACCCTCCTCTGGAGTCTGGGCTAGTTCAGGAGATCCATCTCTCTGGACCTCTCAAGAGTTTAGGAACAGACCTTCCCACTTGGTTCCAAGATGGTGGTTCAACCTCTTTCCAGCTTGGGCCAAACCCTGCCCCCTTTGTCCCTCTTGAAGCTTGGTCAGACTCTGTCAGCCTTTCAGGGCTGAGAACTAGACATGTCACATCAACATGGGTGGGACTGGGACTGGAACGGTGAAGAGGAGCGGCCTTGGCAACATGGCGCTTCTCTAGCAAAGCTGCACTTCTGCCAGAGTTGAACATGGAGTGTCTTGGGAGATGGGGCAGATTGGCACTGAGCTGGAAGGATTATATCTCTCATAATTTTATATGTGTGTGTGTGTGTGTATGTGTGTGTGCATATATATATATATATTTATTTGTTTATATATATATATATATATATATATATATATATATATATATATAATCTCCCCCTTCTTTCTTCTTCTTCTTCTTCTTCTTCTTCTTCTTCTTCTTCTTCTTCTTCTTCTTCTTCTTCTTCTTCTTCTTCTTCTTCTTCTTCTTCTTCTTCTTCTTCTTCTTCTTCTTCTTCTTCTTCTTCTACAAAATGACGAATATGATGGCCAATGGTTATTTATAGCAATATGTCAACATTAAAATTTCTGCTGAAGGTTCCATGGAGAAATCCCCTTCTGGGTCTCTGGTGAATGCCGCCCACCCCTCGACTGCAGGGGGGGGGTGCTCATTGCAGCAAGGCCCGGATCTGCTTGGATGTGGTGTCATCATTGAGGTGCCGGGTGGTGTACCTAGGAAGAAGCAGGGAGGCAGTGGGGAAAAAGGGCACACCAGTTGTAGAGAAAAGAAGCCAATTGTGCTGGCTGCTGTGGGAACAGGTGCAATGCACATCCAAGCCCCTGGTCAAAGGTAAAAATGTGGGATTTCTTAGTAGGGACTAGTTTGGCAGAAAGGAAGCATGGATATAGGGGGAGTTTGCCAGTGAGTAGAGGGTAGGAACCTGAATGCCCAGGTGTAGCCAATAGCTTAACCTCCACGTGCTGTTGGATATCAACTCCCATCAGGCCCAGGGATGATGTTAGCTGTAGTCCAGCAACATCTGGATGGCCAAAGGCTGCCTACACCTGGACTAAAAGGTAGGTTTCTGTGATGCTGGCCAAAGCAATTAAAGTGCCAGTTGTTGAGGACAGGGAAGACGCAGTGTCCCTGAACAGCATACAGTGGTCTGAGTGCTGAGAAACTGCAGCTCCCTTGATACCAAAGCACCGGCTGGTGGGCAGGAGCTTGTTTGGAATCCAGGACTCAGGCCAGCCCCTCCTGTGCAACGCACACTGGAAAGGCTGCTGGCCTTAACTCCCCAGCTGTAAAATGGGAATAATGGTCTGCCCCACAGGGTAATTGTGATGTGAGGGCAATGTACAAGGGAGTTCCTTCTGTGAAGCCAGGTCAATGGTCATTTAGTAACAGTAAACTTCTTCAGTTCCTGCCATTGTGCTCCTTCAATAAGAACTGTTCATGTCTACAAAACCAATTTCAGTTTCTGAAAATTCTTTCCATTCTATCTATCTTCAACTCCAGCACCTGCCTAGGCTGCCGAAGTCATCCCAGTGCAATCCTGGTGCTTGTGCAAGGTGTGTGCGTGTGTGTGTTTGCGTGTGCGCATGCACATGCGCTTGCAGTTCTTTTCTGAGAGTTGCAGCAGACATTTTCTGGCTGCCAAAGCCCATTTCCTCAAAGGTGCCTCTTGGGCTGCCTTACCTCAGTGCATTCAGAAGGCCTTCTGTGCTGTTGGAAGGCTGGTCTTTCAAGACCTTGATACATCCTTTCATCTACCAGCATTAAAAAAGGAAAAGAAAAGAAAAACCCTTGTTAGTCAAATTTCAAAGGGGGGAAATTTTTGAGAAGTGCACTCACTTATACTGACAACAGTCCCTTTGTCTGTGAGCAGATTCACGAGATTTGAAAAAGGCAAAATAGGGTCTTCCAGAACATGTGGATATGGGAGGTGCAGCAAGAAAAGGGGGACAGCCCCGCATTTAAACTGGAATGGATAGTCCCACCCAGCGTGGCTCTTCTGATGCTTGGTTGCTCCTATGGATCTTTGCTCCTCCTTCCCTTTAAAAGCTAATTGAGGATCAATTGTCACTAAAAAAACAACAACTGGAGGCTCCAGCCTTCCCCAACCTGGTGCCCTCCAGGTGTTTTGCACTACAACACCCATCAGCCCCAGTCGTTAAGGCTATATTATTCTGAGGCTGCTGAGTTTTAGTCCAATACATTGAGATGGTCAAGGTCATCAAAGGCTGGCTTGTCAGCTCCTTGAGTTTCTCTTATTGATGTTTCTGTATGAAGAGAGAAATATCACTCACGTCAATTTTGGAGGTCTTGGCGAAAGCCCCCACAGGATGGACATGGTCATAAAGAATGATGACCCCCACCATCACCCGCATGCAGAAAAGGAGAGTTTCGGTGTTGGTGAAGCGGCTCCGATATTCCCTGTTGCAAACAAGAAAGAGGTTCGTGAACACGCCTCCTTGGACCAGCTGCAATGCCCCACATTTCCTTCCCAGCTTTCTTGTGGAGATCATAGCATGTAACTGCTAAACACAGCCTAAAGACTCTAAAAATATGTGATTTCCGGTATGGGTCCCTTAAAGTCATCTTGTGGGTGGGAGCTTGCTACAGACAGCTGGTCCTTAGAGGTCAAAATGCTGGTGACCAGGAACAGGGCCTTTGCAGTGGTTGCCCCTCTGATGTGGAATTTCCTCCACCAGGTAAGTTGCCTTGCGGCATGTAGAAGCCTGGACAATCCCATTGTACAGTGGCCCTTGGTGACTCTGTTTACATTTTTGCACATTCATTTGATAATAATGATAATAATAAATATGGTCCCGGCGGCCACTCCAAGTCACCAGTCCAGCAGCCACATTCTAGATTCATTGTAGTTTCTGAGTAACCCCATATTTTTAACATGGGGTCTCCATTTAGTTGGGTTTTAATTGCAATTGTCAATTAGGTGGCTTTTTAGACTCTGCTGTATGCATGCAGCCCTGACGGCCACTTTGTTCAGCTTTTGGGGCCTATAATCAAAGGCATGTACTCACGGCGTTTCCAGCATCACCCGGCAGACACAGGCCATGGTGCTCAAACAGTCAGTTGTGTCCTCAATGGGAAGAGTTTTGTTCTGAAAGGAGACCCAGTTTGCATGCTGATCACCCCTGCTCTTCCTCCCCAGGGAGAGAGCAAGCTGAATACCTGAAGGGAGAGAGGCAGCCCGAGTCCCTGTGCCACCACAGCACAGATTCCTTGGGGTGGATTCTGCCCATCAACCCACCAGGCCAGTGTGCAGCGTTAACCTTGCATGAACAACCAAGGAAGCCTGGACTTTGCAGCAGGCTGTCATGTTAAGGTGGTCTTGGCAACTCTTGCCTCTGTCTTCTCTGCACCTTGGGAGGCATCACTCACCTCTGAAACAAATTTGGTCGTGGCATTGCTGAGAGTCTTCAGCATCGGGGTGGCCTCTGCGTAGAAGAGGGACATCCGGTTGGCCATTTCGTTGTTCACCTCACTCTCAGCATCTAACTGCAGGGTAGGAATGGAGATCAGTTGCAGGAAAACATTGCAGCATGGAGGGCTTCTTTTTAAGTTCCCAGCCACTCTACTCCATTGGTTTTTCATCGCCTCCCCACCAAAACCAGCCAACATTCCATGCCCACTGGGCATGCTCAGTCCTTACCGGTTTGTTTCTGTTGTATATGTGTGTGTGTGTGTGTGTGTGTGTGTGTGTGTGTGTGTGTGTGTGTGTTGGTGGTAGAGGGTGGGCACCATGTTGCCAACCCCAGCTACCTTAAAATGTTGGATTTCTCTGTTTATTTCTATGGACAGCTCTCATTTCCATCCCTCTGGACATTTAAAAATAACTTCTCAGTCTGAAACAGCAAACCACCTATCCAGACAAGATAGTTCATTTTACTCTTTTTATATCTATGTCTTTCTCCATCTTTTCCAGGCATTCCATTCCATTCCCCCTCCTGCTTGGATTTCAGTTTTTTTTGACAGAGCTCACCCACACTATTGCTTGACCCCTAATTTGATTGTGTTGTGTGCTGTTTAATTCTCCCAGATCCGAGAGCTTTTCTCACTGTGTCTTGCGAAAATCCGATCTTGCCTGCTGAATCGGATATACAGAAAACCCGAAGAGTGATTTTGCTTAATTGAGCTTCAGTTCAGCAAGTAAGTTTGGATTTTTTACAAGGTACAGCCATGGAAGAACAAGAAAAGCTCTTGGACCTGAGGGAATTAATCAGTACACAAGGCAATCAAAATATGGGTCAAGAGGAAGTGTGGATGAGCCCTGGCTCTCAAGTGAACATACTCTGTTTGCTCTGGCATCTCTGCACATTTCCACTTGCATGGCAGCTTCGAGTTCCCACCATTCCTTTGCCATTAGAATTTCCATTCATTTTGCCCAGCCTGGGTTTTTACTCTGCCTCCCAGGGAAAGGAAGGAGCCGTTCCTTACCTGCAGGTTGTTGATCCGGTTTCGACTGATGGTTCTTCTATAGTAGCTAAAATCATTCTGGATGGCAGGGTTGGTCATCTGGGAGACAGAGAAGGGAGACTTCATTCAGGGGTGATGCGAGAAGATGAAGCAGAAGGCTTTTCTCCACATATGGGAGGGAAAGGGATAGTGTGTGTGTGTGTGTGTGTGTTTTGCAGGCTACATCTGCACCTGTGCCAACCATCCAGAGTGGGTGCTGTGCAAAGTGCCTAATATTGTTCCACAGGGGCAAGAGTCAGAAGCCCCTGTGGGAGGTTTTTACTTGTTATTATGCTCAGATCACATTCCCTGCTGCGGCTGGACCAACCGCTGTTGGTGGCCTCCTCTCCCACACGTACCTTGAGCTCGTCAAAACTGAGGGTGAAGTGTAAGATTTCTGCAAACTGTTTGGCGAGAGCCTGTTCCCTCTCCAGGTGCTGAGTCGGGGCGTAAGGTGGGCTGGTGAGAGCTTCCAGCAAGCTCCGCAAGGCATTCTCTGGGAGAGACAGGAGGAGGGAGATTGTTAAATTAGGCAGCAGCCCCCTCACCTGGCCAATCCCTGCACAGCTTGCAGGATTAGTGCAATTTACATTTTAATGCGAACCTGCCAAAGCTCTGCTTCCCCTTTGAAATTCACACCAAAAATGTTTATAGTAATGAGAAGGGCATGCAGAAGCAAGTATTTTTGTGAAATCACCATAAAGAAATGCATTGTATTAGGGACAAATTGCCTCTTAAAAATGTATATGCTAAGCAGTCATGTACCAAGATTGGCATATTACGTAGGAAGAAAGACATTTTCATGTGGCACTGTTTCCTTATGTTAAAAAAAAGAGGTTTACAACCTAATGTGGAGAAAATGAGATGGGGGAGGGCACTTACCAAGTCTAAGAGAAAACTCATAAAAACGCTTCAGCTTTGCCACAAGGGGACACACGGCGTTCCATGCCTTTTCTTGGAGCTGCAAGTCACTGGGGTTTTGGATGGCCTGTGATAAAGTAACACAAGATGCTAAGTCTTCTTCCTGAAATGTTAGCTTTGCAAAAGTACAAAAATCTTTGTGGGGAGAGGGGGGAAAATCCAGACCACTTGCTAGCATAGCTCCTAGCTCTGGGATGTGGGGGTCAGCTTTGGGAAGGGCTCAGGTCATACCATGACGGTTATGCTCTGCCCTCCACAGTCAGAGGCAGCAATGCTTCAAAATACTAGTTGCTGAAAGCCACAGGAAGAGAGATCACTCTTGTTTGCTTGCTGGTTTCCCCACTGAATAATCTGGTTGGCCACTGTGAGACCAGGATGCTGGACCGGGTGGGCCACTGGCCTGATCCAGCAGGCTCTTCCTAGTACCTCTCTGATCTCTTGCCCAGCTCCAGTGTAGGACTGCAGTTCCGCCAGAATGGTCTGTGCCTCCTCTAGGACAGCGTTCACCTGGTTCCACACAGCTGTCTCGGCTTCTGTGGGCTGTGCATCTGCAGCGAACCCCACCCAGAGAGAAAGGGAGAGGTCAGGACACTCGTGCTGCAGGACACTTTCTCAGCCCAGCCCCAGGGGGAAGGGAGGGAGGGACACTGGGATGGCTTGCTTGGAATGAGGGGGTCCAAGAGCTCCCTCTGCCTGGTCAGGGGTTGGGGGGGCAACCCATGGAATGTCAGGGGGACCAGGGGAGTAGCCATTTGCAACCAGAGAGTACTGCCTCCCCATAAACCCGTTGGCATCATGGGCAAGGTTTGTCGGGCGTACCCAGGTCATGTTGTGCAACCGCCTGGAGAGGGGATGAGGTATTGGGCTGCCCCCAAAGAGCACTGGGAAGCCATGGCCCGGCCTGTGAGCTGCAACAGAGCCCCTCTCTTGCATGTTTTTCTCTGGGAAGCCCACAGACCACCCTTACCATCTGTAGTCCTCCAGAAATTTTGGACTACAGCTCCCACGAGCCTCAGCGAGGGCTCATCCACAAATGTCAATTGGGTTTTCCACAGATAGACGTTTGCTCTGATTCAGTGGTTAAAGAGTGGGTTTCCCCGAAGAAAGTGGCCAATCAAACTGAAAACCACTTGGATGTGTGCCTAGAAAGCATGGGAGAAGCAGAAAACCTCCCAGACATGTGCTTTCTAGGCACAGGACAAACGTAAATATGGATGAACCCTGACTCACACAACCATGCTGGCTGGGGCTGATGGGAACTGTAGTCCAAAATATCTTGAGGGCGACAAGCTGGGGAGGGTTGCCACAGACCTTTGGCCCTTAGCTGTACCGGGAAAATATTAGAAAATAAATATACAGGAGGACCAAAAAGAAACCACAAAGTATAAAAAACAAAACACTAGGAGGCACTATGCCAATGGCATCCTAGGCAGTGAGCTGCCCACCACTCCTCCCCAAAACAGGGTTCCAGCGCTGTTGGCCTGCCTGCCTTATCTAGCGCTAACTCGCCTTCCTTGCTTCTCTCCCCAGACCACATACCTTCAGCAGTTCTAGGGCCCAGCAGGTCTCATGCACACCCTATAGGAGCTTGAGAAGGGGGAGGGGGTCAGGCACACAGAGCCCACCTACAGCAGTCCAGGTCCAGGCTGGCGTCTGCTTGTGAGGAGGTGTGGCAATGTGCCATTCGAACCCTGAAAGTTAATTGTTTGGCAATGCTGTCCTGGACACCGCAGGGCTGCTAAGTGCCTCTTTACTGAGATGCTAGTACAATCTTGGAAATGTGGCTCCAGTCAGGCCATCACTCTGGAGGAGATGTAGACTGTTGCCTGTAGGACGTCTCCAAATGTGGGTGTCTCCAAATGTGGGAGCTTCTGAGCACTCTGCTGGAGGAGAAGCCTTACTTTCTGGCCCATCACCCCCCCCCAAAGAAAACAACTGTCCACTACCCAAAGAAAACAACTATCCACCAATCCCTTCCCTTGCCCCACCTCCTTTGCTCTCAGTGTGATTGGCTACTGCCCTTTCCCACTGCTATATAATGATCATCCTGCCAGAAAGGCATTGCACCTGCATCAGAAGCATATTTCTGCTGTGCTCAGCCCAGCAGCCATTATCTTGTCTGGTTACTGACTCCCTCCTCTGCCTCTCTAGATTTCACCCTGAAGCTTCTTGGGGAATTCCACATGGCAGTTTATTGCTGACTTGGCACTGCTCATTCAGCAATGTTTTTGCAGCATCCACATGACTCCCACCTCACCAAAATACTGCCCCATATCATTCTCCCCTTTTATCTGGAATTTTTGTTTTGTTTTTTACCATTTCCATGGGAAATCTGGTAAGTAAAAAACTTGTGGAAGCGGTAAATCTGGATAGGAGATGGGATATGGGGTGGCATTTTGATGAGGTCAATGTTGTGTGGATGCTGCATAAAAACTTGTATGCCTGAGCAGCGCTGAACCCACAAGAAACTGCCCTGAGGATACAAGCCCTTGCCTCTACACCTCCACACAAAACGAAATAAATCAATTTTAATCATGAATTAAATCAATGAAAGAAAGTCATGAATGAAAACAAAGGCAAAAAAATAAAAAAATCCCTTCTCACGTTCAAAGTCAAGGAAAAAATTAGGGCCTTGGTCAAGCTCGTTATAAGTCAACACTTTAAGAAGGTTCCCCATGTGCTACCTGCAAGAGAAGAGACAAGAGGGAGAAAAGCATGATGGGTAGTGAGGTGGGGAAGGAAGGAGAGGTCTGTGGGAGAATGTCACTGGGAAAGGTGCCCCTTTCTGGGTGGCAGGAAGAGTCATTCAGCAAACAATTTCTACATTCAAGTTACGGCTTATTTGACTGCGAGTGCTTGGTGATGAGGTGAACATGCCCACAAACTTTGTAGCATTCAGAGATATGTTTTAGTCAGTTCTCATTTGATTAGACCAATCTCTGCCAGTCTGGACCAGTCTCTGCCAGCCTGGTTCTTTCCCGATGTATTGGACTACAACTCCCATCAGCCCAATGGAGTAGTAGCCCAAAACACCTGAAGAGAACCAGGCTGGCGAAGCCTAGACTAGAGGGGAAGAAAATAAACAACTGTTGGTGATCCACGTTTGAGTATAGAGAGGCCCACCCCACCTCTTCCTGCCCCTGAATGGAGATGTGCATTGACTGATGGGAAGGAAGACCAATGATAAGGAACAGAGGAGGATAAGAGTCACTGTTCTCCAACCAGATTTGGGGGCTAAGGGGAGCGTGGTTGTTCAACAGGACCTATGGCTGGCAAGTTTGGGAGAGTCTCACCAAAGGTTGAATTTATGATGGCAGCCAAAGCATTTTCCCACATAGGGGCTCCATTTAGCCATCAGGCCTTGGTTTGGCCCACACATTGGCACAAGTGTCGGTCATGTTTGCTTAGCAGGACCCAATAGCCTTGGCGGCCATAGCAACAGGCCAGAAATGCTGCAGGGCCTTTGTGAATCAGTCCTTACCTCAGACAGCCCTGCAGCAGCTTTCCCCAACCTGGTGTTCTCCAGATGATTTGGACTCCAATTCTCATCAGCCCCAGTATCATACAGATATGCTGCTGGGGTCAATGGGAGTTGTAGCCCAAAACATCTGGAGGGCACCACATTGGGAAGACAGAAAGGGCATAAGAACAGCTGGCACGAAATGGTTTGCTGCTGCCCAGATCAGAGGCTGCCTTTTCTTTTCCCTCTTTGATGAGTCCAAGATGTCACTGACCCTAGAGTTTGGGGATTAGACCCATGAGTTCAAGGTGCAAATCTTTCCTTGGCTATGAAGTTCCTTGAGTAGTTTTGGACAAGTCTCTCAAACCCTGGCCTTCCTTGCAGGTGTATTGTTTTTAAAATGCTGCTGATTTTGTTTCTGTGTTATTGATAATTATTTTATATTATTTTATGTATACCACTTAAATATTATTATTATTATTATTAGTCTATGAATTTCTTCTGAAGAAAGAAAGAAATATTGTGAAGACAGTCAACTGTAAGACACTTGGCACGTGTTTGAAAAGTTGTGGAAATTGGCCCTCAGCCAGAGAAAGATATTGCTTTCCAACTCCTCTTGGAAACAATAATACTTAATATAGTCCTTTTAAGTACTCAGAGTGATTCAGATACATTTTCACAGTAATCCTTTAACTGTCGCTTTCAGATAAAATAATATCCACATATTACAGATGGAAATTCCAAGGCCAAGCAATAGTGGTCTGAGTGACGTGAATATGATTTGAAGGAGGGACTGCCCAGTTCTCAGCTCACACTTTTGTTACCACACCGGACTGGGAACACCAGGGCATGCTGGATGTTGGACGGGCTGGTCACAATATTCATCCTATTGCTTTCAACAGGAAAAGTGCAACTTAACTTTCTATGCTAATAATAATAATAAATAATGTATTAATATTCCCTTCCCAAGTGCCATTTTTGTAAGGTTAAAGTTCTTCTTAGGCTGTGTACACATGACTGTCTACTCTGTCTCTAGTGCGCTCCCACTGCTGGTGTTAGAAGCTGTGTACACATGATGTTAGCCACAATCCATATCTATTCTGAAGTTTCCTGTGAAATACTGTGGTTTGATGCATCTTCCCTCAAACCAGCTTCCACCCCAATCTCTTTGCAGTTCAGCTAAGACAGCTGGGGGGGGGCAGTTCCCAGGATTCTCTGGGAGCGGCCATGACAGCTAAATTGCAAATCTGTAGTGTAGTTATGCCCAGTCTGTTACAGTGTCTGGTTGTCACTGCCTGCTACTTCCCAACAAAGTCTTCTTCTTTTTTAAAAAAGTATATTGGCCCCACCCCAAATATTTATATAGTAAAGTTCGACCCCCAAAATTTGTGGAGAACAGCAACTCCTTCTGCCAGTAATCACAGACACCACCCCCGTCCCTCCTTTGCGCATGGGACTTACTTTCAAAATCCAGGAAAAAATGAGGACAGTTTTCTAAATCTTTGCCCAATACCTTTATCAGGTTGCCCATGGCCAGCAGACCTGAGCGGGAGAAACAGAACAGAATGTGGAAGAAAACAACCGAGGCAGAGAGAAAGAAAGAGAGATTGAGAGAGAGAGAGAGAGAGAGGAAGAGAAAGGCTGCAAGAAAGCCCCTCTGAGCACAGAGTTCCTCTAGAGGAGAAGGAGCAGCTCATGTGGTACCTTCCAGGTGTGGAACTCCAACTCCCAGCAGCCCCCACAGCCAATGGTCAGGGAGTGTGGGAACTGGGAGTGTGGGAACTTCTGGAGGGCACCACACTGGCTTCCCCTACTCTGAAACACTGGTCTTCAGTTGGGGGGGTTGGAGCCCATGATTGGGTCACATGGCCTGTTCTAAGGTGGGTGGCAGCAGCCCCAATTCCGCCATGTAGATATATGGTACAAAATTCAGAAATGGGTGTTTGAGTTAAAGGCGTTTACTGAGAGCCCCTTTTCCAATGGGGTCCCTGTCCCTAGTCCCTTTTTGGCCCAGTGTAGACCCTCCTCTTCCTCAATGCTTCTCACCACCACCTCTCTCCTTTCCCACAGCACCCTTGGGAAAGCAGGACCTCCCAGCTTACCTGCTTCAGAGAGAGCCCTCTGTCCTCAAACAGGTCCTCTCTGAAGGGCTTGAGCGAGTGAAGAGGGCACGTGTCACTGCTGCTGCTGCTGCAGGCAGCTCAGCTCTGTCTGTATATCTCATTGCAGCCTTGTCTGTGTGGAAATCCCACAACCACTTCTATATTTTCTATTTTGGACTCCCAGAGGGAAGCAGAGTGTGCTGTGCTGCACCTCAGACTTCCTGTGAGAACTTTCTGCGTGTTTCCAGAGCCCTCGGCCTCCACTGGACTTCCCCTTCCTCCCAGCTCAGCAGCAGAACAACCGTACCTCAGCAGCTTCAGTTCCACCATGCAATGCTTACAGCAGGGCTAGGAAGCCTGTGTCCATAGAGATCTTTGCTGGACTACGACTCCCATCATCCCTGGCCATTGGCCATGCTGGCTGGGGCTGATGGGAGTTGAAATCCAACAACATATGGTGGGCTACAGATTTCCTCACTCCTTGACTAGGGTATGAATGGGCACTCGTTGCCGAGGAGAGACCATAATCTGATCCTGGCAGTAGCCACCCGCTAGCCCAGTTTGCTCTCCTGGGGCAGCTCTAGGTTTCGGGTAAGGCACTTTCAATGGGCCCTCTCCTCCACAGCATGTCTGCCTGCTCATTTGTCCTCTCTTTCTGGGCCCAATCCATACAATCACCCAGAGGGAAAGCACAAGGCAGCGCTGAGGGTGCTGTTGCTGCTGCTGCTTGCATGCTCAGAGGAGGCAGGTGACAGCAAAGAGGAGTGGCAGCAGGGCTAGGAGTCTCCAGAGAGTTTAAGTGGCTCTCCCTGCAAGTGTGCGGGCTTTGGCAAGTGCCCATCAAGGTCTATCCCTGACACCGTACAGGGTGATGTGAAGCCTTTCTTGGCATCACAACAGCGACCCTTTTCAGTTCCTTGTGACTTCATGTGAGTTGAGCCTGGCAGTCATTGATCAAGGCCAGCCTGGGAGATGGCTCTGTTGCACTTTGGATAAACAGTGAGCCTCTTGGTCAATGACCTGTCCTCCTGATCCGCTCTCTGCTTCCTTGCTACTGTGCCATGAATGCTTTGTAAGCCTGACCTAACCATACAGCAAATGAAGCAGTAAAGACTTGATGACTGCAATACACTCAATGTGGGGCTGCCCTTGGGCCTGGTCTGGAAGCTCCGGCTGGTGAAAAACACTGCAGCTAGAGTCAGTGGAGACAGACTATTGCCACCACATAACTCTGGTGCTTAAAAGCTTGCACTGGTTGCCCATATGCTACCAGACCAAGTTAAAGGTTATGGTGTTAATTTACAAGACCCTTAACAACTTGGGCCTAGGACACTTAAAAGAGTTACATCTTTGCCTGATCATGGAGGTCTTTGAGGGAATCACTGCTAGCAACTCAATGTAGTAATTGGTAATTACAGAATTAAATATTGTCTCCAGTTATTATGAGTCGGAGCTAAGACTCAATCCTTCAGTTTCTTCTTGTGGTTACTTTCATTTTCCTGTTTAGCCAGCTTGTGGATAAAACGCCACTTTTTTTGGGCCTACAGAGTGAGTATCTTTGCTTTATCTGTCTTTATACATAGAAATGTAAAGTGTTGTCATGCTCTGGAGTTTGTGTGGCTTGCCAATAGACAGCGACACCAACAATGGGCCTGCAGCAAGGTTTAATGGAGGACAGGAAACACTTCACACAGAAGTTTAGCAAGCTGCTCTGTGAAGCACTTCACTCTCCTTTAAAAGGTGGTGGGGCCTGGGGTGAGCTTGGGGGGGGGGGAGTTACAGAGTGAGCTGTGAGAGGGCACAGGCAAGGGCATGGGTGAGGTGTAAAGCGAGGGGGCAGTCAGGTGTGGGGAAAGGTCTGTTGGCAAAGGGGCAGGTGGAGTTGGCAAGTGGAGTGAGCAGCTCCTAGCATTAAAGAAGAACTTAGCATCACTTGCGGCTCATGGCTTGTGTCTCCTAAGGGCCAGGCAGTCCATATTGTGGGCCCGATTCTGTGGAACCCCCCACTAGTTGAGATTCGACAGACCCCTTCTCTACTGGCTTTCAATCAAACACTTCTTGAGGATCTTTCTATTTCAGCAGGTATTTAAATAATTGTACATTATTCAAGTGTATTTGTTCAAGTTCATTAATTCAAGCTATGTTTTTATCTGTGATTTTGGTTTGTGTTAAACTGATATACGAGGAAGTATTTTATTGATTTTTGCATAAACTGCTTTTTGACAGTCTGTGGTGAAAAGTGCTCTGTAAATATTGGAAATAAATAATAAATAAGTTGTGATGTGGCAGAATGGATGGTTATAATTTCAGATTGCAAATTTCAAAATGCAGGTGGGGGAGGGGAGTTGCCACATTTTTAAAATACTTATTTGCACCCCCAAACTCTTATTTTTTTGCTTGAAAGTTCTTTACATAAGAGTATTTTTTTATTTTAAAAAATATTATGTTCCATCTGATGTGGCACAGTGCACTCCGCTCCCTCAGGATTCTGCCACCTTGTTCTGCTACATGTTTACAGGAAGACCTGCCTTTACACTTGATTTTCTAGGCCTCGCCCAGCGTCCTCTGAACTCTAAGACTGGATAGGTCCCAGCATCACACAAACAGCAAAGGGGGCTGTATTTTTTACCTCAGGTTGTGATGCTTCAGTAACCTCTACAGCAAGAAGCAGGCTTCTGTAGGGTTCATAAAACACTTCATTAACTGGGAGAATCCTGCAGCGTGAGAGAGAGGGAAGGGGGGGGGGAGAGAAAATGCACCGTTAGGCTTACAGATTTAGACCATTCTCATGAGCTAAGCAATTCGCCTTCAAATTGCTGATTGAAGGTGTCTGAAATGAAGCTGTGTCCTTGGTGGAAACCTGGAATTGTGAAAACTGAACCCCATGCATGTGTGCCAGAGATAGAGAAAGTATTCACTTCATCAAGTGCATCGCACAAGAAGTAATGGAGAGGATGATGACTAAAGGCCACAGTGTGGCTCTTTGACCACAGAACAATCATTTTATTCCCTCACATTGCCACATGGGCCAAGGCAAGCATTATTCAGTAGAAGCATGAAGTACTTCTTCCATTCCTGGAGTTATTCTGCCATGGTGGTTCATCCCTCATGGCCTATCAGTTTACTATTTGGACACAGTCCATGAGGAGGTCCCCCACATCACATGCCCCATTGGGATGAATGGCAGGTACACAGGGGCTTGGTATAAAGGGCCGAGGCCTTGTCTTTTTATCTGTTCCTAAGGGCCTGCACTGGCCATTCCAGCAGGCTAAAAGGCATTTCCTTCCCAGCAGTAGCATTCCCCTAATCTCTGATGTTTTGAAGCCAGCTGTAGCTAAGCAGGGGTCTTTATGCATTCAGAAAGGCACTGTTGTCTATATCCACATGTCTAGAGGTAAAACAGGACAAGGGGAGAGGAAGGCTGAGCAGGGTTTTAATCCACATTCACACAACACTATCCAAAATGCACATGTATCCTGTATTACAAAAGACTCCTGTTTGGTGCCCTGTTTCTCAAACTACCTTCACACTGATCGGAGCCCTTCAGCTGATCCTGATTTGTCTCTTACCAACATCTTTGTATAGGGTAAATACATCCCTGCCCCCTGCCCCCCTTGCTTCGCCTTGGTGTGTACACAAACAAAAACAAATTGAAGCCATGTTGATGTGAACAACTAGCAGGGAAATTGCTGTGAAATCTACCCCCACCCCACCCACCCCCGTCAAACTTCAGTGCATTATCACCCTTAGTCTACTGCTTCCCACCCCCCTTTGCTTCTGGCTGGCAACATTTTCCTCACCTGTCGTGAACAGGTCATTGGAACTGTTCACTGTGGATTCAAGCTGCAACTTTCCATACAACTGTTCAGCCTCTGGAAGCACAACATGGGCACAACATGTTGTAGCTATCAGTGAATGTTTGAAGAAGCCACTTGCTGTAAACTCTGGCCCAATCCAGGCTGGGGTGTGTGTTTGCTTTACCAGGCTAGCACCACTGCACATCCATTTCTTCCTTCTTATCCATGTCTATTTCTTCTCTGAAGAACTTTGAGATCCCTAAGCCTCCCCTTCCCAGATTCAGTAGCCTTCTCCTATGGGAGCAGCTGTGGAGAGGGCAAGAGAGACACACTCTGCAACCCACTTGAAGTCCTGCCCTCTCTCTTTCTCTTTGGGAAGAAAATGCTGGAGGACAGAGGCAGAGTTTTATCAAGCTCCCCACCTGCAATATCATGGCTTGAGTGGGAGGTTAAGCTCTGACCACCAAGCAGTCCTTCTGAAGAAGAAAATCAAGAGCTTTGTCTACATGCACTGAAAGGTGCCCGTTCTCCTGATAATGTGTACAGCTACTGCTGCTGCTACCACCACCAGCAACAAACCCAGCCACCATGCTGGAGTCCTAGCAGTTTAATAGAGCAAAACAGAGCTTTAGAAAACTACACACACATATGCAAATATTAATGCAAATACACACACACACAATTCACAAACCTTTTTTAGCCATTCAAACCACTGGGATTTTAGAGGTCAATTAAGGATACTGGGCAAGTGTATCAAAAGAGAGCTGCCCTACGCACCTGGCCACCCAACTTTGTGGTACATGAGCTTATCTTCTGCTCTGCGCACCCCCTCTTGCAGTGTGCAGAATGGCGTCTAAATCTCTCTCCTGATTAGTCTTCTCAAGAGCTCTTTGCTGCTACTTGACCTACTCAGACTGAGCAGCTGCTCCAAGGCAGTCCCTACAAGGCCCACCTTGGAGGATTCCCAGATGATGCACAGGAATGTAGCAAGCAATGTGTGCACAGACAGGACGGACCTGTTCACAGCATCTGAAGGTCCTTGACTGCATAAACCCATTTTGCCTGGTTCAAAAAGGCTTCCACTCTCTGTTTCATACCGCAGAGTACTTGTTTCATGAACCTCAACCCTTGAACTTTATCTGCAGCCTGGTTGAAAGTTAGCCAAGTCCTTCCTGGCCTTTCCTGAGCTTTTCTTCAGCTTTTGCAGAAAGTGGTGGCGGCAAGGGTTGGTTGCTTCTGACACCATGTTTCAGAGACTGAGCAGAGGCAGGCCTCGTTTTTCAAACTGCTTTATTTCTAGGCTCACAGACAATGCTGTCCCCTCCTGATCATTTCTATCTCTTTTCACATTCCACTCATTGATGACGGTTACTGGCAGGCAACATCCATAGAAGTCAGTGGGTCATAGCAAATATCAGATTAAAATCTGCTTCTTTTCTTTTTAAAACCACCCTCATTGATTGGGGGGAGGGAGGAAAGGACAGCTAGGCCCAGGGTAGTGCCAGGTCTTCCTCCAACACATTTTCGTAACATTCCGCCTGGAAGAAGCTGACCATTTGGATCCCTTCCAGTTGGGATTCAGGCCTCATCATGGGACTGAAACTGCCTTGGTCGCACTGGTCTATGATCTCTGGTGGGCCAGGGACAAAGGTGAGAGCTGTTTCCTAGTTCTGCTGGATCTCTCAGCGGCTTTTGACACCATCGACCATAACATCCTTCTGGACCGTCTAGAGGGGCTGGGAGCTTGGGGCACTGTCATACAGTGGTTCCACTCCTTCCTCCTGGGCCGTGTTCAGAAAGTGGTGGTGGTGGGGATTCAGACCCCTGGGCTCACACTTGTGGGGTGCTTCAGGGTTCTGTCCTCTCCCCCATGCTTTTTAACATCTATATGCAGCCGCTGGGAGAGATCATCAGGGGGTTTGGGATGGTGTTCATCAGTATGCGGATGATACCCAGCTCTACCTCTCTTTCAAATCAGAACCAGTGAAGGCGGTGAAGGTCCTGTGTGAGTGCCTGGAGGCGGTTGGAGGTTGGATGGCAGCTAACAGATTGAGGTTGAATCCTGACAAGACAGAAGTACTTTTTGTGGGGGACAGGAGGCAGGCAGGTGTGGAGGACTCCCTGGTCCTGAATGGGGTAACTGTGCCCCTGAAGGACCAGGTGCGCAGCCTGGGAGTCATTCTGGACTCACAGCTGTCCATGGAGCCACAGGTTAATTCTGTATCCAGGGCAGCTGTTTATCAGCTCCATCTGGTACGCAGGCTGAGACCCTACTGCCCGCGGACTGTCTCACCAGAGTGGTGCATGCTCTAGTTATCTCCCGCTTGGACTACTGCTATGTGGGGCTACCTTTGAAGGTGACCCGGAAACTACAATTAATCCAGAATGCAACAGCTAGACTGGTGACTGGGAGCAGCCGCCGAGACCACATAACACTGGTCTTGAAAGACCTGCATTGGCTCCCAGTACGTTTCTGAGCACAATTCAAAGTGTTGGTGCTGACCTTTAAAGCCCTAAACGGCCTCGGTCCAGTATACCTGAAGGAGCGTCTCCACCTCCATCGCTTTGCCTGGACACTGAGGTCCAGTGCCGAGGGCCTTCTGGTGGTTCCCTCACTGCGAGAAGCCAAGTTGCAGGGAACCAGGCAGAGGGCCTTCTCGTTAGTGGCTCCCGCCCTGTGGAATGCCCTCCCACCAGATGTCAAAGAGAAAAACAACTACCAGACTTTTAGAGGACATCTGAAGGCAGCCCTGTTTAGGGAAGCTTTTAATTTTTAAGAAATTGGTGTATTCTAATATTTCTGTTGGAAGCCGCC
Source organism: Zootoca vivipara (assembly GCF_965207765.1). Classification (NCBI taxonomy): domain Eukaryota; kingdom Metazoa; phylum Chordata; class Lepidosauria; order Squamata; family Lacertidae; genus Zootoca; species Zootoca vivipara. The sequence continues at coordinate 54,857,122 of NC_142589.1, read as the reverse complement.
CAGAGTGGCTGGGGAAACCCAGCCAGATGGGCTGGGTATTATTATTATTATTATTATTATTATTATTATTATTATTTACAGTGGAACCTTGCAAGACGAATGCCCTGCAAGATGAATTTTTCGCAAGATGAATGTGTCTTGCAATCTGATGGTGACTCGCAAGACGAATTCGTTTTGCAAAAAATTCGTCTTGCGAATCGCGGTTTCCCATAGGAATGCATTGAAATTTAATTAATGTGTTCCTATGGGCAAAAAAAGAAATTTCAATGCATTCCTATGGGAAACTGCGATTTGCAAGATGAATTTTTCGCAAGATGAATTGACTAGCGGAACGAATTAAATTCGTCTTGCGAGGCACCACTGTATTATTATTCTATGCAACCAGTATCAGGAGCTGCGGGGCTTGAACCACATCAGGCACGAAGAAGAAGAAGAAGAAGAAGAAGAAGAAGAAGAAGAAGAAGAAGAAGAAGAAGAAGAAGAAGAAGAAGAGTTTGGATTTGATATCCCGCTTTATCACTACCCGAAGGAGTCTCAAAGCAGCTAACAATCTCCTTTCCCCTCCTCCCCCACAACAGACACCCTGTGAGGTGGGTGGGGCTGAGAGACTTCAGAGAAGTGTGACTAGCTGAGAGACTTCAGAGAAGTGGAGGAGCGGAGACGCAAACCCGGTTCCCCAGATTATGAGTCTACCGCTCTTAACTACTACACCACACTGGAAGGAACCAGAGGTAGCTCCAGTAGGGGCTATGCACAACATCCCAGAATCCTCCTGGGCCAGGGAATCAGGTGACAACTGATGGCCAATCCACTGCTATTGCTACTTATAAGTTCCCAGTTCTTCTCATTTCCCTGAGTCTGGGAAATTCATTAGCAACCGAAGCAGCTTCCTTTTTCTCTGCAAGGCTGCTCGTCTTCTTTAGCGTCCCGTTTCCTGAAGGTGTGTGCCCTGCAGTTTCAGCACCTGGCAGCAAACTTGTAAGAAAGACCAGTAGATGAGGAGGTAAGCCCTGGCTGAAGGTTCTTCACAATTCTTTGTAATTTTTAAAAAGAGAGGGCTTGTCCACGGGTCTGAGCGATGTTCCACTTGTCACATGCTTTCTAGGCATGGCTCCAAGCAGTTTTGCCATTCCCCTGCTGCTTTGCCCTGGAAAACCTGCTCTTTAGCACTAAATCGGAACAAACCTCAATTTGGAGAAAACCCAACCGACATTTACTCCAGTTCAGTGCTAATAACAGGTTTTCCCAGGGAAGTGTGGATGAGCCCAGAGAGTGTGGAATAAGAGGGTGGGGGAGATGCAGGCTACCACTTGGGTAAGGATGACATTTTGTGGACAATGCAAAAAGGCATGCACACCTAGGACACACAGCTTTAAGCTGCCATGTGAACTCAGTCCTAGACGTGACTTAAGATCTATCCTAAACTGCTGCCTCTTGGCCCGCCTTTCATTTCCCCTCCCTTCTGCACAAGCAGTGTCTCTTGTGAAAGTTGCACAGTAAACTAATGGTCAGATTATTTGCATTGTTTACAGTGATTTAACTGACTTCAGGGGCTTGTGAGGGGGGAGAGTGTCTTTAAACGTGCCATAAGGCCAGACATGCTCTGGTGAGTCCTTTGTGGTCCCCCTTCTGAAGGGCACAAGGAGGGCTTTCAAAATAGAAATTTGCTTTGGTTTTTCAATTTCCTGCATCAGTACAAAATGGAGGGGAGCTACACAGACCCGCATTATGCATGCTCAAATGTTAATGGTTCTGTGCTCCTAATCATGCCAACTTCATTGTTGGGGCGGGGGGCTGGCTTCCGAAATGCTTCCATGGTGCAAAATAAGCCCACTGGAAACCTTGCTCATGAGCAAATGATGTGAGTGGGAGCTGGACATGAGAGAGAAGTAAAAAAGTACTCTGAGAGAGGTGCTGGGGCTCATGCTGCTTCCTAGCCCTCAATTCCAGTGCATGTGAGCAAGCCAAGTGGTGAGGCATTCTGCACATGCTCAGAGCACTCTTGTCATCTGAAAAGATGACAGAGCCAGGAGCTGCACCCCGGTGTCGTGACTTGGTCCCAGATCTCTCCAATGTGGATGCCTTTGATAATTGCTTTGATTGGGGAGGGCCGTAGCTCAGTGGTAAAGCATTTGCTTTGCATTCAGAAGGTCCCAGGTTCAGTCCTCAATGGCATGTCCAGGTAGGGCTAGGCGAGAATCCAGCCTGAAAATTTGGAGAGCTGCTGCCAGGCAGTATAGACACTACTGAACTACATGGAGCATTGGTCTGACTCAGTATAAGGCAGCTTCCTGTGCTCCATTTTGAGTCAGGATTGACAACATGGAAGGTATTGTTACCCCTTGAATTCGGAAAGGGATATCCTGACAGCCTCCCTAGAGAGAAGGAGGATTTACTAGTTGCACCTGTGACCTTTCAGGTGAGGAGTCTGACTCAGCCTCTCAACTGTTCATCAGATTCCTGCAAAGGACACTAACCATGCATTGCTGCCATAATTCATGCTTCTGTGCCAGTTTGCTGTGCCTGTAAATGTTTGGTGGCTTCCTTTGCTGGGCACCATCTATGGGGATATTGTGAAGACTCCTTCTATGCTGCTTGGAACATCTCCCTTCACCTGCACTACCCAGTTCTGACCAGCCGCCCCGAATCCGCTTCCTTGCTCTAGATCCTGCCCTGCTTCTGGTTCATAGAGAAGGCGCTATGTCCACCTTCTCTAGACTTTGCCAAATACCTTCTGGGCTTTGCAAGGGGTGAGGAGATGCAGGAGTCAGCCTTTGGGAGAGGAGAACCAAATGTTTTGATCCAGGAAGGTAAATTCTGGAGGAGGCAGTCTGTCCTGAGATTTGGCTGGAGGAACACAATTCATGGTCTCTGCAGGGGCTTCTAGATGGGGACTTAATATTGTAAATGGGTTGTTCAGATATCACAGATGAGTGACTGGAAACAGGTTATGGTTTTGTTTTGTTTTTAAAAAAACTTATCAGATTTCCCTTCAAAAGGGTGAATGTGGATTAAATGGGGTGGGGGATACAGGCTGGCATTTTGATCTGATGGTGTCAGGTGGAATGCATGAGGAGCAGACATCCCACAACAAACCCTTGTCTGGAAGCACACCACATCATAGGTTTTTGCCACCCAGGTTTTCTTGGTCTATTTTACACACACACCTCTTGCCTCTGGCAACCAGCGCTGAGATTGAGATGGGAGAATGGCTTACATCGCCTTGAGGGGACAGCAACTCCCTCCCTGCATCACATCACCCCTCTGCTTCTCCTTTCCTGCTCTGCCAGGGAGAAAGGGAGTGTTTTATCCCAGAGGCAAATAAATTCTGCAGGTTCACACCTAAGTGGTTTGGGAAGCGGGGTGGGTTGGAGGAGCAAACTGACTGCTCACAGTCTGAGACCTTCCCAGTTCACTGTCACCGTGCTCTGCAGCCAAATCAGCCTCCGTCAAAGGCAAGTCTACACTTTGCAGCCGCCACCTTCCTATACCTGGTGCCCTCTGCAGCTGTGCTGGCTGTGGTCCTTTGCCCATTGGGGCAGCAAAACATTTGGAGGGCACCAGGATGGGGGAAGAAGACTGACCTGTGCCATTGGCAGGGGCCAAGATGGTGCCCTCCAGATGCTACAATTCCCATCATCCCTATTCATTAATGCATGGATTTGGACTCTATATTGTCTGGAAGGGAACCAGCTTTGGGGAAAGACTGGCTTCAAGGGTGAAGGAGGGACCTGGCTCTGGGAAGAGGGGAAATGACGTTAGTGGCTTGGATCCTCAAACCCTGGAGATCCACTGCCAGTCAATATGGACAGTACTGAGCTAGTTTGGACCCAGTTTAAGGCAGCTTCCTCTTTATTAAATCAGCCCTTCATTCAGAATCTTGAGTTCCACTTTGTTTGATACCAGGAGGAAAAGGCTCCAACTCAAGGCCCACCGAGCAACACCTGGCAATTTCCTACAAAGTCTCGTGGACCAGCCTTTGCTGCTCCTCTTCATCCCCATCTACCGTAGGAGTACATGCTTCCTCTGGTCCAATATGTGTAATCAGGTTTTGCTCATTGGGACATCAAAATCCTTTGCATATGCTGTTGGGGCCATTTTGCTTCTTGTCTAGGAAAGCGCCTAGGGCCCCAGATCTCACGTAGCCAACACCAAGCCTGAATCATGCACCTTGTTCTTCTCACCATATCAAGCGAAGGCATGAAGGAGACCAGAGTCTGAGATTCTGCTCTTATTTGCAGACAAAGAATGGAAGAGGGGAAAACTACAGAGGAGACCACTCACAGGCTTCAAGATGTTGTGAGAAAGGAGACACAAAGCTGGCTGTGGAAGGAACACACTTATTCAAGTTCCATCAATGAGTGACCTAAATCAACCCCAGGCAGGCCTTGGATTTTGAGCAGATCTGTTCCCCCCTTTTTTTCCTTAATGAGTTCTCCCAAGAGAAGCTCCCATAGTGTAGATTTCACTGCAGCATCTATAATTATCCTCCCAAACAGAATCCACTCCAGACACCCAACAATTATTGAGTGGTAAAGACCTATTCCTAGGGGCAGTTGCCGTGTAGCCTTCATCCAACTGCGAGGGAAATGCACCTGAAAAGCTCTTTGCACATATGAACATGAGCATCCAAACGACCTTAGCAATCACCTGGCCCAGCCTCCGGCTTCCAACAGGGGACAGCTCAATGCTTCTATCTAAGGGCATGGAGGCAGCTTGCCTATCCCCCACACTTCAGAGGAAGTCTTCCTTCTAGGAACTAGTAAAGAGTGCTGGGGTGGGGGATTGCGGTTTGACAAGGGAGACCAAACCTGAATCTTCATTCATTACTACAGAATAGACAATAGACTATATCTATCTGCTCAGTATCCCAGGAGACTTTGACCTCTGTCTGGCCAATGTCAGTGGGAGGAAGACAGCTGTACAGGTGAATTTAGCTGCTGACACACTCTGATAAGTCCATCCCTATCCCAGGTTGCAATACCCACCCTTGCATCACTTGCAAGGAAACCAGCACCCTGGACCACCTGGGTACCAATTTATGGGCAGAACTTCTGGACAAAAGCCCATTGCACTCCAGCAACCAAACACACACAAAAGAATCTCACTGAGCAGACCCAGCTATTTTTTTAATTTTTTTCCCCCTGAGAAGAGGCAAAGAGAGCCATGTGCTGCCGCTGCCGCTGGCATCTCATTTCCTGCGACTGCAGGCAGGGAGGGGGGAAAGAAAATTCCGCAGGGGGCTAAGGATGAAGCAGCGATGAGTGCCGCCTTACAGGAGAGGGGCAATAGGCACAGCACATCTGCCTGCGCTCCACCCATTTCACAGATCAGAGAGAGACCGAGACCCTGGCCTTGCGCGGCAAAAAAATGGGGAGCGTGCTCTTGCTTCCAAAGGCAGCGGCTACCCCAGCGCCATCCCTGCCTGCACATGGTGGGACACGGAAGGGGACCAGAGCGCCTTTGCTCAGCGCCCGACGGCAACAGTAAACAGGGTGTGGGTCGGGAACAGAGCTTGAGGCTGTGCAACCCTAGAGCGTGATGGTGCCCAGGTTTTCAGCATAGAAAGCCAGTGGGCGAGCAGGTGGCGCTGCATAAAGAGAGCTCAGAAAATCTACTGGGGAGACCCTGACCCCCACCCAACTCAGCAGTTCTTCCCCCCACCTTCCCTGTCACTGTGGGTGCCCCGGCCGCCAGCCAGGAAGATTCATGAGAAATCCTGTTTTGGACTGCTCTGGAAATACCAGGTGTTCGAATGCATCTATTGTTCTTGCAAAAAAAATATTAAAATCTCTTTCAGTTCGTCTGATTCCGTCCTCGCACCCCTCCTCCTCCCCACTTGCCAATGGAAGAGACACCCACCTTTCTGCCGAGGACGACAAGGCAAATCCAGAGTTCTCAGAGAGACACGCTGGGGAGGATGCAATAATATTTCTCCCAATCTTCTGCAGATCCTTGCTTGTGCCTGGGAAGAGTAGCCCCTTTGCAGAGAGAGAGAGAGAGATTGCAGAAGGAGCGCTGCCCTCCCTGTGTGTGTCAATCCAAAGAAGGGAGCTTTGCTGGTGCAGCTGCTGCTATCAGTATAAAATGCATCACAAAGACCACCATAGACCACTACTCGGCCCCCTCCCCTCCTTCTAAAACATCTGTGACGTCTGCAGTGCAAGGAAGCCAGGGCAGATTAACCCTTGCCTTGCTGTGCCAGGCCCTCTTTTCCTCTCTCGCTCTCTCAGTCTCAAGAGCCAGACAAGGGAAGCCTGGGTTCAGGATATGGAGAATCGGAAGGCACCCAAGAGGTCATCCAGCCTATCCCCCCTGTCCCAGACAGGAGTTGTACGCATAACAACCCAAAATCAGAATCTTGGTTAAAGGCAGATCTGTGGCCTGTTATCAGTGTTTCACTTGGGGTCCATGGGCGTAGCCAGGATTTTTGTTGTGGGTGGGGCAGCCCAGGTTGTTGAGTTTTTCTAGGCACAGCTCTGGGATTTAAAGCTCCATGTCCAAACAGTTTTCTTTTTTGTCCCAGTGCTTTCCCCAAGTAAAACCTATGCTGAATCCAGTCTTCTGTAGTTTGTCATTTTCAGAAGTAAAGAGCAGGTTTTCCCAGGGCAAGCACCAGGTCAAAATAATAAAAATGCTCAGACACCGAGCTTTAAAGTGTGGACCTGTGCCTGGAAAGTGTGGCACAAAAGGAAGTCTGGATGAGCCCAATGTCTCATTCATTACTTATATTTTTTGGGAAGAGCTGAAGCTCAGTTGCTTCTGACCGAAGAGGGTTCATTTAGGTCTCAGAGCTTATATTTTTCATGAGTTTGTCCAGAAGTGTCTTCACATGCCACTGCCACCTGCCTTGGCTAGCACCATTAGGAATTCACTAGCTCTGAATTCCTTGTCAAAAAGAAAAATTATCATTGACACAATTTTTAAACAGATCCACATGATTCCCGCCACCCCCCTCCTTTGCGTCACTGAACAATTGAACAGACAATGTCAAAGGTCCTTGACCTTGTCTCATCTGTAGTGGCAGAGGCAGCAGATTACCATGCACAACCTGGAGCCTTCCAGGTGTTTTGGACTGCAACTCCCATAAGCCACGCCGACTGGGACTGATGAGAGCTGTACTCCAAAGCACCTGGAGGTTAGGTAAAGGCTGTTGCAAGACATCTTTGTTAATATTCCTTCATTCTTTGGTAGCAAATTCCATAATTTCTGTTTCCCGACCAGAACCTTCACAGCCAGTCACAAACCTTTTGCTGCCTGAAGCAAAAGACAAAATTATGCTCCCTCCCCATCTAAGTACAGAAGCCGACTGGATTGCAGGTTGACTCTTATTTCAACACTGTTGATGGGGCAGCATCCATCACAGCAGGAGGTGGGTGAACAGAAGGTTAATTTAAGGTAGTGTAGGCAAGGCACACCTCAGCATATCTCTGGCACTGCTGCCCCACAGCATCTGCCCCTGAGGCAGCTGTATTACTCTGCTTAATCGTAGGTCCGGCCCAGTGAACCTGGTGGTGGTTAAGTGTCATTGGGTGATCCTGAGGTCTGGTTTAATGCAAGTGAGGAAAGAAGATTACTTTCTTCTCCCACATTTTCCTCCTGTTTCTAAATTGCTTGCATGCATTCCTTCCCGCTAGGCTCCCAGCTGTGCACTCTAGAGCAACAGCCCTCTGGACACACCCTGGTGATGATGACAACAGCTGTCTCTGAAGGCGGTTAGGGATGCTCAGCTCGTGGTGGGCATCCGCTTGGAATGAAGGCAGCAGCAGGAGGAGGAGGCCGGGTGATCTGCAGAGGCTGGAGTTTTGCTGGCTCATCCATTTGGGTTGCAAATGCCACGAGGAGGGAGGGGCACAGAAATCTGGGGCACACAAGCTGCCTGCTGTCGCCCAGAGAGGGAAAGGGAAGCGTCTTGGCCCCATTCCCAAAGCACGATGGTCGAGGAGGGAACGTGGTGGGGAGGGGGCTGTTTCTGCTTCTCCAGCCCTGACATGAATGCATTAGCCTCCTGAACCAGATCTCTCATCTTAGGCAAATGGCAACCCAGGTGATGCTGATCGGCACTGACAAGCAACCACTACTACTCTCTCTGCTTTTGAATGTAGCTGGCGATGCAGAACGCATGAGTTGCCCCACAGCAAGGAATAATTTGTTTCTCTGGGTAGGACGGAAAGAAGCATGGGCTAAGCCTTACAGGGTCTGACTGTAGGATGTAGGGCCAGTGGACTGGATCCAAGATTGCAGATTCTGAGGAAGGGGCAAGATGGCATACCTCTGCCAGGCCGAGAAAGCAGATATCTAGGACTTGAATTCCCTTGCTGAAGCTCCAGTGCTGGTTTTAATTATTTGGTTAGATATAAGAATGTAAGACGAGCCCTGTCAGATCAGACAAAAGGCCCATTTAGTCCAGCATCCTGTTCTCACAGTGGCCAACCAGATGCCTGTGGGAAACCCACAAGCAGGACTTGACAGCGGCAGTACTCTCCCCTCCTGTGATTCCCAGCAACTGGTATTCAGAGAGACATGCTGCCTCTGACAGTGGAGGTAGAATCCAGGCACTGTGGCTAGTAGGTTGGTACATATATAGCAAACCCTGCAACTGGGCATATCAAACCACCTGGCCCTTGGTCTGGATTCTATCTGAAAAATATTGAACGGTGATTGATGCAGAGTAGGATGTAGTGAAGGACCCTTTTGGATGGACCTGGAACAGAGACCTCATTTGCAAACAGGGCTGGGTCCCACAGCTCGTGGTATAACTGCAAAAGTGAAGTGGGCTTTCTCCACATCACTCAGGGCTCATCCAGACTTCCTTTTGTGTAGCGCTTTCTAGGCATTTAAAGCTCCATGTCTGAGTAGGTTTTTTGTTGTTGTCCTGGTGCTTCTCCCAGGAAAACCCACATTTTACCACTGAATTGGGGCAAGTGGCCATCCACAGAAAACCCTGGGGAGAAGCGAAACTACGTTTCCCCAGGTAGGGTGACCCAGTCCACTCTGCCAGTCCTAGGAGATGCACTACTGCAACCTCTCTGCAGGTTGCTCCACCAGGATCCTCTCAGGGTTGCTGTGGGTGGTGGGAGCCACTGTGAGGCCTCCAGTCTGAGAGCATCCTTCAATAATAATAATAATAATAATAATAATAATAATTGCAGTGTGGCCACAAGCACCAGGCTCCTCCAGGTAACTATTTACAGAGCACCCATCCTGATCTGCTTGCGCAAAACTTACACAAAGGTTAGGCTATGTCTGACCTTTGGTGAGCATTTGTTCATGCCACATGTTTCAGTGCATTTTCCTGTCACATTCCTCACCGCAAAAGGTCTGGGTTGTGTGTGGTGTTTTTTGGGATTTGCTGCCTATTGTCTATTTTAAAGTGGACTCCCTGCCTGCTGAGATCAAGCAGGCTGTACTCTTTTTGGTGCTTGCTGAAAACTCTTGTTTAGACAAGCCTACCCAGATGCTTGTGGGACGCGGCCCAGGTGGTGCTGTGGTCTAAACCACAGAGCCTAGGGTTTGCCGATCAGAAGGTTGGCGGTTCGAATCCCTGCGACAGGGTGAGCTCCCGTTGTTCGGTCCCTACTCCTGCCAACCTAGCAGTTCAAAAGCACGTCAAAGTGCAAGTAGATAAATAGGTACCACTCCGGCAGGACCCGGAAGCTATATGCTGGCTCCCTCGGCCAATAAAGCAAGATGAGCGCCGCAACCCCAGAGTCGTCTGCAACTGGACCTAATGGTCAGGGGTCCCTTTACCTTTACCCAGATGCTTAGGAAGTTGAAGTAATTTTAATCTGCTTTAGTATTTTAACTTTTGCATGCTTTAACGTAGGATTGTGAATTTTTTCGCTATTATTATTTTATCTTTTTGTAAACTGCTCTGAAGTTGGTTTTTTTACCATCAGACGGTGTATAAACTTTATGAAATGAATGAATGAATGAATGAATGAATGAATGAAATGCTTTGATCCTCTTTAATTGTGCAAACCTAAATCTGATATATGCTTGAATTCCTCTTGCAAAATAGTGGCCATCAGGAAGCACTCATTGATACCCTCAGGCACCTCTCTGGCATGCACTGTTTAAATCCAGATACTGTTGCCCTCAAACTGCTACTTGCATTGCTTCTGTCCGTAGTCAGAGCAGGCCTGTCCTCAGGGTGCTTCCCACTCACTTGCTTGTAGGCTGCAGCATCCAACCCACCTGGACTGAGAAAGGCAACTTTCCCCTTTGCCACACCAGTCACAGACACCCTTGTTTGAATGCCCTGATGCATCCTGGCAAAATGCACCTGCCCCCTTGGAAAGGCACCAGGCACCAGGCAGGCAGGCAGGCAGGCAGGCAGGGTGTGACTAGCCGTCCTCCATGCCTTGCTCAGCATCTCTACTGGTGGCTTGGTCAGTCCTGTGTCTCCATGGAGACAGCCAATCATGGGCAGACATCTTCTTTTCTCTCTCCACCCTGAAATTCATCACTGCTTGGTCCCACTGGAGTGTTTAAAGACAAAATGCAAATTGTTGCCTGTGCTGTAATTATCGATGTGAGGTGCAAAGGGCTGCAATTCTAGGGACATCCTAAGCTGCATTCATCTCAGCAGTGAAACAAACAAAACAAAACAAAACAAAAATGGGAGGGTGTTCAGTGACGGGATTTTCAAGGGGGGATAAGGCATAAGAGATTATGCTCCTTTGCAAAGGACATTGAAGGAGATGGAGGCCAACATGATGGGCAATGTGATCCTAAGCCAGCCTTCCTTCCTCAACCTGCTGCCCTCCAGATGCTTTGGGCTACAGCTCCCGTCACCCCACAGGCTGAATGAGATTGGGGCTGATGATGACTGTGGCAGATGGGAATCCCAGTCCAAAACATCTTGAGGGTACCAGGTTGAGAGAGGATTCTTGGTCCTGTCTCACTTCAGTGAACAAATGTGTTATTCCTCCCTGCTTTCAGCCTCCAAAGGATGAATGCTGCTGGGCTTTCACCTGCCTGAGCCTGCTCCCAGTCCACAAGGCAGAAAGGGGTGACTTTGGGAGACCACCAAGTTCTGCCTTGCCTGCCCAGCACACTCCCTTTTGCTGATGCCCACACTGGGGGTGCCCTCTTACTTTCAGCTGTGGGACAAGAAGCTACAGTTAGAACTGGATATGGAACAACTGATTGGTTCAAAATTGGGAAAGGAGTACGACAAGGTTGTATATTGTCTCCCTGCTTATTTAACTTATATGCAGAATTCATCATGCGAAAGGCTGGACTAGATGAATCCCAAGCCGGATTAAGATTGCCGGAAGAAATATCAACAACCTCAGATATGCAGATGACACAACCTTGATGGCAGAAAGCGAGGAGGAATTAAAGAACCTTTTAATGAGGGTGAAAGAGGAGAGCGCAAAATATGGTCTGAAGCTCAACATCAAAAAAACCAAGATCATGGCCACTGGTCCTATCACCTCCTGGCAAATAGAAGGGGAAGAAATGGAGGCAGTGAGAGATTTTACTTTCTTGGGCTCCTTGATCACTGCAGATGGTGACAGCAGTCACGAAATTAAAAGACGCCTGCTTCTTGGGAGAAAAGCAATGACAAACCTAGACAGCATCTTAAAAAGCAGAGACATCACCTTGACGACAAAGGTCCGTATAGTTAAAGCTATGGTTTTCCCAGTAGTGATGTATGGAAGTGAGAGCTGGACCATAAAGAAGGCTGAGCCTGATGTTGGGAAAGATGGAGGGCACTAGGAGAAGGGGACGACAGAGGACAAGATGGTTGGACAGTGTTCTCGAAGCTACAAACATGAGTTTGACCAAACTGCGGGAGGCAGTGCAAGACAGGAGTGCCTGGTGTGCTATGGTCCATGGGGTCACGAAGGGTCGGACACGACTGAACGACTAAACAACAACAACCTTAGACTAGGAGCATGTGGAATGTGATACTATGGACGGGAGCAAGTTCAGTTTCTAGGAGGATGAACGGCATGCTATGGGCTATGAAAGCTTCTCTCCAGGTTAACTACTCTCCATTAATGTGTTGTGATATTTGCACTGAACTGGAAAGACCGCTAGTATATGAGCATTACTATAAGGTGAGCCTGCAGCAGGACCAGGCCGATGGCCCACCCAGTCCAGCAGCCTATTTTTGCAGCAGCCCACTCAATGCCTGTGGGAAGCCTGCAAGCTGGACCCTGCCCACCTGCTGTTCTCAGCAACTAATATTCAGAAGCATAATGCCTCTACAGTGGAGGTAGAACAGAGCCATTGAGGCTAGTAGCCGTTGATAGCCTTGTGGCTGGTGAATTAGGAAGGCTTCCCAATCAAATGTCACCCTCCCACCCACAAACCCACAAGGTGGCCACAGGCAGGCTAACACTTCCCGTATTCAGGCTCTTAACTTTGGTAGGAAGATAAAGAATAAGTTGGAAAGACCCCATGAGTCATCTAGTCCAACTGTGGTTAAGTATGTGAAGTGTTTTAAGCACCCTAGAAGCACCCTCTAAATGCTAGCTCCTTGCTATTTTTGCTGGGTCTTGTTCCCTACCCTTGCTGATTCCCTCAGTTCCCTATACTCGGATACGGACAGAAGTTTTCTGAGGCAGCTTTTCTCCATGAGTGCAGGCAGCAAGAAGCAATCCAAGGGGGCCCTGCCTGCCCTGCCCCCCTTGGGGATACAATACTACTAAGGGGAAGGCATTGCCTTCTGCTTGGAAGGAGCTGACTGTGCGTATAAAGGAAGCTGCACAGTGACACAGAAAACTGCCCACCGGGGACCCCCTCCTCTCTCTACCTCAGATGCTGCTGCTGCTGTGAGCCAATCCTCAACTATCCCATATATGGTCATAGCTGTGCTTAGCAGAGCCCTGCAAAAAAAGATTCATCCGTGTGCAACTGATGCTGCAACCTATCAGGAAAGAGGCTTCTAGGAAAAACCAGGTCAGATCATGGCAGGGTCTCCTCTCTCCCACCCCCACCATCACCCTTCCCTTCCTCCTGGAGGGTCCTCTCTCAGCTCTGCAACTTGACCCTGGAGGTTATCTGTGCAAGATTCCCTTCTGACTTCTGGCTCCAGGATACCTCTTGCTACTTGCCATACTCCAAAGGAGAGGAGGAGGAGGAGGAGGAGTGCTAAAAGACACCAGGGGCTGGTTCCATTGTGACACTCTCTCCAGTGATAGTCCCCCCTCCCCAATATATTTGGAATAATTCCCGGGAAGGAATGCTGGTGGGAGGGGGCTTGTCCCTCTCCCTGATTTCAAGCTTTTAACAGCCACTTGGTGAATAAACATCAAGAGGAACTGTTCCTTGCATGGGGAGAAGCAGCAGCAAAAGATACCACTTGTTTATTTTCTCCATCTCAGGCTACTATTGGAGATAGAGGAGCAGGGCCGGTAAAAACGTTGGCAACCGACCATGGGAAAAAGGATATGGTTGTGTTGGGGCTGGTTCCCTTCCCCCACACTTGGGGTGTCTCCAGTATTTTGCAGGAGGGATCCAAGCGGATAATGCTCAGTTAAAGCAGATTAAAGAGTTGTTGTTGTTGTTGTTGTTGTTGTTGTTGTTGTTGTTGTTAATTGAATTTATATAACACCCTATACCCAGAGGTCTCAGGGCAGTTCTATAGCTCTGGTGGAACATTCCACTTTTTAAAAAGCAACAACAGACCTTTTGCTGCAAAAAGAAAGGCAGGGTGAAGGAATGATCAATGGAAGGTGTGTAAACAAGCAAATGAGGACCAATGCAGGACATTGTTGTGTAACTGCCCCAGGACAGATGCTCAGACCAGACAATAAAACCTTCCCCTCCCTGTGAGCCAATCAGGAGGGATGCCCAGATCAAGCTGTCCTCCAGAGGATGCCTTCTTCTCCCAGGGCCTGATGCTTGAAGAGACACAATGCATTAGCACCCTGTTTGACACATCCCAGTTCTTTGGTTTTTTTTTTATTTGTTCAATTTGCACCCCCTTTCCCCACCATATGTTGCACAAGTTGGCTAAAACAACAATACAAACTCAATACAATCTAATAATTAAACAGCATTCAAATGCAAAATTAACAAAATACAGTAAAAACAAGGCAGGTTAAGCATCAATGAAAGTAACCATTTCAAACCAAGTTGGGGGTGGATAAATCTGTTATTTTCTGCTTCTCATCCTCCCCCCATTTTCAGTTCTTCCCATTTCCCACATAAATTTGCTTTAAATAATTAAGTAAAAGCCCTAACCATTCACCAATATTTTAGTGCCCGTGTCTCCTAATAGATACATTTTAATGTAATTTTGCCTAATGTTTGCATTTTTGTAAATTATTTTCCATAATATAATGCATTCTGTATGTTATTTTCACTAATATATGGCATAGCTGCCAAGTTTTCCCTTTTCTCACGAGGAAGCCTATTCAGCATAAGGGAAAATTCCTTAAAATAAGGGATAACTTGGCAGCTATGATACTGGTATATGCATTTCATTTTTATGCAGATTTTCTCCCAGTTCACACATTTTTGTATTCCTGTTTTGGTGGGAGAAGTGCACCACAAAATTCAGAGAAGTGCGAATTTCAAAGGATAGCTGTGTTTCCATTCACATATTGTTTGAGGAAGTATGAATTAGATAGGTTTGCATTAACATGCAAGCCAAACCCAATTTCTCTCCCATCCTGAAACAATATGCAAAATATATTCAAGTCAGCTTACGGGCCAAAGGCTGGTCTAAATAAAAAATCATTTGGTTGCTAGCAAAAGGCCATCAGAAATGGGACTAGCCAGGTTCCCTTGGCAAGGAATTCCAGAGCCTGAGAGCAGCCACCAAGAAGACCCTCCCTTGAGTTCCACTAGATGTACTTCAGATATTGGTGGGACAAAAAAGACAAGCCTCTCCTGGCAAACTTGTATGGGAAAATGCAGTCTTTCCCATGTGTGTGTATCTTTTTTATTATAATTTTTAAATTTGATTTTCAAAAGAAGGGAAAGAGAAAAAAACAAAGAAGAAAGGTGGCAAAGTTACATCTAAATGTCTTACACATTCACAAATCGAGATTACTCTGAATCTCCTGATTTGCCCCATCCCATCTGTGGGTCCTCTTAATTCTGTTTTCATCTGCATAGCAGTATTCTCCAAAATTTTCATCTTCCTAAGTTATCTATAGTTTCTATTACATTACAAGTGCATTTAAAATCCTGCTAATGTTTTAACCTGTTTACAATAATTTTTGTACAGTATATGCATTATAAACATTTCCCATTCTTTTATAAATTTCTTGTCTTCTTGGTTCCTAAGCTTCCCAGTTAATTTTGCCATTTCAGCATAGTCCATCAACTTGGTCTGCCATTTTTCTTTTATCAGGGTTGTCTCTTCCTTCCATCTCTGGGCTAGCAGCATCTGGGCAGCCATTGTAGTATACTGTACATAAATAATTTATTCTGTTCTTTTGGAATCTCAGTACCTATAATTCCTAGTAAAAAAGCTTCTGGTTTTTTTAAACAAAGGTTAATTTAAACATTTTTTTCATTTCATTATATATCATTTCCCAGAATTTTTTGATTGCATTACAGTTCTGCCACATATGATAAAAGGTATCCTCTTTTTCTTTACATTTCCAGCATATATTGGTACTTGTTCTATACATTTTTGCTAGTTTTACTGGGGTTAAGTGCCACCGATATATCATTTTCATGCAGTTTTCTTTCAATTAAGAGCATGCCGTAAATTTCAGGTTTGTTTTTCCATAGCCTCTCCCAGTCTGCCATTTGTATACTTTTATATTTTTATATTTGTATATTTTTACCCATTTTATCATCACATATTTTACCTGTTCATCTTTCGTATAGGAGCAAATTCTACATTTTAGACAGTAGTTTAAAGTTATTTTCCAAAATCTCTTTTTGAAATATTGATAATTCATAACTAAAACCTTTCTTTTTTCAGTAGCACCTTAAAGACCAACTAAGTTTCTATTTTGGTATGAGCTTTCGTGTGCATGCACACTTCCTCAGATACCAGGAAGTGTGCATGCATACGAAAGCTCATACCAAAATAAAAACTTAGTTAGTCTTTAAGGTGCTATTGAAGGATTTTTTTTATTTTTGCTTCGACTCAGACCAACACGGCTACCTACCTGTAACCTTTCTTTTTATCTGTTTTTAAAAAGTCATTTAATTGATATTGTAACCGACCTGTTACCTGCTCTCTCACCTCTTCAAAATCTTTTAGTTTTACCTGGTTTTCTACCTCAGTTAACAGCTATCTATATCCTGGCCAATTTGTCCTCATATTTACTTTCTTCACAGGGGAAAGCCACCAGGGTGATTTTTGTTCTAGTAAATCTTTATACTTCTCCTATACTTTAAAAATTGATTTTATTATTATATTATTCTGAAAGCCTTTGTGTACTTTCACTTTGTCATACCATAAATATGCATAAATATGCATGCCATCCAAATCTATTATTGTGTCCTTCAGGATCTAACACATCTCCATTTTTCAAAATTATCCAAAATTTTCAAGTTATCCAGCAAATGCAAGATGCCTCATAGTATAATCTCAAATCCGGCAGGGCGAAACCTCCTCTTTCTCTCATATCTGATAGTAATTTATATTTTATTCTTGGTTTCTTCCCTTGCCAGATAAATCTAGAAATATATTTTGCCATTTTTTGAAGCATCCCATGTGTGTGTATCTACTATAAATTTCGGAAAGTTGTTGGTCCATTTGGAGATATCACCAAACTTGACACAAGGGTTCCTTGGGTGGGGGCAGTGGTCTTTGTAGACTGGCATGTCAGACACCATTTTGAATCAAGATGGTGGACTGAAATATGACTTTGGTGTGTTATCACCTGATTTTTCAGTGTGATGGGCCAAACTGCACCAATTTGGATAGCTCTGAAGACATTGTCACCACATTTGCTGCGACACCCCAAATTTGGCATGATGGTCCAGACCAATGTACAGCAATTCACGCAGTTCTGAAAATATTGTTGCCCAATCTTCTGTGACGGTTCCAACCTGTGCCAATATGGATGCATTTGAAAGTATCAGGGCCCAACTCAAAACGAGGGTTCCTGAGGGGGAGGCAATCTTCCTCCGTGTTTGGTGCTGGGCTCCATTTTGAATCAGGACGGCAGACTGACACATGGCTTTGGCATGGTTTTTGGCCAATCTGCCATTTAAGTCCAAGCTGTGCCAACATGGACACACTTGAAGATGTAATCACCCAGTTTGATGTGACTTTCCCCAATTTTGATTAACAGGTCTATACTGTGCTGAATTGGATGGCTCTAAATTCAGCTTCTTGGCTCAGTGGGGATTTGAACCCTGGTCTCGCAGGTCCTAGCCCAAAACTAATCACTACACCACACCGGTTTTCCACTATAGGATTTTGTAGGTCATGAATTGTGCCTGGAAAACAGATGGGTCACCAGTGATGCCATTGTTTTAATGCAGAGTGTCATATGTTCCTTATAATTTGTGTGGCTACAACATTCTGAACTTGCTGAAGTTTCCGAACAGCCCCGTGTAGAGGTTATCACAGTACTCTAAATTAGATTGTTTATTGATTATATTTGTTAGATGCCTGCTACTACTAAAAAACAAATGAGATAGTGATGGCCACCAACTTGAATGGCTTGGATTAGGCAAATTCATGACTTCTGACTTCTAGATGCTTGAAAATAGATGGATCAGAATCCCACCACTTTTTGCTTCATTCCGTAGAAATGAGCATTTAAAAAACTCATAACTACAGTATGTCCTCCTGCACCCTCTGCTGGTCTCGCCTTGGTCATGACATCCTTTCAAATACGGCTCTAGCCTGGAGGTTCTGTTTTGAAAAGAGAGGGGTATGTTGGAAAAATAAGAGGCAGGACTGCCTCCCGCTGCTGCTGAAGGCCAGCCAGCAACTGCAGAATGTCTAGAGCAGGATGAAAACTACCTAGCTTCGAAATGTATTTGATAACACATCTTGTCTAGAACTGTAATCAGGTAACAGATTACTGCATTGTACCCAATGCAGACTCTCCGGCTTCATAACTAGAGAATCTCTCCCCCCCCCCCTGCCTCCCATTTACCATATAATCTGGTGAAGAGTTATGGAGAGCTCAAAAACTGGCATACCCTTTTGTGGCCTAATAAAGGTATTGCCCTAACATGGATTTTGACATTTTTCTTATGGGCTCACACAGCTACTTCTACTTTTCAATTCAGTATTGATTCAGTGTCATGGCAAATCAAATGTCTTAGAATTTAAGCATCTAATGTAGTAGACTATTTACTGTTCTTGCGGAAGGGCTGAATGTTCAGTCCTTGGCATGTCCAAGTCAGTTGGCATGTCCAAGTCAGGACCCTTGCCTGAAACCAGGGAAGCCAGCCAGGACAGTACTTAGGGAGGTGGACCAATGGCCTGACTCTGTGTAAGGCAGCTTCCCCCTGCCCTTCGTTTCTGTTTTAGGAAACATTCAGGGCAGCTAACAAATATTTAAGAAGGCATGAAATGCTTAAGATATAGACAATGAAACCAGAGCCGGCCCTACGTGCAGGCTGGGTGGTGCAGGGCACCATGGCGCCGGCCCGCCAGGAGGGCGCCGCGAGCTGCACCCACTCGCTGGCCGACCGGTCCGCCGCGCAGCTGCGCCTGCCCGCCCGCCTGCCGCGCAGCAGCGCCTGTTGCACCCGCGCGGCGTGCGGCGCCCACCCGCCCACCGCGCTGGGAAACGGGGCGGGAGGGCGCCGGAACGGGGCGGGAGGGCGCTGGAGGGATCTGGCGCACCACGGCTCCGGGGGTGCTTAAGACGGCGCTGAATGAAACATGGATGAGGCAAAATGTAATGAGTTATGCTTCTGCTTCTTGACTGCTCTCTGCCACAGACTCTCCCAGCTCACTAAGCCCTGTTACCTCTTCAGCTTCCTACTTCCAGTCTTTTCTTTTCTTTCCCCTCTTACTATTCATTATTCTCCCACCATCACTCCTGGGCTCTGAGCCTTCGTCCATTGGTTGTTCTCCAACTGCTTCCTCCCACCATTCCTCTGCGTCCAACCAGCCCATGACACCAGAGGCGTAGCAAGGTCAGATGGTACCCAGTGTGGGTTTTTTTTGTCACCACCCCACATTGCAATTTTTGGGAACATTGCCCAGAGTTGTCGAGCTTTTTGTAGGGAGAGTACCCAAAATTTGTTGAGCTTTTTTAGGGAAGGTTGCCCAGAGTTGTTGGCATTTTTTTTAGGGAGAGTTGGCCCACCGGGGGTGCCAACGCCACCCCGCGATCGCAATAAACCAACTGCCGATCGCATAAAAGCGCCTGCCGGGATGCAACCACCACCCAGAGACTTGCAAATGATGCACGCCAGGGGGTGCCAGGCTGATCACCGGACGTATTTGTGTGATCAGCGGACAGATTTTCACAATGACAATCACACAAATCGTGAAAATCTGGCTGCCGGGGGTGAGAGCACCGCCACACCGATCCACCCAGGTTTTTTTTGTCACCCCCCTAGGCATGATACCCGGGCCGGACCGCACCCCCCTTGCAACGCCCCTGGATGAGTGTGGAAAAACAATGTGGGATGGAGACTTCTAAGGGATATTGTGGCTTTAACAGAAAAATTCCTCTTTGCAGATTCAGCTCATTTTATTCCTTCCTGTCCAAGGCAGTTGTGGGAGGAGTGATGAATAATCGCTTAATTACGGTAGTCCTTTTCTATTAAGAGACAATTCACCACTGATCCCCCAGTTTGCACTCCACAGGAAGCAATAAAAAGGGCCAAATCTGAAAGGAAAATAAAAAAAATTAAACTAATATTGCAAGGGAACTTTGCTCCATGGGACAAACTGTTGAGTATACATTATAGACAGATACGGTATTGGCTGTAGCAAAAGGTGTTGCCAAACAACATAGCACTATATGTGCTACACAGTGCTTGCATTTTAATTCTGCATCTAGCTGATGGATGAAAAGCAATGCCTTTGCTCTGCTGAAAGACTCTAATATAAAAACGAAAATAATCCCCACTCCCACCCTTGCATCCTCCTCTTTCCATGCTCTTGGGAAATGTGTGTGCTTTGCTGGCGGAGAAAATGATCTGGTAGCCAATGATCTATTGACCTCTGGAAGTGGAGTGGAGACAACCAAACACAATCCACCTTAATTGCTAATGCTATGCAAGGTGGATCCTGCCTCTCCTACCCCAACAGTCAGGGATCCTAGATTCCCTTGGCCTCACAAATTAACTGATTCAATTAATCTTTCATAAATATTTCAAGGCTTCAGAGGATCATGGAAAGGGGAGGGGGAAAATGTTGCTGGATTTTTAATTGATAGCTCCCCCCCCCTTTCACGAACCTGTTGGTGACACCAGTCCACACTTTAAAGTGCCTTGTCTAAGTGGGTATTGTTGTTTTTGTCCCGGTGCTGCCCCCCACAACCCCACTCTTTGCCGCTGGGTCAGAGCAAACGGCAACCCACAGAAAACCTGAATTGCTGTTTGTTCCCATTCAATGTTACAGAGCGGATTTTTGAAGGGGAAAGCACTGGTCGGAGGGCAGGGGAATGCTCATGTGGGGTGCTTTAAAGTGCAAACCCATGCCTAGAAAGCGACTCATCAAATCTAATGGACCAGCCAGCCCTGGTATGCACACACACTCACAATGGTGTAATGGTAAATTTTGAAGTGCAAGAGTTCATCATGACAGCCCCACCCCCCCATGGCAGTCCAAAAATGCAGGCAGCTGGGTTAATTACACTTGCTATACGCCAAGAGCCTTGGTCAGTATAACACAGGATTGTCTACACCAGGCATCCCCAAACTGCAGCCCTCCAGATGTTTTGACCTACAACTCCCATGATCCCTAGCTAAGAGGACCAGTGGTCAGGAATGATGGGAATTGTAGTCCAAAACATCTGGAGGGCTGAGGTTTGGAGATGCCTGGTCTACACCAACTTTCTTTGGGTCCCCAGATTTTGTTGGGCTACAATTTCCATCAGGAGTGCCAACTTGAATAAAGTATGGGGGGGGGGTCAGGTAAGCCAAGCCCTGCATAATCAGCCACAAGACACAGCACATGCACACCATTTGAATGGCAATGCCCATTAACTGGTGGGGGGGGGGAGCAGTCTCCTCAAATACTTTATTGGGGGAGCTGAATGGACATCGACCCCTAGGATTTGGCTCCTATGACTCCCAACATCCTGGACTACTGGCTAAAGTGGCTGGAGCTCGTGGGAGCTGCTGACCAATAACACCTGAGGACCCAAAGCTAAAGGAGGCTTGCCAACAGGGGCGGGCACCATCTCTCCAGAAGTTTCCTTGGTCCCATGCCAAGATGCCACTAGGTGCTCTATCCCTGAGCTACGGTCCTTCCCACTGAACTCTGCATGTGCTTAGTGAATGTATGAAACCTTCAGACATTGAGTCTGTTGTGCTCCAAATTTCCTACTTCATCTAGGGCAGGCATGTCAAACCTGCGGCCCTCCAGATGTTTTGGACTACAATTCCCATCTTCCCCAACCACTGGTCCTGCTAGCTAGGGATCATGGGAGTTGTAGGCCAAAACATCTGGAGGGCCGCAGGTTTGACATGCCTGATCTAGGGTCTCAGGCAGGGAAGGTTCTCTTGCATCCCCTGCGACTGCACCCTTTTAATCAGAGATGAAACTGGATGCCTTCTGCATGCAAAGCAGCTGTTCTATGCCTGACTGAGTGATGGGCCCTTCCCTAGCCTGGTGTCTTTATGGCTGTCCTCAGGGAGACGCCCCTTTTTGCCATTTCTACTGTCTCGGTTGCTTAAATGTTTCTCTGTGACATTTCGAACAGGATTGGCTGGCTTTGGGGGACCAGGGGAGGTAGCCCGGCCCCTCCTTCTGTTCAAATAGGTCCCTTTTGGCTATAAAAGAAGCTCCCCCTCCAAAAATATATATGTCTCTGTAACCTTCAGGATAGGCTGTTGCAGCGAAGCACTGAGGAGGAAGGTGAGGGGGGGGGGAATCTTCCATATCATGGGCAGTTGCCATGGAAATGCTTCACATTTGTTTCTGAAATCTGCTTCTCCCTCTTTTTAAAGATCATGACGACAGATTTCTCACAAAAGAAACTGTATCTCCTTCCCTCTGTCTGAGCCTTGTGTAGTGATGGAGCAGGTGAGACCTCAATCCTGCCCAGGCGCTGAGTGGAGGGTGAAGCTGCCTGGCCTCACAAACAGAGGGCTCCTGCTGATTGTGACAACAGTGGGGCAAGGGAAGAGGCGGTTGATTTTCTTCACACTCAAAGGGTGGGAAGGACCAGTCCATCCAACTGGCATGGATTCCTTAAAGGATCAGAGTCAAAAGGGGAGATACATTGCCCATCCAGTGACCTTCAGGTCATGGGGTATCTACGGGACCTGCTTCTGTTGCCATTGCTTGTTTATTAACAACAAAGTAGTCTATTCAACTTACTTTTCGCTTTAGAGTTTCATCAACAAAAGGGCCCTTTCTCAAGGAAGTTACAGAGCAAATGCTGACACTTGGAAAGGCACTGCGGAGGGAAAGGAGAAACAAAACAAGGGAGTGTGCAGGAGCCCAGCCTTCCCAAACTGGGTGCCCTCCATATACTTTTTGACTACAACTCCTACACTGGCTGGGCAGTAGGTTGGGGAAGGTTGCTCGAGATCCTGTACTGGCATTAAATTCATCTGCTTCCCTATACCATCATTTCCCTCAGTCTTGACACAACCACACACCCTATCTTGTGGATTCCCACCCACCTGTTCTGTTGCAGAACTCAGAATCCCAATTTCCATTTTAGAAAAAGAGTCCAGAGCTTACTTTACCCAGAACTCCTGTTTGCTCTGTTGCCATTCCTTGCCCAAATATTCCAGCCAGATTCAAGCAGGAGGAGGGTCTCGCCTCCAATGCTAATCTCCAAGGCTAGGTTAACTAGCCGGTGTGGTGCAGTGGTTAGATTGTGGGACTAAGATCTGGGAGACCAGGATTCAAATTCCCACTCAGCCATGAAACTCACTTGGGCCAGTCACTCACTCTCATTCTAACCCACCTCACAGGGTTGTTGTGAGGAGAGGAGATGTATGTACACCATTTTGAGCTTCTTCGAAGAAAGGTGGGCTATAAATGTAATGTAATGTGGCTTTAGTCAGGAGTCACCCCACTGCATATCTGCAGTGCCAACACAGCCTTAGACTGGAAGTCAAGAGTGCCTCTCAGCATGTGCAGAGACACTGCCTTTACTTTAAAGCAGGCATGGGGAACCTCTGCCTCTCCACATGGGGCTGGCCTACAATTCCCATCAGCCTCGGCAAGCATGGCTAGTGGCCAGGAGTGGTGGGGTTGTAGTTCAGCGACATCTGGAGGGCCAAAGGTTCCTTACACCTGCCTCAAGGGAATGGTTGTAGCTCAGTGGAGGAGCACATGTTTTGCATGCAGGGATCAATCAATCCATGACATCTCCCAGGCAGATCTGGGAGAGACCCCTATCTGAAACCCCAGAGAGCTGCTGCCAGTCAGTGTTGGCCGTACTAAGCTAGATTGAGCAATGGACTGACTGGGGATAAAGCAGCTTGCTCTGCCCCTCTGTCCCTTTCCACAGCATGTAGCTATGACTGTATGTGAGAATCAGGCTAAAGAAGGGCTGGAACAAACCCTGATCAGGGAGAGCTGAGGCTTTTTAGAGGATGTCTTTCCAACTCTGTCTAAGGGCTTCTGGGTCCTGAGGGCAGCAACTGAACCTCGGCACTGGGGCTGGCAGTCTGCTGCAGTTACTTTCCTCCAAGCACTATGCATCTGTCTCCAGCACTGTGACTTATGAGCATCCCTTGTTGTCCAAAGACAAAGGGGTTGGGTGGGAGAGCCCTTCAAGCAAGCAGGCTGGGACTTGCCTGATGCCAGGCGGGCACCGTGCCCTGGCAGCTCTCTTTTCAGCCTTGGTCTGGGCTGAAGAACAAGAGCAAAAGGCAGAACCCCACCTGGAGCAGTGTGCTCTGACAGGCACTCGCCGCAGCCAATGAGGCTGAGAGGCAGGCCAGTGGGGCCCCTCCCTTCTCCCTGCTAGGAGGGGCACATACTGATACAAGAGGAGGCGGAGAAGCAATTCAGAAGGCAGAGCAGGTGGTGGAGGAGGAAGAAGAAGGTGCCAAGCAGCAGCAGCAGCAGCAGCAGCCGCAGCATCAAGAGGAGCAGTCAAAACAGCAGGCAGCATCTCCTTCAGTGGATGGCTTAAGCGCTCCCTCCTGCTCTTCAAACTTCGCACCTGCGGTGGGCATCCCCTGGGGGCAGGCAGACCCACCAAGGTAAGCAACAACCCTGGTGACCCCAGCAGTCCCAGAGGTTTGGGAAGAGCAATGGTGTGTGTGTGTGTGTGTGTGTGTGTGTGTGTGTGTGTGTGTGTGTTGATGCTTTTACAGGGAATGCAATCCCAAGCCACTATCTTTGTGCTATCAACAGTGCTGCAGTTATGGCATCTGCTTTGTCCTCTCTCTTCTGGTCAGGGCATCTCCTGGTTGTCTATCCTTTAACTCAGGGATGCAGGTATCACCCAGGTGTCTAGCAAGCACACAGCTTCAAAGTGAGGTCCATTCACCTGTTTCACCACAATTATGCCAGGAAAAGCTGTCTTACCCCAAACCAATGGAAAATATGCTTAATTCCTTGGCAGAGAAGTGAGTGGGTGGGTGGGGGGTTGGGATCAACTTTTATTGGAAGTCCTGCCGCCCTAATCCCAAACAGATAGGAGTGGGATGGTGTCCCTTGCCTGGGAGGGAAAGCTCTCTGCACATGCTTAGGGATGCCCATGACCTGATGCTTCTACCGTTGCATGTTCTACGGCTGGCATGTGGAATTCAAAATGGGTTCTGCACATTGGCTCAGATGAAACCCTCCTTACAGTCCACCCCACTGGCATACTCCCTCCATCCAAACCCCTTGCTTCCCCCGTAGCAATCCCCCCTTCCCAAATTATCTCTCTTCCCCTCTCTCTTCAATGCCCCCTTTCAAAAAGAAAACAGACTTTGTGGATTCCGTGTCTGAGCGTATAAAATCTCAGAGTGGCTGGCACTGCAGTGGAGGGGGGGGGGCAGTGGTGGTAGAGGGAGAACGTTCCTGCCTTTAGGAGCTAGCAGATGGGGAGAGGGAGGGAGGAAGCGAAGGGGGAGGCGTGTGATGTGGCCTCCTCTCTGGGCAGGGAGAGGGAACTGGCAATTCAGTTTTGCAGTTTGACTGAGGAGGAATCCTTGTGCCCATTCTGCACTGATTTCCAACACTGCACAGACAAAAATAGGAATGTTTGCCTGTACTTGCAACACCCCCATTCTCACGCAGCAGGGGGAAGGGGGCGCCAGTGCCTGAACACCCCACCATTCAACCCCCCACAGGTTGCTGGAGGTGGCTGTGTTCCTTCACTTTGCAGTGACCTCTCCTGTGACAGCTTCTGAAGCAGGCGCTGCTAAGCAAAGTGGCCCTGGCAGTTTCCTAAGAACATGCAATGGAGCATTTAATCTTTGGATGGATCTGCCTGGACTTGTGAAAAAGCGGCTGCTCGACGCATTCACATTCAGCAATACTGGACTGGTGTTTTGAAGGGTTCAAAAGGAGACATGGCCTGGGCTTTTGAGGCTGTCATGCATGTGTTGATACACCCATGCACACTCAAGTCAAAAGGTCTCCATTCTCCCTACAGAGACCTAATGACCCTAAAGAGGGGGGCTGAACCTAGAAGAGCAGAGGTATGACCAGGATTTTCAGGGGGGGGGGGAGGTGAATCCTGACATTTCCCTTAAAAGGGATAATGATTTATCTGGAAGAAGTACCAGAAGACAAGGGCACTTAAATAGGAACACTTAGTGAGCACACGATAATCTCTTGGAGCTAAAGCCTTGACACATCGGCTGAGGCCAGTGGTTTTGTGCACTCACGAACATTGTCTTACTCATTCAAGTGAACAACTGGAGAGGTCGGTAGACTGTTGCCCTTTTAGGATTCCCTTTCTGTCCTCCATAAAAATACAGTTTCAGCTATCCTTGCAAGCAAGTCTGCAAAACCTACTAGACAATGCAGGGCTGACTGAAGCCATTTATGGCACCCCAATGGCCTGAGGAGAGGGAAAGCGCAAACTCTCTTTCAGAGCGCAAAACACTTCTCTGCTTGGAAGCAGCCCTGGTCTCCCAGAGGTTTGTCTTATTCACCATAGGTGAGTATTTACAAACCAGAACTAAGACCAGGCATCAAATAAAGACCATCCTCTGCAAAATAGGACCCACAGTCAGACTTGTGAGGGGTTTCGTAAGGGATAAAGCTTTTTTGTGAAGAAATGGGGGGTTTGGAGCTCTGGGTTCAGTTGTCCAACCCTGGAAGAAATCTTGGTGTGCCTCTGAGCTCACAATTTCTCCCATTCATTTCAAATAAGCCTGTGCAGGAGAACTTCCCAGTGGGTTGTGGCTCATGTTTATTGTTAGCACATATGACTGGGGCTATTTGGGCTTTCTACTTTCACTACTGAAAGGTTGTTGGCCAGACAGTCTCCATTCTCCTAGAGGCAATCTAGTCCTCAGCAGGTTTGCTCGGAGGAAACTTTTGTTGATTTTGTGGGACCTCTGTGCAAGAATGTTTAGGAGGGCAGCTGCCTTAGGTTGACTCCCTTCTCTGCAAATAGGGAAATAGCGGAGGCAGATTAGGAAAGTGTGACTGGTTCGGTCACAGTGGGTGCAGAGCCTCGGGGGCAGTGCATGGGGTGCTGCAACCATGATGTAGAATGGAAGGTGAGAGAATAATAATAATAATAATAATAATTTATTATTTATACCCCGCCCATCTGGCCGGGTTCCCCCAGCCACTCTGGGCGGCTTCCAAAAAAAAACAGAAATTCTAAAATACAGAAATCCATCAAACATTAAAAGCTTCCCTAAACAGGGCTGCCTTGAGATGCCTTCTAAAGGTCTGGTAATTGTTCTCTTTGACCTCTAGTGGGAGGGCATTCCACAGGGTGGGTGCCACTACCGAGAAGGCCCTCTGCCTGGTTCCCTGTAACTTGGCTTCTCGTAATGAGGGAACCGCCAGAAGGCCCTCGGAGCTGGACCTCAGTGTCCGGGCAGAACGATGGGGGTGGAGACGCTCCTTCAGGTATACCGGACCGAGGCCGTTTAGGGCTTTAAAGGTCAACACCAACACTTTGAATTGTGCTCGGAAACGTACTGGGAGCCAATGTAGGTCTTTTAGGACCGGTGTTATGTGATCTCGGCGGCCGCTCCCAGTCACCAGTCTAGCTGCCGCATTCTGGATTAGTTGTAGTTTCCGGGTCACCTTCAAAGGTAGCCCCACGTAGAGCGCATTGCAGTAGTCCAAGCGAGAGATAACTAGAGCATGCACCACTCTGGAGAGACAGTCAGTGGGCAGGTAGGGACTCAGCCTGCGTACCAGATGGAGCTGATAAACAGCTGCCCTGGACACGGAGTTGACCTGTGCCTCCATGGACAGCTGTGAGTCTAAAATGACTCCCAGGCTGCGCACCTGGTCTTTCAGGGGCACAGTTACCCCATTCAGGACCAGGGAGTCCTCCACACCCGCCCGCCTCCTGTCCCCCACAAACAGTACTTCTGTCTTGTCAGGATTCAATCTCAATCTGTTAGCCGCCATCCATCCTCCAACCGCCTCCAAGCACTCACACAGGACCTTCACCGCCTTCACTGGTTCTGATTTAAAAGAGAGGTAGAGCTGGGTATCATCAGCATACTGATGGACACCCAGCCCAAACCCCCTGATGATCTCTCCCAGTGGCTGCATATAGATGTTAAAAAGCATGGGGGAGAGGACAGAACCCTGAGGCACCCCACAAGTGAGCGCCCAGGGGTCTGAACACTCATCCCCCACCACCACTTTCTGAACACGGCCCAGGAGGAAGGAGCGGAACCACTGCATGACAGTGCCCCCAGCTCCCAAGCCCTCTAGACGGTCCAGAAGGATGTTATGGTCGATGGTGTCAAAAGCCGCTGAGAGATCCAGCAGAACAAGGAAACAGCTCTTACCTTTGTCCCTAGCCCGCCGGAGATCATCGACCAGTGCGACCAAGGCAGTTTCAGTCCCATGATGAGGCCTGAATCCTGACTGGAAGGGATCCAAATGGTCCGCTTCTTCCAGGCGTGCCTGGAGTTGTTCCGCAACCACTCGCTCAATCACCTTGCCCAAGAATGGAAGATTTGAGACTGGGCGATAGTTGGCCATATTGGCCGGATCTAAAGATGGTTTTTTAAGAAGCGGTTTAATAACCGCCTCTTTCAGCGGGTCTGGGAAGGCTCCCTCATGGAGAGAAGCATTTACCAACCCGCGAAGCCCATCGCCCAGCCCTTCCTGGCTAGCTTTTATAAGCCAGGATGGGCAAGGATCAAGGAGACAGGTGGTTGGTTTCATTCGTCTAAGCAGCCTGTCCACATCCTCGGAGGTAACAGATTGAAATTGATCCCACAAAACTTGACTAGACAGGACTCTAGCACTCCCCCGCCCCGGCCCTGCTCCCACGGTGGAGTCTACCTCTTCCCGAATCTGAGCGACTTTATCTGCAAAAAACTTTGCAAAATCATTGCAGGAGATCATGTGGCCCGTACTGGGCCCGGATGGAGCAGGTGGTTCCGCTAAATTGCGAACCACCTGGAAGAGTCTCCTCCTGCTGTTTTCTGCAGATGCGATGGAGACGGTGAAGAAGGTCCTCTTCGCCGTCGCCATTGCCACTTGGTAGGCTCGAAGTTGAGCTCTAGCCCGTGTCCGGTCTGATTCAAAATGAGTTTTCCGCCACCGGCGCTCTAGCCGTCTCAACGACTGTTTCATTGCCCTCAGCGCCGGGGAAAACCACGGGGCTGTCCGGGCTCCATGCAATCTGAGAGGGAGAAGAGGTGGACCGCTGAATTTTGGCATCGCACAGGGTGCCGCTGAATTTTAAGATCTGCCACTGGAAATAGGATGGGGAAATGGGAGGTAGCCAAACAGCGGCTTCCAGAATAAAAGCCCACCCCTTTGCAAAATCCACCTCCAAGGGGAGGATAGCAGGCTGGAGCAAAGTAATTTTTGCTTTAAAAACTCTAAAGAGGAAATGGTAGGGGTGTTGTTAGGCAAGGACCTGAGCCCTGGGCCTTTTGCACCAGGATTGTCTGACCCCTCCCACTTTAAATATAAGCTGAAAATCAGTTTATATGTGCATCCTTACATAAAAAAATAGTGTATGCATGTGTTATGCAAATGTGTGCTATAGACTGGCTGAGTCCCACGTCCTTTAATGACCTAGCAAAACTCCTGAGGAAGTTGCCTGAGACCAGTTAGAAAAATGAGCAAGCAAAGCAGGGATGGGGGGAGATCTTAGAGGTGGGTAGGATGTGCTTGCAGGTGGGGGCTCAATACTGTGAACAAGTTATTGAGATACACCTCAGGCATGGATTTCCCCCACAAAGGCTAAATAGGGTGGGGAAAGAGAGAGGTGCAGGCTGGTATTTTGATGACATTGATATCATATGGATACTGCATAAAACCTGGGTGCATGTGGGGCTCCTATCTCATAGTAAAGAATCATCTCATAAGATGTGGTGATAGCTGGCTTGCCAAGGAGTACATGTGAAAGGGATTTAGGTACGTTAGTGGACCACAAACTTAACATGAGCCAACAGTGATGCAGCAGCAACAAAAGCTAATGGTATTTTAGGCTGCATCAACAGAAGTATAGTGTTCTGATCAAAGTAAGTAATAGTTCCACTCTCTTCTGCTTTGATTAGGCCACACATGGAGTACTGTGTCCAGTTCTGGGCACCACAATTCAAGAAGGCTATTGACAAGCTGGAACATCTGCATAGGAGGGCAAACTAAGATGATCAAGGGTCTGAAAACTAAGCCTTAAGAGGAATGGTTGAGGGAGTTGGGTAGGTCTAGCCTGGATAAGAGGAGACTGAGAGGAGATATGAGAGCCATCTTCGAATATCTAAAGTGCTGCCACATGGAAGATGGTGCAATCTTGTTTTCTCTTACTCGGAGGCAAGGACTTGGATTCAAGTTACAAGAAAGGAGATTCTGACTAAACATCTGGAAGAACATCTGACAAGTTAATAGGTGTTCAACTGCACAATGGACTCTCTCAGAAGGTGGTGGACTCACTTTCCTTGGAGGTTTAAAAACAGAGTTTGGATGGCCATCTCTCATGGATGCTTGAGCTGAGATTCTTGTATTGCAGGGGGCTGTACCAGAGGACCCATGTGGGTCCCTTCCAGTTCTACAATTTTATGATTCCATGAAATGGGGAAGATTACTTTAAGGGCTTTTCCAGGGACAGGCACAGGGAGAATGGAAGGACTTCAATAGATTATTTCCCACCATGGGTGGATGTTGAGGAAGTTTCTCTTCCTGTCAGAACAGGGTCCCAGCAAACAAAAGAGGCAGAAAGCATAATCTTTGGCGTTCGTATAATGCTTTAAGAGTCTCCAGTGTCCATGCATTATCTTGTAATCCTTACAATGACGGATGGGGGAGAAATTTGATTCAGGCCTCATCCAAACCTCTGCTTGCCTGGTGCCTAGAAAGCACAGGTTCCAGTGGTTTGCCCCATGTCCTGCTCCTTTCCCAGGGAAAGCTTGCTCTTTAGCTCTGAATCAGAGCAACTGTCAATCTGGAGAAAACACAAATTGCCATTTGCTGTGATTGAGCACTGAAGAGTGGGGGAAAGCAGCAGGACAAGAGGAAGTGTGGCTAAACCCTCAGCTCTCGTTATAAAACCAAATGTATCAAATTCACACTTTCTGAAACGGCATGAGAATCAAAGTACAGAACCACCCTTTAAAATTCACACATATCCGAATTTTGCAATGCAATTCTCTAACTAACCGATGATTACAAAAATGCATATATTAGGGAGAGATGGGTATAAAAATGAATATAATATCAGTGAAAACAACATACAAAATGCATTATAGTAAGAGAAATTGCTTGCAAAAATTACATGTTAAAACTGTAGGCAAAAATGTATATGTTGGGAGAAATTAGCACTAAAATGCTGAAGAATATTCACAAGGCTTTGAAAAAAGAAGAAAATTCAGAAATTGCTGCAGAAACCTGGAGAAGTGCATGCTGGAGATTGGAAAAAACGAAAAACCTAGAAAAGGGGAACTGACAGGTCCTTCCATCCCTATTTACAACACTTCTGCAAGGTAGATCTGTGTGGTTCTGCTGTTGCAGATGGGGCAGAATGGTTTCTCTAAGCCAGCCTTCCCTAAGCTGCTGCACCACAGATGTTTGGCTGGGGCTGATGAGAGATGTAGCCCAAAACATCTGGAGATGCCAGATTGGGGATGGCCACATTCAGCTGTGTCTCTCTGATCTGATGCAAACTCTCCAACTCCACCCTGTCATTGAGGGTTGTCTACCCTCCTCACTCTTGGCTGTTACCTCTGCATCTGACGTAGCAACTCTGGTACATGTAAGGAATTCATAGCTAACATAGTTTAACTGTAGTTAGCAGTCCTAATGGGTTTGTGGCACTGGTGAAGAACTGTGCCTTGCATCCAATTATCATCTGACATCCCAGTTAGTCTTTCCTTCTGTTTGTTGCTGTGATTAACTGTCAGCTTGTTGAGGGCAATGGACATTTCTTGTCCTCTAAGATATCCCATAATGCAACTCCACTTTCATAAGCCATCTCTGCCCCAGTTTGAGTTTCTCACCCACGTTTATTGGAGCTTCCTTTTTCCTACTGGGGATTCTGGGAAGAGAAAGAGGCTGAAACCTCACTGACCTGCCTTCTCCATCTTTGAGGCATTGGTTTGTTAGGTATGATGAAGGTGTTGGTTTTAATTTACAGTATTACCCTTACTTCACCCTAAGGTCACAGGGTGGCTTACAATAATTTAAAATGCAACATTGAAAAGAGTTTAGGGCAACTTAACACTCACAGAAATAGAGTGGGTCCTAAAATGTAGCTTTTAGGTGCCAGGGTAAAGACAGATACACCCCTGTGAAGAGGGCATTCCACAACTTAGCGGCTGCCACAGAGAAGGCCCTATAGCAAACCGCCGCCACTCCTGAACTTCTGAGGGCAGCAGAACTACCTGCGTTGCTGGTCTTAACACCGAAGGGGGTCTGTAGGGAAGGAGGCGGTCTTTCAGATATTTGGAGCCTGAGTCAGTGAGGGCTTTAATACAAACACTTTGAATTGGGCCTGGAATTGAACTGGCAATCGATGCAGCTGTATTAAAACAAGGGTTATCTGAGATCTAAATAGAGCACCAGCCACTAATCTGGTTGCTGCACTTTGGACAAGGACAAAAATGGACACCCCTTAACTTAGAGTAGGTACCCATAGTTAAAGCTATGGTTTTCCCAGTAGTGATGTATAGAAGTGAGAGCTCGACCATAAAGAAGGCTGATCACCAAAGAATTGATGCTTTTGAATTATAGTGCTGGAGGAGACTCTTGAGAGTCCCATGGACTGCAATAAGATCAAACCTATCAATTCTGAAGGAAATCAGCCCTGAGTGCTCCCTGGAAGGACAGATCGTGAAGCTGAGGCTCCAATACTTTGGCCACCTCATGAGAAGAGAAGAATCCTTGGAAAAGACCCTGATGTTGGGAAAGATTGAGGGCACAAGGAGAAGGGGACGACAGAGGATGAGATGGTTGGACAGTGTTCTCGAAGCTACGAACATGAGTTTGACCAAACTGCGGGAGGCAGTGGAAGACAGGAGTGCCTGGCGTGCTCTGGTCCATGGGGACACGACTAAACGACTAAACAACAACAACATAGGTTTGATTATGGTAATGATCATTTTGCACCCCCTCGACTTGGTGCCCTGTAGGGATAAACTCTCACACTGCCCTAAATCCAGCTCTGCCCACACAGATTGCAGGAGTATTGAATGTGGTCACTTTTTCTGGGATCTGGAGCAAGACTATTTTCTGCTACTCCAGAGGGTAGGACTTAAACCAATGGATGCAAATGGCAAGAAATTAGATTCTGACTAAACATTAGAAACGACTTTCTGACAGTAAGCTATTCGACAGTGGAATGGACACCCAGGGAAGGTGGTAGACTCTCCTTCAATAGAGGGTTTTTAAACAGAGGTTCTATGACCATCTATTTAGCTGTGGTTTCTGCAACACAGGGGGTTGGACCTTTGGGCCCCCTTCCAGCTGTGCAGTTCTATTATTCTGGTTGTTTGTTTCTTTGTTTTTAAGTTTCTGTCCCTCATGACTGCAGAGAAAACGTCTAACAGGTTAAGGCTTAGCATTCAGAGGAGGACTCAGATAGGATGTACTGTACAGTGGTTAGGTGTAAAATCTCTGGACCTCACAGAGCGTTCTGCCCTGCCGTAATGTGTGTGTGTGCTCCTTAGCTAGCTCTGTCCCCATCCCACTCTCCAGCATCCTCTCATCCTCGCCTAACCTACACATTAGAACTGGGACAAATAATCCCTTTTTGAACAGAAGTATATTTTGTTCAAAATGGTGCCTCACTTCTCCCGCTCCTAAAATAGCAGTAGGATATTGACTTCCAGTTGATTAGGCACCTGAGGGTGTTCCCCCCACAATCACAGCCACCTGTCCAATAACTGGCATCAAGTGTGACATCAGGTGATGGGGCAGGTAAAGACATGGTGGGAATTCTACATCAGGAATTCCCTAATGCAGCTAATGTCAGCGCTGATCAGCTTATGAGCATTAAGAGGAGCACCTTTGAAATCCATTGGTGCTCTTTCACCCTCTCCTGGGGTGGAGAACATCTGTGGCCCTCCAGATGTTGCATGACTACAACTCCCATAATCCCTGGCTGAGGCTGATGTGCACTGGAGGGTCGGGGACGACGACAACAGGTTCCTCTGCTCTATTTTCAAGGTAATTCAAAAAGCCACCTTTCCCAGGCTAAGTTCTGCATCTGAGAGGGCCATGCAAATGGTGCCTCCTTTACAACAGGTTTTCTGTTCTCTTATGCAAATAATTTTCCCCTGCCCCAGCCAGCATAGAAGGGCTGTGTGTCGACCAGAAAGGGAGGCAAATTTCTGCAGCTCACACACTAGACAGAGATTCCTTGAGTCCAGCCGCAAATCTGCATTCACACCCCAGCTGTTGGTTCTGCCTTCACTTCACAGTAGAGGCTTTGGTGCATTGCGAGAAAGAAATAGACAGAGGCACGTGTGGCAATAAGCAAGGTAAGAGCATGGAAAAAATACAACCATAGTGTATAGTGGCCATTGTGTGCTGCAGGACCAGAGGACTTTTTCTTCTTCCCAAACTGGGTGCATCCAGGCGGTTCTAATTTGGGGGAGTGAGAGGATTTCCCTGTCTGCAGTCTAGAAACGTAGGCACTACATTCTCTGG
Source organism: Zootoca vivipara (assembly GCF_965207765.1). Taxonomy (NCBI): domain Eukaryota; kingdom Metazoa; phylum Chordata; class Lepidosauria; order Squamata; family Lacertidae; genus Zootoca; species Zootoca vivipara. The sequence goes on along the minus strand of NC_142589.1, from coordinate 54,822,834 downwards.
GTCAGACGTATCATGCAACAAGGTGAAGTTGTCTGCTTCAGGTGCTACCATGGCAGGTGTTGACAAGGGTAGGAATTGGTGTCTGACCCCGGGAAGAAGTGTGTTTGTGAGATGAGAGGGGCGGGGGGAGAGAGAGAGAGATTTGAGAATCGTTACAAGGAATGAAATGTCTTCGGCTGTGGCGTCTGTAGTGTCATTGCTGCATGTGGCTGAGAGACCCTCTCTGGAGGGCCATCATGATTGGCTTCAGCTTGGACTACAGCCCCCATCAGCCCCAGCCAGCACAGTTGAATGATGCTGGGGCTGATGGTGGTTGAAGTCCAAAAACATCCAGAGAGTGCCAGGTTGGAGAAGGCTAGCTTAAAGAAGTCACCCTCCCATTTCCAGCAGACAGCAAAACTCTCACTTTGATGCCTCCTGTTCTGAAATATGCTCCCCCAAACCTATATTTTCTTTCGGCCAGTTTCACCTTCATTTTGGCTCCCAAAAATATTGGCAACATTTATACCAGCCTTTCCCCAAGCTGGTGCCCTCCAGATGTTATGGATGACAATTCTCATCAGCCCCAGCCAGCGCAGCTGTTATTGCCAAGGGGTTCTTGCCATGGAAGCACAACTTAGCTTCTTTGCCAACAAAGCAGAAGAATTTAGAGAAACAGAGTAGAATCATGAGTTCAAAGGGAAATGTCTTATCCTCGACCACATTTAGAAATAGAGTGAAAAATGCAGCATTTACCTCCTGAGTTTTGCTGGGTTCATTTTAATCTTGGCTGATTAATAGCGGAGAGAAGCAAAAGGGGAGAAGGAAGTTAAAAATTCCCTCTTCTGAATGTTCCCATGTAGACAAGCCCAGTGACATGACCTTGAAGCAAGACCAGCTATTGCAGCCTTCTGGCATTTAGTGCCCTCCAGGTGTTTTGGACTGCAATTCTTGTCTAGCTGGGGTCGCAGTCCTAAACATCTGGAGGGCACCAGGATGGGGAAGGCTGCCCTACTGAAAAAGTAAACAGGTGCTCCCTTCCATGTATTTCTTGTTTGTACTCCAATACCAAACTCTTACAGCTCACTAGTAATATCTGGCGCAAAAGTAGCCGGTGGGTTTGGTTTTCCTCTTCATCTCTTGAACTTGCTGCCTGAACAGGTTTTTGCTTTTGTTATAAAGAACAAGAGTAGAGAACCTTTGGCCCTCCAGCTGTTGTTGGAAAATGATTCCAAGCTTCCCTGGCCCTTGGTCATGCTGGCTGGGGCTGACTGGAGGGCTACAGATTCACCATCCCTGTTTGAGAGAGAGAGAGAGAATGAGAATATACTGTATGCAGCTGTTGGGCAGCCCCTTCATGTGACACGAGCACTGAAATATATATCAGCTGGGTGCAGCTTGGTTTTAGAATGTGGGGAGACAAGCCGTGCTTGAGGGTCATAGAGAAGGCGTAACACAATAACCGCTTGCAGGGTGGGATCAGAATGCTTATGCTGGCTTCTATTTCTGTTCTTCCTCCAAAAGAAAAATGAAAAAATGGCTTAATTGTGCGGAGGGTAGGGGGCCTTTTTTGGCTGGATCATAAAAGGTCTGTGGAAGGAAGATGGGGAAAACAAATGGGGAGAGATGCAAGGATGAAAGAGTTGGCTGGTAGCTTCAGGGATGTGCGCTGCTGCCCATGCTGCTGCTAGGAACAATTTCACTACAGTGCAGCTGTTGCCATGGCAGCCTCAGCACCGGTTGCTATGTGTAGCAAGGATGGATATTGAAATGCTTGTCCCTTCATTTCTCTGCCCCAAATTTCCTCCTGAACATAACACCCCAGTGAAGGAGCGGGGTGGGGTGTGGGGTGGGGAGGCAATCAGAAAAGCCTGAAAGGGAAGCTGTTCTTCCTAATCTCTTTATTGTTAATCAAAAGAGGTAGCTATTTTCATCTGTTAGAGCAAAATCTACAGAGACAGTGGAACAGAGCCGTTATTAGGACTGGCGAAGGTTCGCAATGTAGCTGCAAGCTTTTCAGTTACACAGAGCTCTTCCTCAGTCTGGAAGTAATGATACACTCTTCTCGAAATATCTATTTATTCACACAAGTGTGTGCCGGTGTGTATTATACAGGTATGTAACATTTTGCCTGAGGTGGAATACAGTGCAAGACATCATGTCACCTATAGAGCTTTTCAGAGCCCTTTAAAATGCATGTCCCATTTTGTTGTGGCAAAACGGATGTGAGCTTTCAGGCTGCCTGATCTGGAAATTAAACCATGCCTGCCCACCTCCAAACCCAGCAGTCTCTCAGCTGCATCATGAGCAAAACCTACAACATTTGGAGCATTTTTGTTTAGAAAGCAGGTGACGGGTGGAGTGGGGTGGGGGAGGAATGGGACATGGCAGAGGCTCACAACTTAGTCTTATCCTCTCCCCCCCCTCCACCTGTCACCTGCTTTCTAAACAAAAATGCTCCAGATGTTGTAGGTTTTGCTCAGTGGCTGCTAGTTGTGATAACTCCATAGAATGGCGTTGTGGTTCAGTGGTTAGAGCATATACTTTGCATGCAGAAGGTCCCAGGTTTAATGCCCCAGGACATCTACAGGCAGGGCTACGAAGCCTCCCTTCCATGATCAGAGACTGAAATGCAGGGTGGGTGGGTGGGTTTGATGTGTGCTGTGACATTTCGCTAGGTGCCTACTCCCATTTTGTTTCCATCAGCCCAAAGGAAAGGATGCTGCATGCGTGACAATTTTCTTTTATTTCTGTATTATAAAAATGCAGCTCTTTCTTGCCAAACTGCTCTAGCACAAAACAGCTGTTTATTGTTTATTTTATTTACAAAAAACCCCCCAAACCGTAAGATTTGCTCTGTGTGTGCAAACAAGCGAGAGCAGGACAGACTTAGAATGCGAAGGTGGGGGAGGTGAGCCGTCTTTCTGGCAATAAGTATATAGAGATGCGACCAATTTTCAATTACTCAATCTGCAAAGGGCCTGGAACTCAGGGAGGGTGGGGGAGGGTGGACAACAGCACACAGCCCAAATACACCCCAGGATGGGACCGGCCACTCCTGTGCTTATTAGGGTCCTTCAGGAGGAATAAATACAAAAAATGCAACGTGAACTGGAAACATCAAGATTGAAAGCACTCATGGGTGCATGATGGCACACAAATGCGCACATGGGAAAATTGGCCCGTGCATGCATTAATGCCCTAGTGTGGACACAGCCTCAGGACGAGGCAGCTGCTATGTTCAGAGAGAACCTACCTCTGAATCGTAAGGCAAGGGCTGCCTCTGGCCTTCCTGGGGGGTTCTGACTGGCCACTGTTGGAAGCAGGATGCAGAACCAGGCCTTTGATCTGCTCCAGCTGGGCTCTTATGTTAACCTTTCTCTGCAGAAAATATCCCCCACTTCTCCACCTCTTGTGCGTATGGAAGGCTGCATGGATACATGATTTGTGTTGCGTACAATAGCTGGGCAGTGACAAAGAAATAACTGGGCTTCCTGTTAGGGTCTCCAACCATATCACCCTACTCCTCTCTGCTGGCTGGCACAACTTCTTCACCACACAGCAATTTATTGTGTGCTTAGTGCTGCTCCTGCATGCAGGCTTTGCCATGTCCATATCATAATGTTCTCATCAAAATGTATGTTATTTCCCCATTTGATCTGGATCTACCATTTCCATGGAAAATTTGATAAGTAAAAAAACGACAATAACAAAAGCAAACCAGTGACAACCTAGATTTGGATTAAATGGGGTGGGGGGGCGGGTATGGGGTGGCAATTTTATGAGAACAAGGTTGTGTGAGTGCAGCAAACAACCACAGCTCTGCATGCCTCTAAGGTGCTGCATGGAAGCACTTCTGGTCCCAGATGCCTTCAAGAGCAAAAACCGAACCGGAGGATGGAATCTCTCCTCCCAGCCTTTGATTTCCCTGAAGGTCAACAAAATAACTATCTCTTGAAATGCAAGAGGGGAGGGTTAACATGTGAAGTATGCCCTCGTCAGTTGCTTGGCACAGAGAGAGAAGCACCAGAGGGGAATTTAACTGGCAAGGGAAGGGAAGGCTTTTGCATCTCCTTTGCTTGAGCAGGTGGGGAAGGTGGGGATGGGGGCAAGGGGGTCACCTTCCTCCACCTTTTGACACCTTCTTCAAAATACAAACTCCCATTACGGTACCAAGTCAGGCCATTGGTTCATGCCTATCTTTGTATTGCAGCCTTTTCCAACCTGTTGTCTGCCAAGGTTTGGCCAGGGGGGTGGGGTGGGGATGAGAGCAGCAGAGGAGGGAGACAGGTTGGAAGAAAGCTGCAATGGGAAGCGCTGGTTCAGGGCAGAACTGCATTATTGCACATGTGAACGCTAAGGGCACCATCAGGGCTGCAGTCTGATGCTTGCTTATATAAGAGTCAGCCACATGGAACAGACATTCATTTAAAGAACTACCATTCCACAGCCATACCTTCCCCCAAAGAACCCTGAGAAATGTCGTTTGGTAACCGGGGGCAAGAGTTGTTCAGAGGCCCCTATTCCCCTCACAGACCTACAATTTCCAGTGTGACTTGTATCTCTCTTCACAGGGAACTCTGGGAATCATAGCTCTGTGAGGGAAATAGGGGTCTCCTAACAACTCTTAGCCCCTGTAACAAGCTACAGTTCCCAGGATTCTTCGGGGGATGCCGTGACGCTTGAAAGTGGCATAATAGTGCTTTCCATGTATGGTACTTTGGTTGGCATGTGTGTGTCGTGCTGTAACAGTGCACAAAAGGCTGCGTTTGTCACGAGAGAGAGAGAGAGAGAGACTCATCCAAGCAAGGGCTTTTTTTCTGAACTAACTTCCAAGGGAAGGAATGGAGAGAGATTCCCATGCAAGGATGGCAGAAGCGAGCGCCTTCCCATCAGCCATCTGTTGTTCAGAGTGAACTAGCGAGGAAGTGCCAAGGCTGTGTGGGAGCCCTTGCTGGCAATGGAGGATTCGTCATCTCTGCCAAAATAGGCAGCCTGTTAAATGGTATAGGAAGTCGAGGGAGTGGGGGGAATAGCACCCTCTTTTGAGCTAGTGGCTCTCCTTGTGGATTCGGCTGGTCCTGCCATTAGCAGAAGGGAGGAAACCACCTCAGGTGTCAGTCCCTGGAGGGGCAGCAATGGCAGACCCCCAACTGTTCCCCCTGAGGCTGTCTCTAGCTATTCCTCTTTGTTGGAGGGCAGTGCTGTGTACATCACATGTCCTGCACCCCCCCCCCAAAGAAAAACCTAGCCTGCTCCCTGCAGGTGCAGTTGAGGATGCTTGTACTGAGGAAATAATTGGTCATTCTCCATATACAGGAAGGGTGTGTGATGCCGTCTTGTCCTTTGCTTCAGGCAGGAATATTTCTTAGGCTGGCCCTGCCTGCAATATGTGGGTTGATAGGTCAAGAGGGAGAGAAATTGAGGGGAGAGTTGTGTGACAATGTATGTTTTTCTCCAGTGGATGCCGTGAGTCCCCTAATGAAGGGAAGCGGTGGTAGAGGGCCAAACAAGGGAATATCATGTTGTTGTTCTTCTTGTTGTTGTTCTTGTTGCTGTTGCTGCTGTTGTATCTGTTGCACATAGGCCAGGGGTTTACTATCGCTGACGACATGTCGCTCTTTCTCCAGAACCAGCAATGGGCAAACACAACAGCAAACTGGCTCCAGAGATGCTGGACGACCTGGTGAGGAGCACTGAGTTCAATGAGCAAGAGCTGAAGCAGTGGTACAAGGGCTTCCTGAAGGACTGCCCCACGGGCATCCTCAATTTGGAGGAATTCCAGCAACTCTACATCAAGGTATGGTGGCGGTGGCAGGGAGTCCGTGGTCTGTACAAGGGTGCAGGGGCTGCCTAGCTGGGCCTTGTTGAGGTCCTGCTGTCTGAGCCTGGCACAGCAGCAAAGCTTGTTCCCATAAGACAGGGACCCTCAGGCCCTTCCAGTGGCCCTCCTCCACATACTCATTGTTCTTGCCCGGCTGGAATGTGTCTGTGAGCTCAGCTGTAATAATTTCCTGAAACCTCAGACTTTTGCAATGGTGGACTCTCCTTCATTGGAGGTTTTTAATCAGAGTTTGGATGGCCGTCTGTCAAGTATTCTTAAGCTATGGTTCCTGCATTACAGGGTGTTGCACATGCTGACCCTTGGGGTTCCTTCCAGCCCTACAATTCTATGATTCTGTGATCTCCACGTTGGGAAATTGCACCATGAATACAATAGGGGAAAGAGCAGAGCATGGATTCTGCAACCTGCTTGTGATATTTTCTGCAATGTTGCCGTGCCATTGTCAGCTGATGCTGGTGCAGCTTGTAGGCAGAGCTTTCCCAGCTAGGCTTTAAATTGGAAAAGGCTTGAATCCAATATAAGTGGCCTATGTCAAGTCTTTGCCCGGCTGTTGCCCACTGGCCTCCGCCTCCCAGATTGCTGCTAGCTGCTTTCCCTCTCATGGCTGCTCCTATCCCATCTTATCTCCTTGTAGTTTTTCCCTTACGGCGATGCCTCCAAGTTTGCCCAGCATGCATTTCGCACGTTTGACAAGAACGGGGATGGGACCATCGACTTCCGGGAGTTCATTTGCGCTCTCTCAGTCACCTCCAGGGGAAGCTTTGAGCAAAAGCTGAACTGGGCCTTTGAGATGTACGACTTGGATGGAGATGGCAAGATAACGCGCTTGGAGATGCTGGAGATAATTGAGGTATGGGAGGATGCTAGCATTCTCTGTGGATGTGTTTCTTCCTCAGTCTTGGTGGATTAGATTAGTATAGTGCAGGCTTTGGCAACCCAACGCTCTCCAGATGTTCGGGGCTATGTGCTGGCTGGGGCTGATGGGAGTTGTAGTCCAGAACCTCTGGAGGGCCCTAAGTTGACAAAAACTTGCTTGGGGCATGAGCACTACATAGGAATCCTCCTGTAGAGAGGCAGGTAAGCTCTTTTCCTGGGATGGCAAGACACTGATAACAGCAATTACCGCCACCTGCCCTCTGAGACTAGTCCCAAACAGATATCTCCTGGCTGCAGAGACCCCAGAGAGTAGTCTGGTGCTGGGCTAGGATATGCTGAGCCACATGCTGAGCCACAGAGCCATGTCCTCAGTCCTCCCTCCTTTGCCTTCCAGGCCATCTACAAGATGGTGGGCACCGTCATCATGATGAGGATGAACCAAGATGGGTTGACGCCGCAGCAGCGTGTCGACAAGATCTTCACAAAGATGGACAAAGACAAAGACGACCAGATCACCCTGGAAGAGTTCAAAGAAGCCGCCAAGAGTGACCCTTCCATTGTCCTCCTGCTGCAGTGTGACATGCAGAAGTAGAGGGAGGGTCCCAATGCACAACTCACCCCCCGCCCTACCCTGGCCTGGCCTACCCATCCTTGCATCTTTCCCCCCTTCTCCTGGGGAGCTGCAGACTCCACTCCCTGGGACAGGAAGCACTGTGTTTCACACAGCCTCCTGGGTCCCAAACAAGGCCCCACCATGCAATCCCCTGGGGCCTGCAGCTCATAATTTGCACAGTTCCTCTGGCCATTGCTCTTGTGACCTCACCAAGGTCCTATTAGAATGAATTTCTTCTGTCTCGACCCTCCGGTCCCACCACCTCTGGGGCCCATCATCCCTCTTGCCTCCCCCTTTGCTCCTGGACATTCCCAAGAACATACAGGCCAACTTACCTTTCGATGGCTTGCCTATATATCCATGACCCTTGACAACTGCAAGGTCTTGTAATCCTCAGAAGTCTGTTATCCTTCACTTCAGTTGTAGCTCTTAGGATTAGGGCAGATCTCTTCCCTCCGGTGACCCTCTAACGTAATCTTCAGATGTGCCCCTTGAACGGCAGCTCTGGGGCAACCATTTCCCTCCCCTGCCCTGTAATTCCCCCTGCCCAACACACTCAGCTTGAAGCCCCAAATAGGGAACAGGTCATTTCTCCCCTCAACACCTTTCCTACCCCTTTCTTCACAGCCATGAATAGTGAATGGCAGCAGCAAAACGTCCTAGCAATGGGTCAAAGGTATTCTTTCCCCCTCTAGACTCTCCTCCTCCTCCTCTCTTCCTTGAAAACAGAGTGGCATCACCTGCCATTGAAGGGGATGCCATTGTCAGAGGTAAGAAGTGTTTCTGGGTAATCATGGGGCAGCATTCTCCAATCTGGTGCTGGCTAGTGCTGATGGTTGTCACCCAAAACATCTGGGGGGCACTGCGTTGGGTAGCACTGTCCTAAGATGGCCATGTTGAAAATGCAGGGTGTTCTGTGTTTGCTCTTCCTGAATCCTTTGCTCTTGCCATCCCATCTACTAATGGGCAGGGGGGAGAAACATCTGCATTTCAAAAGGGCTGAAGAATCAATGATAGTTGGGGAAAATGCTGTAGGATTCTGGGATTCTGGCATTCCATGTTTTAAGCATCTCTCCTTCTTCCAGCCAACAAGAGACAACAGGCAGGTTTTTTTTGGGGGGGGAGGGTAGGGGATGCTTGACTGCATTGCAAATATAGTTATTGTATATTTTATATTTGGCTGCAAAGGGAGCCCCTTTGAAACACAGAACCCGAGGCTTGCATTTTTAGGGTCCAACTTTGAATGCTGGCAGAAACCCAATGCAGGAGATCTGTGGTCCTGCAGGTGTTGCTGGTCCCCTCCTCCCATCACCTCTGACAGTTGGTTTTGCTGATTGAGGCTGATGGGTGACCTCTTGACCTGATTACCTTGGTCTGAAAGAGCAGGGCCAGCCCTACACCTTTTTGGTGTCTCGGGCAAGACACACTGCCGACACACACACAGAGATCCAGGCCTGCTGGAAGGAGACCAGCAGTAATGTAGCCAGCAACAGGTTGGGGGAATGCTCCCGTTTCACCAAGACTCTCCCTGGCTTTAGCTTTCAGCTGTGTCTTTGGTTTATCCAAAACTGAGCTGGAAGCCATTGCCACCAAGGCCAGAGAAGGGTGGCAGCTGGAAGAAGCATGGTGGGTGCTGCAGCGGGGACCAGGACCTCCTGTTTCTTGTGGAGCATGCTGCCCATTGCTTCAGGTTGCCTCATTGGTGCACTGGCGATGTGGAAGATAATACTGGGTTTTGTTTTGTTCTTTTACTGTAGGCGAGGAATGCATTTTGCCCCCAGGTTGAGCGGAAACAGATTCGATTTGGAGCCAAACAATCCTATATCAGAATTGCTGGGGCAGGGGGACCTGGTGGGCGGGGTCTGCTTTTTGTTGGGACACTGCTGCGCTTCCCAGACAGCCCTCTCTTCTCCCCCCTACCCACCCCCTCTTCTCCCACCCCTCTTCCAGATTGCATTTGGCCTGTGGCAATGTGGTTGTGTGAAGCTCTTGGCCCGGAGTGAGTGGGTGGGCTGTGTGCCCTCTTGTTCACTCCTTGAAAGTTTACAATTTTGCAAACTTGCACTGTGACGGTAGCCGTGTTAGTCCGTTTTTCCAGGCATGAAATGCGGGCGAAACGCAAAGAAAAATGCCCCAATTTGAGCAAAGTGATTGTAAGAATTGGCATTGAAGAAGGCAAGACATGAAGGGTAAAATAAATATGGGGATCCTCTGTAATGCCAACTAGAGGAATCAAGTGGAAAAAAAATATTACTATTGTTATTATTTTTGGGACGCTCTTGGCAGGGCACCTGGTGCAGGAGAAGACCCGGGAAGTGGGAGCAGGCTGGCTATGCTGAGCTCTCCAAGACTCAGCTCCAAAGCAGCGAAATTGCATAGAGATGAGCCCTAAGACCAAGGTTCAGACCTAGTGCTGAGCAATAGTTTAGCCTTAGGAGGATGAGCCACAGCAAGTCTCCTTACACACTCCTCTCTTCTCCCACCTTCCTTCAACTCCTCTAGCAATTTGCATGGAGGAGTTCAGAAGCTTCCACTTCTGATTAACTGCAGATTCCTGTGTCATCTGAACCTACCTAAATTAACTTAACGATAGTTAGCAGAAACAAGCCAATTTCAAACGATAATTTAGGAATCTGGCTTCTTTCAATTCAAACCACAGTAAGATTAACTGCACCATAAGGTTTGGATGGCACACTAAACTGTGGTTAAGCAAAATCTAAAACGGAAGCAGAAGGTTTGACTCACCTCCTTGCAGCTGCACCAGAGTGGAGAATCCTTGGGCTTGAGGCTCACCTAGGCTCATTCTTGTAACACCAAGCTGTGGTTTAGCTTAGCATTACATCTGAATGCAGCCACAATATGGACCCACAGCCAATCCCCAGGTCTGCTACCTCCACCCTTCATTGTCCCCATCCTGAACTGAAGATTATTCTTAGAGATCTTGTCCTGTCTGCTTGTTGTGGTTTTTGAATATTGTAATAATTGTTTAGAAACTGTGATGTTGTTTATAAATATATACATACATTGTCTTTTTTTAAAAAAAAAATACTTGGGGGAAATAAAATGTGTCCACACAACGGAAGTTTAGAACTTGGCCTCCTTTTCTTTAAAAAAAAGAAGAAGCAATATTTATTTGTTTTATTTATTTAACAAGTTTTATATATGACAATTTAATAATTCTCACAACTTATATAAAATGGTATTAACTGTTTGTTAACATTCACATTAACATATTAGACTTTTTAAACAGTAAACATAATAAAATTATCAAAATATAGATAAAATCAGTTAAAAACAAATGTACATGGTAAAATTACATTGCCTTAAAAATGGTATTAAAGGTAAAGGTAAAGGGACCCCTGACCATTAGGTCCAGTCGTGACTGACTCTGGGGTTGCGCGCTCATCTCGCATTATTGGCCGAGGGAGCTGGCGTATAGCTTCCAGGTCATGTGGCCAGCATGACAAAGCCGCTTCTGGCAAACCAGAGCAGCACATGGAAACGCCGTTTACCTTCCCGCTGTAGCGGTTCCTATTTATCTACTTGCATTTTGACGTGCTTTCAAACTGCTAGGTTGGCAGGAGCTGGGACCAAGCAACGGGAGCTCACCCCGTCACAGGGATTCGAACCACCGACCTTCTGATCAGCAAGCCCTAAGCTCAGTGGTTTAACCACAGCGCCACCTGGGTCCCAAAAATGGTATTAGAAGGCATTGAACACAGTACAACAAAGACACCTGCCTAATCTCAATAGGCAGGAATTTCCAGAGAATAGGCGTTGCCACATTAAAAGAGTGATTTCTCATAAGTATGGAACAAACATTGTGTGGCACTTGGAGTTTCTCTTGCATGACTGGGAAAACGAAGGGGAAGTTTGCAAACCTTACTTTGGACCCGGGTTATGGTTATGGTTTAAACCAGGGGTCAGCAAACTTTTTCAGGAGGGGGCCGGTGAACTGTCCCTCAGACCTTGTGGGGGGCCGGACTATATTTTGGAAAAAAAATATGAATGAGTTCCTATGCCCCACAAATAACCCAGAGATGCATTTTAAATAAAAGGACACATTCTACTCATGTAAAAACATGCTGATTCCCAGACTGTCCGCGGGCCGGATTTAGAAGGCGATTGGGCCACATCCGGCCCCGGGCCTTAGTTTGGGGACCGCTGGTTTAAACATTCATACTGCATTATCGCTGTCCGAGCGGCTGTACAAAACAGGACAAAAAGACAAAGCAAAAATAATAACCCCAGAACATTTGCAGTATGAAAAGTGATACAGCTGCTCATTAGGGTTGGTAGGGAGGAAGGCAAGTAGGTGGCGCCAGAGCCAATGACAGGCAGAGCCAACTCATTCTGGCTTGGTCCCCATCTTCCTCTTCACTGGGTTCCACAAAGGCAGCGGTAAAGGCAGGGGGAGCTGACAGCCAGGGCCACTCACCTGTACTGGATGGCAGTAAGAAGGCAGGCAGGTGGCGGCTGGCTGAGGGCATGCTTAGATTGGTGGGGCAGTGCCCCACTCGCCCTCAGACACCATCCTCCTCCCCTGACATGCAGGCTCCACTGTCACTTCTGCTGGCCTCCCCCTAAAACACAACAATAATAAAGCCGCAATATCCTGTGGGCATGGCTTTTAGCAGCCACTAGAGGGCACTGGAAACCACAGAAAAGGCCAACTCCCGGCCTGAGGGCAGGGGGCCAAGGAATTGCAAGCGGGGAGAGGGCTGTTACACTCAGGTCCCTGCTTGCAGGCTTTGCACAGAGAGGCATCTGGGTGGCCACTGTGAGCACAGGATGTTAGACAAGATGGGCCTTTTGGCAGGGCTCTTCAGATCTGATGCTGTCCCACGTGGGATCCTTTTCTGGCCCGGAGGCAGAACTGATTTTCCAATGCACGTTTTGGTGGCTGAAACTCAAAGAGCTGTCTGCTTTGCAACCGTGTCTGTGCTGCTGCGTGTCACCATTTAGCGCAGAGATGAGCCAGCCTTGAGAATCAACGTCTTTCGTCGTGCCTGCCTGCCTACCTGCTCAGGGTGACTCACCAGAAGCATAAATCACACTTTCCATCCCACGTTCTGCCTCCCCCTCCTGCGAGAACATTTGTGCCAATGTTGAAGGATTCCCAGGACTCCCCCCCCCCACCTGCACACCCCCACCCCCACCGTGGGATCTGGATTTCAACAACAAACCCTCCAGACAGCTGCGTCAATTGTTCTTTCGTTCAGCCAACATCCCTGCAGCAAATATTATGTGTATATGCGCTTGATGTATCATGTTTGCAGACACTCCAATCTCCAAGTGGTGAGAGACTATAGGGACTCCTGCACTTACCTGGGATTTTCTATTTCCTTGGGAAGGAGGTCCTGGAAAGAAGAACTTCCTGACAGTAAGAGCTGTTTGACAGTGGAACTTGCTGCCAAGGAGTGTGGTGGAGTCTCCTTCTTTGGAGGTCTTTAAGCGGAGGCTTGATGGCCATATGTCAGGAATGCTTTGATGGTGTTTCCTGCTTGGCAGGGGGTTGGACTGGATGGCCCTTGTAGTCTCTTCCATCTGTATGATTCTAGGTCAATGGAGATTGTGGTGTTCTTAGGTAGTCTGGTTTTATTGACACATGTGTACAACCTGAGAATGAGTTGGGTGGGCTCCCCGCATTAACACACCAACAGCTTTTATGTCCCCATTAGGGTTTCAGGGAAGCCCCTGGTCACAGCTTCGGGTCCAGCACAGAGAAAGACGTGTCTAACTGTTTTCCTATTTGACAGTGAGCTGGTGCTGTCAAAACAGTCTGTTTATAGCTCTGAATACACTACAAATTATTTGACACACCTTGTTAAACATCTCTGCCCTTCTCCCTTCCGCTTCCCCTCTAGTCCCCAATGCTTTGGCAGCAGAGAACAGGGGAAGGTTTGCATCAAAATGGTCCAGTCGTTCTGGTAGAGCTCTTGATCACATGATCTGGTCAGCAGATGATTTGATCTGGAATGTGGAAAAGGGTCGTGGTTTGTGGCTTGTGATAGAGGATCTGGTTTGCATGCAAAAGGTCCCAGGTAGGGATGGAAGGAACCACACATTTTGGTTCTTTCAGTTTTCCAATCCCAGATTCAGTTCTCCACATATAAGGCAGTTTTCTATGTCCCTAACATGCAAAGGAACAGCAAACAGAAAAAGTGCAGAATACATTTGCAGCATCGCTTGGGGGGGGGCACTACTGAGCCCTTTGCTTCTGAGAAAAAGGTGCCGTGGGTGGGGGTCAGCAAGCTTGAAGCCTTGTCACGTCTTTTGAGAAGCAAGCCACAGCTGGAAGCAGATCACCTATATTTAAAGGGAGTGAAATTGAATCAGTGGGCTCAGATAGCTGGATCTGCAAGAGGGAGAGGCATTGGGAGCTTGCTCTGAGTTCCTTCCTCCCCCTGGCAAATTCTAGGCCCATCCTTCTCACCAAAGTGGTAAAGTGGCCCACAGCAGACTGCAGGAGTAAGGAAGGTCGCTTAACAACACATTAATTAAAACTCCTGCACTAAGAAATTAAGTAAATCCCTGCAAAGAGAAAGCAAGCACGTCAAGGAGAAAGGTTGAGGGTAGCTTTCTCCCTGGCATGCTCAGTTTCTATGTGTGTGTGATTTATGTAGTTATTGTACAGATAAATATTCAGTTACTTGAATCCACACCTTGGCACAGCCCAAACAGAAGTTGATCAAGTAAGTCCAGAAATTCCAACTTGGGGGCAGGGAGGACAGGTTTATTTGATTTTATTTATTACATTTATATCCCACCTTTCCTCCAGAGGTGCACAAGGTGGTGCACACAGTTCTTTCCCTCCCGATTTTCTCCTCACAACAACCCTGTGATGTAAGTTAGGCTAAGAGACAGTGATTGGCCCAAGGTCACCTAGTGAGCTTCATGGTTGAGTGGGGATTTGAACCCTGATATCCCAGGTCCTAGTCCAGTGCTCTAACCAGTACATTATACTAGCTCCTGTGGATGGTCCAATACATTTTAGCACCTGAGGCGAACCACAAAATGACACACACACACACACACACACACACACACACACACACACCCTACTTCCAGGAAAGAAAGGTTGAGTGAAAATCTACATCAGGAACAGGGGGGGGGAGTAATGCTTTACATTGGCATCTACTGCCCCTGTGGATCCTGCTGCCTGGGGCAGTCACCTTACCTAGTAACCTCATGGGTGGGCCGGCCATGTCTGTTGCACAAGAGTGCCTGAATTTGCCAGTATGTGACTGGATCACACCCTAAAAGAGTGGCAGTCTGGAATCGCCCTAAGGCTGGGTCATGGAATAAATGATGAACATATCATCAAAAGTGGGAGCTGGCTCTTTGAAGAAAAGGATGGCTTGGGGGCTTGAACGCAGGGGTCAGAGTGGAGCGGCAACATTTCCTTCTGCGTCCCCTTGTCATTCTGGTCAAGGTGCTAACTGTACAGCCTTCCCCAACCTGGTGCCCTCCATATATTTTGGATTACAGCTCCCATCAGCCCCAGCCAGCATGGCCTGAGACTCTGTCAGATTCACAGAAGGAGAAAAGGTGTGTGTGTGTTTATATATGTATATATAAACATATCAGAGATCCCATTTCTACTGTTGCTTATTGGCAATATTCGACACTTCTTGTCCCTCTACTAATTCTTCACTATCCATATTATGTTCTCCTCCAAATCATGGCCTTCCCACACTTCCCCCTTCCTCAATCCAGATTGTCTCATGCTCTTTCCTTTTTGGAGTACATGTATCCCTGATATGAGAAAATCCGGTCTGAAGGAGTGGAATGCGTGGGAAGGCAGCACTTTGGAGAAGAACGTCATATGGGCAATAGAGAATTAATGGAGGAACAGGAAGCTCTGACTATCCACATTATATAGCACTATGGATGAGCCTTTAGTAAGTACAGCTTGCTACCACTGATGGTCTCAGTCACTCTGGTGTCTGCTTAAGGGTAGGAGGCAGGGACGCACCCCACATGGGCTGCTGGTCCCATTTAAGTTCATGTCCACTAGTGGAAATCCATCTTCCCCTATCTTGCTTCAAGATAGGATTTGTTAAACACCCCACACCCCTATTATGTTCACTTTTCTGGATAGCCATAAACGCAGGTGCCCTTTGATGGTGGTGCCACCAACTTGATTCATGAGGGGCCCCTCTTACTATCATCTGAGTTTTGTTAGGGGCCAAAACTACTTCTTGGTCCGGGGTCTTGCCAAGTGCTTCCATCCCGATCCTTTAATTCAGTGGTTCCCAAAGGGGGCAGTTTACCTCAGAATGAGCACAAAGGGGGCGGCAGGGAGTGCTGGAGGTGTAAATAATGGTCAGACTTTGAAAAACTGGTATCACTTAATCAAGTTCATCAGTGTTGTTCAATTAATTAATTAAACTAAACTGTTTTAATTGGATTTTGAAATTTATTATGTTCTTGTCTTCCTCAGGGAGTTGGGCAAACCTCTGTTCTGAATAGTGCTTTTTATAGGGTAGTGTAGGGGTTGTTGGAGATGAGTTTAAGGCCAGAAAAGATTTGGGAACCCCTGCTTTCATTCCTTGCCCCCTTCGCTTCTTGGTAGAGGTGCCATGCTTTCAACAGTGGCATGGCCAGGCAGAAATGCAAGAGGTGTTGTCTCTTTCTTTCTTTGCCCCTCCCTGGCAATTACTGCACCACTAAACATGATGCCAACCTCTCATGCTCCTCACACCTGAACCAGGTGTTCAACGCCCAGAGCTTGTGTTGGTGAAAAAGATATTCCGCTGGGTGGCTGTTCACTCTGGGTCTGTGTGTGTGGAGGGGACAAAGAGCGAGTGATTGTGGTGTAAACTACTTTACTGTGGTTTTATCCTAACGAGAGTGTTTTAGCCATGGAAAATTAAGCTCCCTTTTATATCATAAACTGGACTGCATTACATAACCACATACCCTGCAGGGATTATTATTGGGCACTTGCATCAAAGCATCTGCTAGTCATTCTCCCGGGAAGAGCAGACACCACCCTTGTGCAAAGGGGGAGAGAGATATAAAGAGAAAGCAGGGATTTTTGAGAGGAGGGAGACTGCCCCCCCAAAAAAAACCTGCCAAAAGATTCTATGCCAGGTTTCAAATAGACTCCTCCAGTAGAAGATATATATGTTGCACATCAAGTCTTTTGTGGAGCATGAAAACTATGGGACAGGCTCTTAGGGGACTCACTCAGATGGTGTCCGGGTGTTGAAATTGGATGCAGCAGAGGAAGGGGCTGTGGGGTCCCCAGAGCCAGCCTGACAGCACTGTGTGTGAAGGGATCCTGCTGGGGTGCCTCTCTGGGGAACAGCCAAGCAGGTCTGGCTGGCTTGGATTTTTATGCAGGAGAGGGAAGGATCTTGGCAAACATAGCCATCCTTGGCATCTTCTTCTAGGCAGCACCTCTTAAAGATGCAGCAGGGCTCAGTCCTCATCAGCTGCACCAGCTGCACAGTGTCTGCTTCATTTCACACCTGTGCAGTGCACACCTGTGGATGCCTCTGGCTGTGCTGGTCTCCAGGTGGATGGCAGGTGGCAGTAAGGGAATGGTGTGAGCTACAGAGTCCATTGAGCTGCCTGCAAGGCACCATGTGAGGCAGAAAAGCTCCTGGGGCAAAGCGAGGTAGCTAGAACCAGCCAAATCGTCTTAGAGCTTTTGACAATTAAACAGTATACAATTTCGTATCAATGAAATTTTGTATCAGTGTGTCTCCCAGGCATATCCTTGCAAAGGATATAATGCAAAATTCAGCATCTTGAACATTTTCATCTGCGCAAAGCATCCAGGTGACAGAAAGTGGTTGTCCCATCTTTGGCAAAGAAATTAGCACTAAATGCTTTAGTGCTGAGAGCTTATTCCGGCTAGATTGAAAAGAAGAGGGAGGAAAAGTGAATTCACAGAGAAGGTGTTGAATCAGCAGCAACTGGCCAGGAAAAGAAAGTGGAGCCTCCTGATTCAGAGGCAGTCTACCAGATACTGTGGGACAGACAAGAGTGTAGGGCACTTTCTTCCATGCCCCACTTATGAGCTGCCTGGGAGCATCTGCCTGCCTACTGAGAGGAAACAGATTGCTGGACTGGTTGAACCTTTGGTCTCCTTCAGCAGGACTCTTATTATGTTGTGCCTGAGCATGTGCAGAGTAATTTGTATTAACCATGGGTTATCCCCCACAGCCAGAGTCCGGCTGGATCAGACCAAAGGCCCATCTGGCCTGACATGACTGCTTCCACAGTTGCCTACCAGATGCCCCGAAGGGAAGCTCACAGGCAAACCCCCCCCCTCAAACTATTTCCCGCAGGTGTAGAGGAAGCACAAAGGAGGAGGAACTTTTTGGGGGCTGAGGCTCACAGCATTGCTCCTGGCGACCTGTGTCTGTGGGTGGCCTCTGACATTTACACAAACACAGACCCTTCAGTACACACATAGACACTGGCACACGTACTGCTTGGACACTGAAAGAAGATCTGACAGTGGGGGTGGGGGAGAGAATCCTGTCAATCCTAGAAGGCTGTGCAGAAAGATCAAAGTCACAGTCATACCTCAGTGCACATTCTCATTTTACTTGCCTGAACACTCCTATCAGCCTTCTAGCTCGCACATCCCCATTGGTAGTGGCAGGCACCAATAGCCATGCAGCTGCGTAATCCCCTTTTCAAAGCCATTGGATTTGGTGGCCATCACTGCACCTTGTGGCAGGGAGTTCCACAGTGCAAGTTGTGTGGTGATGTGTGAAGAAAAGCTTCTTCTGGTCAGCCTTGACTCCCCCAACCTTCACTGGATCATCCTGTTGCTTTCTAGCATTATAAAAGGGAGGAAACCATCTTTCTCCAGCCTAGTTTTATTCACCTGCTCCTCTCATGCTTAAAACATGAACGGAGCTTCCGGTTCAGAGATAGCACACTTTCCAAGCAGGTGTGGGTGCAGCCTCTCCCTTTTAGAGAAGTCTCTCTCTTTCTCTCGGGAATATGCTACAGTATTTGCAGTGCCCAGCTCCTTTTAATTGCGATTGCATGTTGATTTGCAGTGAAACACTCCAGATTGCGGGGGGGGGGGCACACGACACTTCCCTGCAACAGGACCAGGAACAGCTTGCTACCGTAGTAGCTGCAGCAGTTCCTGCCCTGAGGAGGTTAAGTCACTCGGCCACTTGATCTGGCAACAAGAGACGCCCAGGAGGTTCATGGGATCCCTTATAAAGAGCTTACTCTGAGAGACGGACACACACAGCAATCTGTGCACACGTGCCTGTGCCGCCGCCGCCGCACGCACACACACAGCACAGTTACAGCGACTTTGCTGCTGCCTGATTCATCTCGTTTGCTGAGCTGCATCCAAAGGGCTACCGGCTCTTGATCGCGGGCAGGCAGTCCTGTGACAAGAGGAAAACAAGCTGCTCGTTGCCATTGCCACCCTGCTCCCCTGGAAGGGCAGAGAGGAGGGAAGATGGACCCGCCAAGAGCTGGGCACCCAGAGAGCAGAGGAGCCCCCCGAGAGTCCGGCAGCAAAGCAGCCAACGGCGGAGGGCAGCCGAAGCAGGAGGGATGGGAAGATGCCCGGGCGTTTTATGAAAACCTTTCCCCCCAAAAGAAACCCAAATCAGTAAGAGATTTCTTCTTTGCTGGGGCGGGAGGAAGGGTCAGCAGGTGGCCTGCCTGGCAGGGTGGCTTGTTTACTTGCATGTTTGTACATATAAAGAATATGACACTCTAGCTGGATGCAAGGAGAAAGAGAGAACCCCCCCCCCCCAATAGGAAATGTCAGCTTAGGGAACCTGTTGAGTCTCCCTGCTTGGCTACCTCCAACTGTAGAGTGTTGGGGGGCTGGGAGACCAGGGTTCAAATCCCACACAGTCATGAAGCTCACTGGGTGACCTTTTCACTGGGTGACCTTGTCACTGTTTCTCGGCCTAACCAACCTCACAGGGTTGTTGTAAGAATAAAAATGGAGAAGGGGAAACCATATATGCCACCTTGATTTGCTTGGAGAAAGAGGTGGGGTGTAATAAATAAATGTAATAAATAAAATAAAAATAGGTGATGTGTGATGGAGGGAGGCCCACCTGCTGTTACCAAGGATGAGAGAGCCCTCAGCTCAAAGGTGGAACACAGATTTTGCAGGCCCAGCCTGCAGCATGTCCAGTTAAAGGATTGCAGAGGCCTGGGAAAGTTGCCCCCGCTCAACTCCCACCATCCTGAATCAGCAGCTGGGAGTTGTAATCTGAAGCATCTGGAGGGGACCAGGTTGGGGGAGGGTGCCTTAGGCTCGAGGGGTCCACTCTTAGACAGAGCAGACAGGTCTATAGTGGATCTATGATGGTTATCCATTTCAGTTTTGAATTGGTTCCTATGAAGCACCTCAAAGCGAGTTCACATTACGAAGAAAACATATAAATACAATTAAACACAATCCAATGCCAAATGGAATGGACTGATGATCTGACTCAGTATAAGGCACCTTTATATGGATCAAAGGCACATGTTGTACAGCATCATCGAGATAACGGACAATCAGCAAAGAATGTTATTTTTCCTGGAAGATGCTGTTCTTGCTTGCATGGAAGAGGGCCCATGACAGCTGCAGAGATGAAGCAGGAGAAGGGAGTAAGGAGTAGATGAAGCCATGAAAACAGAGTGTGGCTTCTTCCTTCTGGGGAACAAGGTCAAAACCTTGCGGGCTGAGACACACATTCCATCTGTTAAGACCCCTTTGCCAGTTCACAGGTGGATGTGTCTGTGTGTACATCTACACATGTGCACACATCATGTGTCATGGTACCACATCTACTTTTTCTAACAGCAGGCTTAAAAACTGCTACTCCCAAGTATTATTTCTGGATGATGTGGTGGATCATCACCATCTGAGGCTAGTCCTTCTGTTTACTGCAGGAGAGTGCCAAATGTCTCAGGGTAGCCCGAGTATCGGCCTATCTTTCTAACCTGACTGCTGGAGGCAGCCATTCCAACTGGCATCACCTGACAGACTAACCTGGGTGAGGACCTGCCAAGACCACCTATATAAACCTTACTAAAATGGATATGAATTGTGCTGGAGTGCTTCACAGCCATGGGCAGAGCCATCATTCACACCTGTCCATCTCCAGAGTTCACGATGTCACCACTCCAGCCATCTCACTGTTTGGTTCAGGGCTGGCCCTATCATTAGGCAGGTGGAAAATGCTGTATTAGCTGTCCGTTTAGTTACTTCACACATACTTTAACAGGCTGCAAAGCTCTTGCAGGGAAAGGGAGTAAGATCTGGCCCACATAGGTCTGCAACGGCCTGCATAGATCATCATTTGCTTCTCTGTGGTCCCATGTCTCCTCTCTAGGGTAGTGTTCGCATTCTTGTTTACTGTGCACACACAATGTTATCCAAAATGCATGTGTATCCTGTACTCTGCTATACAGTACAAGGCTACTGCTTTATGCCGTGGTTTCTCAAACCAGCTTGGAGTACTTAAGCCACTCTTAATTCACCTCTAGCCAAGGTGTGAGCACCTTGGCATAGGGTGAAGACCTTGGTGTGTACACAAACAGATATGAATCTGACATTAATGAAGCTGTGCTGATGTGAGCAGCTAGTGGGAGAAAGAGCTGTGAAACACAATGGGACTCAGCCTTCCCCAACCCAGTACCCACCAAATGCTTTGGACTACACCTCCCCTGAGCAGGGTTGGGCCAGGCCGTTTTGCTGTACTGCCTCCTGAGGCAACTGCCTGATCTTTCCACATGGGAGGGCAGTTGCTGTCCATGAGTCCCAGCACCATAAGGCTGTGCAGACTGGGGTTGATGGGAGCTGTGGTTCAAAATATCTGGAGGGCGCCAGGCTAGGAAAGACTGTTTCCTTTTGAATCAAGCTCGAAAGGCCCAGTGCTAACAACTGTTGGCAGAAAATACATTAGTTTTTATCAGAACTCATGGCCAAATGAAAACCATGACAGCTTTAACTTTCCAGAACAGTGAATGGGTAGGGCCTTCATTCCTGATCAAAATGAGGTGGGGGCACTGCTTCAGTCAAGTCCCACTTGCAAGAGAAATGCTTCCCTTCCTGCACTCCTCTGACCAGATTTGCACCTCCACAACCTTTTATGGCGGCCTTTCAAACAGAAGGCTGTTTGTGGGTTTTTCACATCTAGTTTTGCCCTGTACCTGGTGCTTGTTGGGGGCACTCCCTTGCAGTTTTTTTATCCCACATCTCTGCAGATTTCCTTTCCTCTCTTGGTTCCTTTCCCCTCTTGGTTCCCGGCCCAAATGCTGCTGGCCTTTGCCAGCTGGCTGGCCCTTGTGGCTTGAGGACTGGCTCCATTTCAGCAATGCTGAGATTGGACTGCTGAAAAACAGCCCCCCACCCAAGCGCCCCAGGGTAGCCTGAAAGCTGGCCACAGCAACATCCAGCTCAGGTCCAAAGTGTGGGCTTTTCTCGATAGGTAAAATATACAGAGTATAGGGCCATTGGAAAAAATGTGCATAAAATGTGCTTATGCTAATTCATGCAAACTGATGCCTTTATCTAACTGATGCAAATTTAAATGCCATAGAAGGCCAGGCAGCTAATTTCTCATCCAGCTCACCCCAGATAAATTCTTAAATTAATTTTCACAGGCCAACTCACCCCAGGTCAGATCCTCTTCAATTAATTTATCCCCCATTAATTTTCCCATAGATCCTATTCAGAATCAATTCAGTCACACACACCCCCATTCACTTCTGCCAAATCATTTCAAGATGAAGTCATTTTTACTCAGTTTGGTCCCCAAATTAATATCCTACCCAGTTACCCTGATCACTCCCAATTCAATTTGCCCAAAATTCATTACCCTCCCATGATCACTTATGGCACTAATTATTGGGCGATAATATTCTGTCTTTGTGTATTAAATAGGGCTGCCATACATCTGGAATTTCCGGACATATCCAGGATTTGTCCGTCGAAAATAGTATCCAGACTGAATTTCTGAAAATTGGCAAAAATGTCCAGGGAAACCCGGGCGTATGGAAGTGCCCCCGCCCCCAAAAGAGCTCAACAACTTTTGTGTCCGGATTTTCACTTTTTGAAATATGGCTACCCTATCTTAAAAAGCTTCTCCTGTTGATTTCTGCAGATCAGGCTGCTGTTAAAAGTCACAAGAATAGCCAGGCTGGGTTTGTGGTCATTTGGCAAATTATTCCCTCCATACTAAGGGCTCATTCACTCTTACATTTGCTTTGCATTTCTAGGCATAGACCTGGGCTTTCCAGGTTTGTGTCTGATCATTCCGCCAGACTCTCCAAGTGTCCCTATTTTCCAGGGACAGTCCAGGATTTACAGAAGCTGTCACGATTTCTGATTTGATCCCAGAATGTCCCACTTTCCTTAGGTATAGGTAAAGGGACCCTTCCAGTCGCGGACGACTTTGGGGTTGCGGTGCTCATCTCACTTTACTGGCCGAGGGAGCCAGCGTACAGCTGGTCATGTGGCCAGCATGACTAAGCCACCTCTGGCGAACCAGAGCAGCGCACGGAAATGCCGTTTACCTTCCCACCAGAGCAGTACCTATTTATCTACTTGCACTTTGACGTGCTTTCGAACTGCTAGGTTGGCAGGACCAAGGACTGAACAACGGGAGCTCACCCCGCCACAGGGATTCGAACCGCCGACCTTCTGATTGGCAAGCCCTAAGCTATGTGGTTTAGACCACAGCGCCACCCGCATCCCTAGGACGTCCCTATTTCCATCGGAGAAATGTGGGAGGATATGGAGTTATGTGACCCTGAGCCAAGGAGATAAGTGGTAACTATACAACCTTTAGAAGACATCTAAAGGCAGCCCTGTATAGGGAAGGTTTTTTAAAAAAACAAAGTTTAACGTTTAATTATTATTTTTATATGTTGGAAGCCACCCAGAGTGACTGAGGCAGCCCTGTTAGATGGGCGGGGACTAAATAATAAAATTATTATTATTATGGAATAAGATGTCCCTATTTTCACTGGAGAAATCTTGGAGTGTATGCTCCTCCCTCCCTGCACCCAGCACTTTCCCCATAAAGACCTGCTCTTGGAACAAATGGCAATATGAAGAAAACCTGAATTGCTGTTTGTCTCTTCCTGTTAACCATTGCTTCAGCTCATACTTTCCAGTGCATTTCCGCTGTCCCTTTTCTAATTGCGAAAATTCACTTTCTTTTTAAACGTTCTTTTAAAAAATTCTTACAACTTGAAATCACATCCTCTTGTAAATTCCACATGGAGCAGCTGAAAAATACGAGGTCTTCTCTTCATTTCTTTGTAAGTGAAAATATCATTTGTTGCCCTAGGGCAGCTGTGGGCAACATCTGACCCTTCAGTTGTTGCTCAACTACAATTCCCATCAGCCCCAGCAAGCCTGGCCAGTGGCTAGGGGTGATGGGAGTTGTAGTTCAGTAACATATGGAGGGCCAAAGGTTGCCCACACTTGCACTAGGGCAATGGAACACTTCACCTGTCCAAACATTTCTGGTATGTACTTGCATCCCTCCTGCAAAATACAATCTGGATGTGACTTCCACAATCCCTATGCACCTGACACAAGGATTTCTGGCTGGGGGCTTTTCCACCCCCACTTCCATACCTTTGGTTTTTTTACTCCCAGGGGCAAATTTCTCACTTGACTATCTCTGCACTCCACATTCCTGGAGGCTCCTAGAGTTAATAGGATCAATAGAGCCCCATTTCTCTGATCTAGCACTTCCATTCTGGTTGCCTGGCAGCTTTCAGCTGTGAAATAGCTTGCATCCCTTGATGGTAACTCTGCCTCCTTGTCTCCTAGTACAATGCAATGGTGGTCTGATCTGTTTTGGGATGCCAGGTTCTGATCAGAAACCCAGGAAATGCAACCAAATCACTCCCTTCTCTGTTCCATTAATCTTTCTGCCAAACTTAATCCTCCACCCCAGGAAGTGAGGAAGAGGATGGTCTGGAAGGGAGCTGACCTCATTTTTCTCTCCACCCCAATTTCAATCTGCCAGGTTCTGTTTGCATCTCCCTCTCCTTCCCTCTCCTCCCTGCCAGCCAGGGGCTGCTTTCTAGATCCAGACGTCTCATTGGCGTTTCCCTGACCTTGTGCAACCTTGGCTGTTGCTAGGAGGATAAATGGGGCTTGCTCGGAAGTATTGCCATCTCCTGCATCCTTGCAAGAGCTGAAGGTTGCTGAAGGTCACACGTGCACTCGGTCACAGATCCTGAGAAGGTTTGTCTGCCTTAATAAGGGGGAGCCTGACAAAGAGAGATTAATGCAGGAATAAGACTTGCATGGTTTTCTTAACTAGAGAAATGCCTGTTATTACAAAAGGCAAAATGGGTATGTGGATGGAGAGCCCATACGTTGCTGTTGATATAGAAAAATAGGGGTGGTTGGCTTTTGCTGCCCAACTCCCCAAGGGACCAAGTCCCTTAATTCCATGATTGGTCAGATGAATGGATGGAGGCAGGATGGAGTGAAAGCAAGGCAGATCTGTATCTTTCTGTTGCAACAGAGTTCCCTCCCCTCCTTGCAAGGAGGCAAGAGAGACCCAGAATCAGGAAGAAACATCTCTTTTAAGGGTTTGCATTTTGGCATGGAGAAGAAGGACATCCCCTCTACAAACAGTCAGAAATTACATTGATTGTAATTTCCACGAGAACTAGTGTTTTGAGAGAGGGAGAAAAACTTTGTTTCTATCCACTTTCTCCATGCCATGTCAAATTTTATAAACTTCTGTCGTGTCACTTTTATAAGGTCAAGGCTCAAAAACAGGACCTCAAAGGCAATTGGTGCACTGGGGTGGGGTCATCCCAGCAACACACACAAAGCAAGATCAGTTATTCTTCAGCTCTGCCAACTAACAGGCTCATTTGCCAGCCAGAGAAAACTAAACCAAATTATAATTATTTTTTTGAAAAATAAATAAATTGGTCCTTTTGGCTACAAGAGCTCTCCAGGCAGCCTAAAACAAAAATAAAACAGACACAAACAAGAAAATCAAATAATTAAAAGGAAAAAAACCAGAGGGCTAAAAACTAGAGCAACACTAAAACCATCTGTAGTAGCAAGGAGAGGTCAGGGGAGGTATGCCTACGGCAGGGATAGGAAACAGGATTTGGAGGGTAGGCTGGATACTAACCTGTCCCAGCACCCAATGTCATTTTGACAGGTGGGCAGGGTTGTGAGGCACTCCAGAAAAGTGCACTGCAGCAGGAAGCCTTAATATTTTTTATTATTTCATTTTACTCCTTTATTTTGTATCCCACCCTTCCTTTCCAAGGAGCCAGGGGAAGCAAGCTGATACACAGTTTGAAAACAAAGCAAAAAAACAACAGTTAAGGCGTTTTTTTGAAGAAAAAAAACAGCAATTACAACTAAAAACATCTATTTCCTGGCACTGGTAATACTGTGGTACAAATGGTCAACTTTTGGGTGGGGGCAAAATCTGGGATTTTGAGAAACTGCCGTGGGTGTCAGTAACAAAATGGCTGCCGTGGGAGTGCGGCGTAACACAAAATGGCTGCCACGTCCAAGAGAACAGAGAAGGGGACTGGGGGAAACAGTGTCAGCATAGTCCGTCCTGTGGATGTTGAATCCTGGCATCCAAGAAAATGTGATCATGCTTCAGGCAGGGAGGTGTTCAGTGCTGGAGAAGCTGTGTCAGTGCAAACAGGAGCTGAGCAGGAAGATGAAGGCCTCATATGAGGATCGTAAAACTTAATCACCCTGCAACCCCTGAAGAGCTATTAAAATAATATTTTAGCTAATTAGTAACTCATGGCTCCCACATTATTGAGAATTATTGTTAGCAGGGGTGTTAATAACTAGTTAATAGCTGACTACCTCGAACAACTAATGGCCCAAAAATGCCTCATATTTTGCCTTTTTGAAATGTCTTAGGAAGGTGTTTCTACTCTTACACAGATTTCCCAAGGTCCTGTAAAGACCTCTGTTTTGGTCTTGCACCTCAGGTGCCAAGCTGGGTCTGAATTAAGCTTGCAAAAGAGCAGGTGGGGGTAAGAAATGGGTTGCACTGTGTGCCCCATCCATGGCTGGTTTAAAAGTCCTTCTTGCCTGTCCACATTAGCACTTGCATACCAGGCAGGATCTCCCAACAAACAGGACTGCCAACTTTAGGGCTGCTCTGTCAGTCTGCCTTCAAGAGCTGTCCAGTCAGCAGACATTCAGTAGCAGAAACGTCTCCCAGCCCAGATGGGAACAACTTCACACATGAATCAGAATTTGCCTCTGTCGTCATTTTGTTGCCTAGTTAAGGCTTTCCTTTTTCAGCAGGTCTTTTCGGTGGGTTGTTGTTTTTTTTACCCCAGTCTGCATCTATATTGCATTTAAAACTGTTTTAACTAGAACATTGTTTGTATATGGTGTTTTTTTTTAATGAAATCGCTTTGAGATGTTTTACACAGGATGTGGGATCCAGTGAATAAATAAAGCCATCATGCTGCTATTTCAAAGGGCAGAGACCGGCATCATGAAATTGCAGGATCCTGCCAAAGAAAATGCTGAGTAATTTGCAGTGTTGCACATATTATCTCTCCCAGGAGTGTCCAGTCCAAACTTTTTGACCCGAAGTGCCAATTACTCTCAAAGAGGGGGGGGGGAGAGAGATTGTAGCTCTCGACTTCCACTTCCTGTACTGTCTTTGGTGTCTTTCCAGGAACAGAGAGTGTGATCCTGGGATGAGTTAATTATGCTCATCCATGGGACAGAAGCCATATCTCTAGTATGTGTACAGACTCTTCTTCCAGTTATCAGTCAGTGGGAGTTAGATGGGGTTGGTGGGGCTAGGAAAAATTACTGCCTGCAGGGCCATTGTTAGGTACTTTGTTATATAGTTTGCTTTCTTCTTGTTTGTATGCTGGTTATTTATACATATATGTATACATTTTAAGTTGTTTTAAACTGTTCTTAATATTGTGTATCGTTGTGTTTTAATATTAATGTTGTGTTTTAATGGTTGTAACCCATCCTGGGACCTGGGGGTGAAGGGAGGGTAATAAATTGTAATAATAATAATGGTTTTCAGATATAGGTTACACTTGGAATTTTGCTAATTGAGCTCTTTGGCAGCTTGTTTTTCATTTGGTTTTCTTTGAGACATTTTTATTAATGCATTTTAAGTTATCTTCCCTATTGTTTTTACAAAAGTAACTTGATATGTTTTTATCCATTGAGCACAAGATAATGAGAAAGTGTTATACATTATTATATTTTGTAAAACTATTCCATTGCTTTTTATGTTGCTCATATATGTATAATGCCCCAGGAAGGATTTTAGTTTGGCCTGAAATAAATTATATTTCAAGCCCTCCATTTTTTCTCCATGTCAGTGCTGCCCTCATTTTTGTGGGTGGCTTTCAACCACAAAATTTGCATTTATATGTGTGGATGCCTCTGAGAAATTATGATGTTGGGTGGTGGGGGTATCACCAATTATTACATTTATATCTCACCTTTCCTCCAAGGTGCTCAAGGTAGTGTACATGGCTCTCCACTTCCCCATTTGACCCTTACAACAACCCTGTGAGGTAGGTTAGACAGAGAGACTGTAACTGGCCAAGGTCATCTCTGAAAGTTGTAGCTGAGTGGGTCCTAGCTTTAAGTAGAAGGTGTGGGTATGACCTGAAGCTCTTGATTGTATTGCTACTGAAAAATATGCAGGCAATGTCTTTCCTCTACATGGCAAAAAAGATTCCTACATTGCAGGAGATTGGACTACATGACCCTCATAGCCCCTTCCAACTCTATGATTCTATGACAATCAATATGCTATATTATTGAATTAAAGCAGCCTTCCCCTACCTGGTGCCCTCCAGATGTTTAGAGCTGCAACTCCCATCAGACCCAACCAGTAGGACCATGGGAAGTATAGTCCCAGACATTTGGAGGTTACCAGGCTGGGTAAAGCTGAATTAGAATAATATAAAGTACCTACAATTTTATGACATCATATTCCATCAGAATGGCCTTACTGGATCTAACTGAAGTCCATTCTGCATCCAGCAGTGGCCTGTCAGATGCTCTGGGGTGTTGACAAGTTGAATATGAAACTGATGGCCATCATCTCTTGATATTTGTCCTCAACAGGAGCACCTGGCATTTAGAAGCTCCCTTTGGGTGCCATAGGCAATATGGCCGTGGATAGGCCTGTTGTCTTTCATGGGGCACTACCCTCTCTTTCTCTTTCTCTCATGCAGCCAAAGCCGCAAAATGCCATCACGATTGCGGTGTCATCGCGAGCCCTCTTCCGTATGGAAGAGGAGCAGAAGATTTACAATGAGCAGGGTGTGGAGGCCTACGTGAAATTCCAGCTGGATCACGAGAATGAGCCCTTTCTGCCTGGAGCAGCCTTTCCCTTTGTCAAGGTCTTTTCCTTTTCTAATGATTTTGTTCACCTCCAGATGGAAACATCAGAATCAGGGTTCAAGATAAAGGGATGAAGCAAGTGCTGGTTGTCACTTATCAGTAAATTAGCCCAGATGGAGATTTTATGATTGATCCAGTGAAATGTGGGTCATGCTCTGTTGCAATGCCACAATATCGTTGTGCTAGGTGTCTCCCTGAAGGTCTAACTCTAATGTAAGACTCTGGGCACTGGAGAGTCTGTTTTAATGCCATACTGCCATCTATGTGCAAATACTACTAAACACCAATATCCTTCTTGTGACCCCCATTCCAAAGGGTACTGAAACCCAGCAAGCACTGGAACCCCTGAAACTTCTCTTTGCTTTGAGAAATGGGGTCTGCATCACAGTGCTTTATTGAGGGACCTCAGTCGGAGAGCCCATGGTTTGCATTACAGAAAGTCTCAGGGTCAGTCCCCAGCATTGACCTGAAAGGATCAGGTGGCAGGCAAGCAGGAAAAGGGACTTTCTCTCTGCCTTAGACTCTGGAGAACCACTGCCAGTCAGAATCAATATTGAGGTAGATAGAGCGACCAACCCATATAAGGCAGCTTCAGGTGCACAATCAGGGCTTCCCCTGCTTTTCTTTTACAGTCATACCTCGGTTTAAGTACACCTCGGTTTGAGTATTTTCAGTTTAAGTACTCCGCGGACCTGTCTGGAACGGATTAATCCACTTTCCATTACTTTCAATGGGAAAGTTCGCTTCAGGTTAAGTACAGACTTCCGGAAACAATTGTGTACTTAAACCGAGGTACCACTGCATGATTTTGATTAAAAAAGGATGTAAAGTATCTGAATGATGAGCTGTTCACCTGGCAGTGAGTACTGTACTGATGGTTTGGGACCTCCTTCCCCCACCTGTTTATTGTTTTATTTAAGGAAGTCCGGTTGTGTTCTTGGCCAGACTGCTCTGCCATCTTTGACTTTCTAGGCACTGGAAGCTGTTAACATACAGCTGCGGGCGCTCTACCCAGAGAGCGAAG
The DNA here is from genome assembly GCF_965207765.1 of Zootoca vivipara. Taxonomy (NCBI): domain Eukaryota; kingdom Metazoa; phylum Chordata; class Lepidosauria; order Squamata; family Lacertidae; genus Zootoca; species Zootoca vivipara. Next base: position 54,793,130 of record NC_142589.1, on the reverse strand, counting down.
AGCTCTTCGACATCGTCCTCATGACTAACAACCACGCTCAGGTGGGAGTCCGCTTGATCAACAGCATCAACCATTACAGTGAGTTACCGGAAGCCGCCTCCCTTGACCAGAAGCACCCAAGCAATTGATGGGTTACTTGTCACCTATTTGCAAACTACCAAGCTGTCTTGCTTCTATACCAGTCTAAATGTCTTGAATCCCCATCCCACAAAGAACCCTGGTAAATGTATCTCAATGATGGTGTTAGAATGGGGTGGTCCAATTCACAGCCCAAGGGACACACGCAGCCCTTCAGGCCTTTTTGGGTGGCCCTCAGCAACATTTGACGCACCCTCACAGCCCTCACGCTGCCTTCCCAAAGCTGGGTAAGCTTTGGGAAGTAAATAAGGTAAATAAGTACACCAGAGTGCTACCTTTGAAAGATGCCACCTGGATTCCCTGATAAACAGCTGAACAAAACTTTGGCATCAAAAGGCAACCGAGGAACCAGTGCAGGTGTGAGTCCCTGCAGGTGCTACATCCGCTGGTGGATTGCGCTTCCCAAGGCCTCTCTCTTCCTCCCCTCAATGTTTTCTTCATGTCTCTCTCTCTTCCAGACCTGTTCATCGAGAGGTTTTGCATGACAGGTGGGAACAGCCCCATTTGCTACCTGAAGGCCTACCACACCAACCTGTACCTGTCATCTGACTGTGAGAAAGTGAGTGAAGCCATAGAAGAGGGTGAGTGAAGGTGTTTGTTGTCCTTCGCTTGCTGTTGGAAAGGGAGTAGGAAGTCACCCGTATGTGTGAGTGTGTGGTCTGTTGGCACGTGTGGCTTAAAACCTAAACTAATTTTTCTGTTGTAACTCTCCCTCCCCCCCCCCAAATCCTGAAACTCCAAGTACTCTAGTTTTGCATATGTAGTCTTGTAGGCTCTTTGAACTCTGTTTCCCCTAGCAGACTCCATGGCTCACAATAGGTTTATGAGCCTTGCCCATTATGTTAGTAGTAGGTAGGGTGACCGCCTGTCGTATGAGATGAATTTGTGGGATGGATGCCTGGGAAGCAAGAGCTTGTTTACTACATGCAGAATCAAGTTGCCTAGAAGAAACGATTGAGGTTAGGGCTACTTCCTTTTGAGGGTGGTGCTGGGCTGCTTTGCTTCCTTGACAGAATCATAGAATTATAGAGTTGGAAGGGACCACGAGGGTCATTTCATCCAACCCCCTGCAATGCAGGAATCTTTTGCCCTAGTGGGGCTCGAACCCACAACCCTGAGATGACCAACTGAGCTATTCTCTTCAGATAAGACTGGAGAGAACTCTGCCTGACCACAGTCCGTTTGACAGGTCCCCACGCCTAACACTTATCACACACTCTGACATATACACCACATTGAGGATATTGTTTAGTTATGCTCCAATATAACTCATATAGCATTTTGGGTTTTACAGACCTTTACATTTTTTTAAAAAAGGAAGAAATTGAAGTGCGAGCCATCAGGAGGCTGAGCTTCTAGAAAGTGCCGCTAGATCCTTTTCTTCTTTCCCCAAGGAATTGCTGCAGCCACCATGTTCAGCCCCAACAGGGACGTGCAGGTTTCAGAGGACCAGCTGCGTGTAGCCTTCGACGGAGACGCCGTGCTGTTTTCAGATGAGTCTGAGCAGATTGTGAAGGCTCATGGTCTTGACAAGTTCTTTGAGCATGAGAAGACTAATGAGAACAAGCCTTTGGCTCAGGTATGACTGAGAATACCCAGAAATGCATTATTGGGAAATGTTGGGATTTCCACAAGCTGGTTGAGCTCAGGAGCCAGGCAGGTTGTTTGATTATTTCCTGTTTGCTTGCTTCTTCAGCAATGCTTTTTTTTTTTTTTGCAAACCACAATGAGGAGGAAGAGGAGGTGAATTTATTTCTGAAATTTATTTCTGGTTGATTTGTTACTGTTTTAAAAACAGTTTAATCTTTCAACCATAAGACCAATTAGGCTATGAAAATAATATGGGGGGAAACTGCATCCATTCAAACCTTGCGTAGACTGTCTCCCTACTTTAGCCAATACTTAACAATAGAGCTAGTGTGGGCAACCTTTGGCCCTACAGATGTTGCTGAACTACAACTCCCATCATCCTTGGCCAATGGTCACACTTGCTGATGGGAGTTGTAGCTCAGCAACATCCGGAGGGCCAAAGTTTTCCCATACCTGCCATAGAGCAGCTTCTTTCAGCTCATCCTTCGCAGACTGTGCATCTTCTTGTTTCCCATCTCCATGGAGCTCAGGCTCTCTGCAGCACTCTTCATCCTGACTTCTTCTGGTTTCTACCTCTCTCCCTCTGTTTGCATAACTTATTACATACACCATCCCAGCTCCCCATCCCAACCTCTTCGCCAATGAGAAGGGCAGGAGAGTTGTTTTACTAAGTAGTTCCAGGTTCCCAGAGTCATTAGGTTTCCTTTGCCACCCTCCCCGTGCTTGTATCTTAGTTTTGCCTGTGAAGGAACAGCCTCCAAATAACCGAGTGTCTAATCTTTAAATTACCCATTGGCCCTTCAGATGGAGCTCTACTCAGACTCCCATCATCCCTGGCCATTGGCTCTGCTCTTTGTGGGGTTGGGAGCCCTACAATATCTGGAGGACGACATGTTCACCAGCCTCTGGTCTTACAGAAAGCAGCCATTCTATATAAAAAAAGAACAAATACAAAATGGAGACTCGTCATTATTCTTTCACAGAAGTATTATGGCAACAGCCCCTTGCAACAATTGCATACTCTGTGTGGGTAGCCAGAGAGGGTTATTTTCCAAATGTATGGAGAGTGGGGAAGGAAGTTCTGGTTGATGTTGTCTGTTCACCTCTCCAGGGGCCGCTGAAAGGTTTCTTGGAAGCTCTTGGGAAGCTCCAGAAGAAGTTCTACTCCAAGGGGCTGCGCCTGGAATGCCCCATCCGCACGTACCTCGTCACGGCACGGAGCGCAGCCAGTTCTGGAGCCCGTGCCCTAAAGACTCTCCGGAGCTGGGGGCTGGAAACGGATGAAGCCGTCTTCCTAGCTGGCGCCCCCAAGGGACCCTTGCTGGAGAAAATTCGCCCACACATATTTTTTGATGACCAAATGTTCCATGTGGAAGGGGCGAAGGAGATGGGTACCATCGCAGCCCACGTCCCTTATGGGGTGGCTCAGAAATCCAGGCGCTTGGGACAGGAGAAACAAAATGAGAATAGAAAGTAACAGAAAAGAGCGGGACTGGGCTAGGCCAGCCTTTGATACGCAGAGAGCAACATCTCTATGGAGAGATGAAAAGTTTAGAACACCTTCCATGAGGACTAGAACCAAAAGGGTTGGGATGGCAGGTGTCTTGTTTGGGGTAGGTTGTTTGGGAGAAGGCTTCCTTACATCCACCTGTACACATTGCACTTTACGGAAATGCTCTTCCCTCTGCCTCACCATAACCTTGCGTGCCCATCACACCATTGCTGTCAGTATCTGCTGGTAGACTTTTGCTTCTGCCCTGCCATCCACTCACAATGTTTCAAGGTTGATTGCCACCTTTTGCTCTTGAATATTCATGATATGTACTGTTTTTTCCTTGCTGGCTGCCGCAAGGGGGCTGTGTTTTATTACACGCTTCAACAGTTGCATTGTGCAGAATTTGCTAATGGTGCCAATTTAAGCGTTGTGAAATTTCAACACTAGTTTTGGAAGAAGGAGAAGGAGAAGAAGAAATTTCTAGCTATTTTATTTGCAAGGATGAGTGCAAAAGCATGTGTGCAATTCCCTGATTGAATTTACCTGGAATCAGAAGCCTTGAAGAGCAGACATTGGTTGGGTGGTGAGGCTGGGCATGGGGTGACCTCCTGAGACTACCCCCAACAATGTGCCCAACCCACATTGAGCACCCCAAAAATGGTCAAAGGCAGTGATGACCAGTGGGGCCCATCACAAATGGATTGTCCAAGGGCCCCTCAAAGAGATTGACTGAGAAGGAGGCCTGCCAACAGAAAAAAAAATGTTGCATACACCTCTTTCCAGAAAGAACTCTTATCAGGAAGGGCCACAGCTCAGTGATTAGAGCATCCACCTTGCATGTGGAGGGTCCCAGGTTCAATCTCTGGCATCTGAGAGACCTCTGCCTGAAATCCTGGAGAGCTGCTGCCAGTCAGAGTAGACAGTACTGGGCTAGATGGTCCAATGGTCTGACTCATTCCCCACCCCACCCCAAGCAAAAAGGAGAGAGAGCAAGCACAGGATGTTCTGTGTTTTCTTTTTATTTCTCAGTGCTTTGAGAAAAGACAGTAAATGAAAGCTGTGTTCCTGAGTCAGTGTACTGCAGTGGATGCTGCTGGATCATGGACTATGAAAACGCAGGTCCAGATCCCCACTGAGCCTTGATGGTCACTTAGAGACTGAAAAACCAGTCTTGCTCAGCCTAACCTAACCCCTATGCCCATACACCATCCTTAGAGGAAAAGCAGGCTATAAATGTGATAAATATACAATTGGAACCTTCCCATTCCTAGTGTGTCTGGGAGCTTTCCACCACTTACCCCCTTGTTTTTTCAGCAGGGCTCCAGAGGTCTGTTGAATAATGTGGCGTCTTCCATTTTTAACCAGTGTTGCATTTTCCCTGCTGTGCTCATGGGCTGTACTGTTAACACGGGGCAAAATCCGGGGAGCCGTTCCCTGCTTGACTGCCCATTTGCCACAGTGGAAGCAGGCGGAGGCTGCAAAAGGTCATGCTTCCGTGTCTGCTGGCGGCTTTGCTTAGGAATGAAACAATGCAATAAATGACTGTCTGTCCTTCTGGGTATGTTATCTGTAATAAATTCTGTCTGTTACCATTCGTTCCCCCTTCTGTTTGTGAACTGTCAGCACTGGTATGTCGATAGCAAGCTGAAGTGCTCTTGAACATAAGGACTAGAAACTTGGAAGAGTGACAGGGAACTAGGTGACAGCAACACCCCCTCTAGCATAGTACTAATTTTCCCTTTCTTGTGAATCAAAACCTAGTTATCATACCATTTATTGGAGAATATCCACCACATCTTGCCATTGGAGGGTTATTGGGCATTATTATTGGGTTATTGGTACACTGTAGACTGGGGTGGGGAACCTTGGGCATGGAGGGGGGGCGCAAATGCATCTCTGTCTGGCCCTTGGGACTCTACCCAAGCCACACCCCTTTCCCTGGCCCACCCCCCTAACTGGTTTTGCATTGTTCTTGCCTGCCTTGAACTCTGATCATGACTCTTGCTTTCCAGGATGAAGGACAGAGCAGTGCGTGTGAATGTGTGTCGGAACTAGTCTGATGTACAAACGTAAAATGTACATTTCTTCTTTTGCTAACTTTTGCCTCTGGCCCCGCCCAGCTGTGGCATGCGACCCTCAGAAGGAATGTGGACCTTGGGCAAAAAATGTTCTCCACCCCTGCAATAGGCCCAGAGTAGTTTAACAGAAGCAGTTCTCCAGTCTCATTCCCCAATTTATCTTTGACCTCTTTCCCTCAGAGGAAGAGAAGAAGGAGGATGAGCACATGACCTGAAGGTGCTGCTGTGCAATGCCAGGTCGATGATGAATAAGACCACTGCCATTCACGACCTGATTGTGGATGGAGGATTTGACCTGGCATGTGTGACAGAGACCTGGTTGGATGAAGCCGATGGGCCCGTTCTTGGCGCTGCTTGCCCAACAGGTTTCTCTTATGCACAGCAACCCAGGCCATCTGGGCGGGGAGGGGGGGTTGCAGTGATTTTTAGGAAGTCATTAGTTTGCACCAGGCGTCCTATTGGTAAGACTGAGTTCTCTGAGTGCATGTTCTGGAAGTTGGGCAATAGGGGCAGTACAGGATTCCTTTTGGTGTACCGACCTCCCTGCTGCACCAAGGATTCCCTGCCCGAGCTGCTTCAGGTCGTGTCGGATGTGCTCCTGGAGACACCTAGCTTGGTTGTCTTAGGGGATTTTAACATCCATGCCAACACGACCTTACAAGGAGCCGCTCGGGACTTCGTGGAAAGCATGGCCACCATGGGGCTGTCCCTGAATAAGTCTGGCCCAACTCATAGCCGCGGACATGCCTTGGACTTGGTGTTTACCTCTATGGATGTTGGTGATCTGACATTAAGTAAAAGCGAAACAAAAGAAGTGCCATGGTCAGATCACTTTCTGGTGCAACTGGACTTCTCCGCAACCCTTCCCCTCTGCAGGGAGGTGGGACCGATTCGGATGGTCCGCCCCCGCTACTTAATGGATCCAATTGGCTTCCAGAGAGTGGTAGGGGATGTTTTATCCCATGTCGATGGCCTTTCAGCTGATTCCCTGGTGGCCCGCTGGAATGCGGAGTTAACCAGCGCTATTGACTGTCTGGCTCTGAAGCGCCCTCTCAGATTGCATGGAGCCCGGACAGCCCCGTGGTTTTCCCCGGCGCTGAGGGTGATGAAACAGTCATTGAGACGGCTAGAGCGCCGGTGGCGGAAAACTCATTTTGAATCAGACCGGACACGGGCTAGAGCTCAACTTCGAGCCTACCAAGTGGCAATGGCGACGGCGAAGAGGACCTTCTTCACCGTCTCCATCGCATCTGCAGAAAACAGCAGCAGGAGACTCTTCCAGGTGGTTCGCAATTTAGCGGAACCACCTGCTCCATCCGGGCCCAGTATGGGCCACATGATCTCCTGCAATGATTTTGCAAAGTTTTTTGCAGATAAAGTCGCTCAGATTCGGGAAGAGGTAGACTCCACCGTGGGAGCAGGGCCGGGGCGGGGGAGTGCTAGAGTCCTGTCTAGTCAAGTTTTGTGGGATCAATTTCAATCTGTTACCTCCGAGGATGTGGACAGGCTGCTTGGACGAGTGAAACCAACCACCTGTCTCCTTGATCCTTGCCCATCCTGGCTTATAAAAGCTAGCCGGGAAGGGCTGGGCGATGGGCTTCGCGGGCTGGTAAATGCTTCTCTCCATGAGGGAGCCTTCCCAGACCCGCTGAAAGAGGCGGTTATTAAACCGCTTCTTAAAAAACCATCTTTAGATCCAGCCAATATGGCCAACTATCGCCCAGTCTCAAATCTTCCATTCTTGGGCAAGGTGATTGAGCGAGTGGTTGCTGAACAACTCCAGGCACGCCTGGAAGAAGCGGACCATTTGGATCCCTTCCAGTCAGGATTCAGGCCTCATCATGGGACTGAAACTGCCTTGGTCGCACTGGCCGATGATCTCCGGCGGGCTAGGGACAAAGGTAAGAGCTGTTTCCTTGTTCTGCTGGATCTCTCAGCGGCTTTTGACACCATCGACCATAACATCCTTCTGGACCGTCTAGAGGGCTTGGGAGCTGGGGGCACTGTCATGCAGTGGTTCCGCGCCTTCCTCCTGGGCCGTGTTCAGAAAGTGGTGGTGGGGGATGAGTGTTCAGACCCCTGGGCTCTCACTTGTGGGGCGCCTCAGGGTTCTGTCCTCTCCCCCATGCTTTTTAACATCTATATGCAGCCGCTGGGAGAGATCATCGGGGGGTTTGGGCTGGGTGTCCATCAGTATGCTGATGATACCCAGCTCTACCTCTCTTTTAAATCAGAACCAGTGAAGGCGGTGAAGGTCCTGTGTGAGTGCTTGGAGGCGGGTGGAGGATGGATGGCGGCTAACAGATTGAGATTGAATCCTGACAAGACAGAAGTACTGTTTGTGGGGGACAGGAGGCGGGCGGGTGTGGAGGACTCCCTGGTCCTGAATGGGTTAACTGTGCCCCTGAAAGACCAGGTGCGCAGCCTGGGAGTCATTTTAGACTCACAGCTGTCCATGGAGGCACAGGTCAACTCGGTGTCCAAGGCAGCTGTTTATCAGCTCCATCTGGTACGCAGGCTGAGTCCCTACCTGCCCACTGACTGTCTCTCCAGAGTGGTGCATGCTCTAGTTATCTCCCGCTTGGACTACTGCAATGCGCTCTACATGGGGCTACCTTTGAAGGTGACCCGGAAACTACAACTAATCCAGAATGCGGCAGCTAGACTGGTGACTGGGAGCGGCCGCCGAGACCACATAACACCGGTCCTGAAAGACCTACATTGGCTCCCAGTACGTTTCCGAGCACAATTCAAAGTGTTGGTGTTGACCTTTAAAGCCCTAAACGGCCTCGGTCCGGTATACCTGAAGGAGCGTCTCCACCCCCATCGTTCTGCCCGGACACTGAGGTCCAGCTCCGAGGGCCTTCTGGCGGTTCCCTCACTACGAGAAGCCAAGTTACAGGGAACCAGGCAGAGGGCCTTCTCGGTAGTGGCACCCACCCTGTGGAATGCCCTCCCACTAGAGGTCAAAGCGAACAACAACTACCAGACCTTTAGAAGGCATCTCAAGGCAGCCCTATTTAGGGAAGCTTTTAATGTTTGATGGATCTCTGTATTTTAATGTTTGATGGATTTCTGTATTTTAGAATTTCTGTTTTGTTGGAAGCCGCCCAGAGTGGCTGGGGGAACCCGGCCAGATGGGCGGGGTATAAATAATAAATTATTATTATTATTATTATTATTTCCTCCCCTTGCCCCCTGCCAACATCTCTGTCTCCTGGCCACCTTCACTTGGCATCCAGGGAATTGCTGGCGCTGGCACCCATTCAACTGAAAAACTATTGCATGGCCATGGGTGGGGGGGGGGCAGAGGAGTGAGGAGCCCCCGTAGGCTGTGGAACTGAGACCTGCTGGTGGTTTTTGGCCCACCATTTGAGAAGTGTATTCAAAGCCAACGTGAACACAAATGCCACCTTTTTCTCATTGCCGGTTCTGCCTTTGGGTTCTGCCCTGGGCTAAAAAAAACCCCACTGCCTCAGGCTTCCTCCCATCCCAATGTGCATATTTGAATCCCACCCAAGCTCTGCCTATTTTTACGCCTGTTAAATTTAGAAGGGCCACTCAGATTGCACACCCATATTTCTGAGAAGGAGCACCTGGCACCATTGCCTTTCCAGCTACTGAAACGTTTGATAAGAGGCATGCTGACTCGAGAGTCAGAGGCCGTTGTCTCTGCTCAGCAATCTAAAGACAATGGCTTTCAGGGGCAGTATCCCAGCGAAACTCACCCCAAGGTTCCTCCTCATAATCTTCACAGAGAAGACCAGCGAAGGAAGACATGCTGAAAGACAGCCTAGCCACCATGAACCATCCCCCCTGCACTCTGCATATGCTCTAAGGCAGGCATGTCCAAAGTCAGTTTTGGGGGGCTAATCTGGCCCGCCGGTTGGTTTAATCCGGCCCCTGTGGCAGTTTATTTCCTGAGGTAAAAAAAACCTCAACAGCTTCAACCCTGGAAAAAAAAAACCTCAACAACTTTGGTTGGCCCTCACAGCACTTCACTTCATCAAATCTGGCCCTCTTTGAAAAACGTTTGGACACCACTGCTCTAAGGAAAGACCACTCTCCATTAAGATCCCAAAGTAGCTGGAAATAAATACTACAACAAGGGTGGCCAGACGTTTTCACCTAAGAACTAACCCTACAAAGTTGAGTCTGGCCAAAAGTGGATGTGGCCAGACTAGAGATGGAGGAGAAATCAGTGTGCATTCAGTGTGCATTTAATCAATATATCCAAATTTCACTTCCCCAAACCGTATGAGAACCAAAATACAGCTGTTCTTCAAGATTCACATACGAATTTTTTGCGATGCAGTTCTTCAAATAATATTTACAAAAATGCTTGTATTAGGGGAAATATTTCGCCTATGAAATGTTGGGCAGGATGCAAGAGGTTTGCTGAAGGTAGATGCTTGAGAACCACAGTTCTCCACAGGTTGTGCCAGTATTGTGAAGCAAGGAGATTGGGATGCCAGCAGCCCCATTGCACCAGGAGAAATAAAAAGAGGCCTGGCTGTGGTGGGAACTCTGCAGGATGAAAGATGGCACAGCACCAGGAAGGCAACTCTTGCAAGATCACTGGAAGCCTCTGCCAGGCATTCCTGTGTCCGTGCCCACTATTTATGGATGAAACGACCCATGCCTTTGCCATGGGAGCATCAGAAAGGGCTTTAAAACATGAGACTGCAAGGAAAGACCTCATTTTCCAAAGCAAGGAAACGTATCCACACAGACAATCTAAGTTTGTCCCCATCCACCTCCCTGCAAGGCGCAAAGCTGAGAATAAGGAGGAAGCCAACAGGCACTGCCACCCTCTAGACAGGTTGCAAGTGAGAAGACAGGCCAGGTGGGCTCTGGCAGAGGGAAGATAGAGGTTAGTGGGGCAGTGCCCCATTTGCCCTCAGGGGCCACCCCCCACTGGTAGGCCTTCCTGTACTTGTCTCCTGCCGCACTGCAATTTGGCTTGGAAAAATGCCTTAGATTGGCTACAACAAAAGGCTTATTTTGAGCCTAATTTCAGCAGGGAGAGGTGAGGGCGATGATAGCACCAGGGAAGACCGCTGCAGGTGAATGTGCGCTGGCGGGCACCACGTTGGTGACCCATGCTTCAAGTCCTTCACTGGAGAGCCTCCTGTGGGTGCCCCTGCCATCTGAGATTCTGTTTAAAACTCAAGAGGGGACTCAACCTCTTCAATACATTGCTGTTAACATTAAATTTGTTGCTTTATTGGTGCAGAATGTATGATTTAAGGACTCTTCTTTTTACAGAAATGCCCAAAGTACTCTGGGCATGCAAATATCAAAAAAGGTAGTGAATAATTAACATGAAAACTGTGGAACTTAAAAAAAGAAGGCAGTTTAGAGCCATCAAAAGTTAATGCTTTATTTCCCTGCAAGGCAGGACTGTTGGACTATTCCTGAAACTGGCAGTGGAAGTCAGCCTCCCAGTTGATGGTTGAATGGCTCTCAAGGGTTTAAGGCAGCTTATTGTATTCTGGTCCAAATGTAGTTGTGAATGCATGGAACAGCCTCCTTCCAAGCAGGTGGTCCAAATATACATGTTTTTACATATGCGTACCATACCTGGAGTGTAACCCCTGCATAAAATGTGAGTTACCTCATATGTCAGCTAGCAGACCTGAATTAAAAAAATCAAAAGAGATGCCACAAGAGGGCGCTGCTGAACCAACAGAAAGAGAGGCAGAAGGATCTTGTGCCATTTGTTAAAGTTCAAGAAGAATGGATATCAGGGCATAGCTGCCAAGTTTTCCCTTTTCTCGCGAGGAAGCCTATTCAGCATAAGGGGAAATCCCTGTAAAAAAGGGATAACTTGGCAGCTATGTATGAGGGTTATTACTGGCTTAAACTTTCTTGAGAAAATGAAAAGAGCTAGAGATAAAGACAGGAAATGTGGGGAGGGTTTCCATCATGACAGTGTGTGTGTGTGTGTGTGTGTGTGTGTGTTTGCGTCCAGGGGCTCATCCCCACTTTTCTGCCACGTTTCTAGGCTCTGTTCTGGGTCTTTCCAGGTCCTGGCCCGACCCTCCCTGCTTCTGCTGCTTTCCCCAGGTAAACCCGGTGTTTTACTGCTAAATCAGAGCAAATGGCAATCAGATTTTCACAGATTGCTGTTTGTTCCGATTCAGAGGTAAAGAACGTATTTGCCCCATTGCTGTGGGGCAAATGGAAAACTTTTTTCTATGTGGAAGCCCTTCAGATATTTGAAGATGGCTATTATATCTCATATCAGTTTCCTCTTTTCTGGGCTAAACATACCCAACTACCTCAACTGTTCCTCATAGGACTCAGCTTCCAGAACCTTTATCATCTTGGACCCATCAAGGGGAAAATGTCAAACGGAGGTTCCAACTTAAATAAAATATGGGGAGGGGGCAGGTAAGACCCGTCTTGCATAATCAATCACATGACACGGTGTGCACACACACACCATTTAAATGGTGATGCCCATCAACTTTGTGGGGTCCGACCCAGCCCCCTCTAATATTTTATTGAGGGGGCCGAAGCCCCCATGGCCTCTAGAAGTTGGCTCCTATGATGTAGAGTGTGTGCTTCATCTGCTAGAACATCTCTGTCTCTTTCCTCTCATTTAATCTCCTTGACAGCATCTTTAATTTAACTGGGCACCTCCTTATCAGGCCATTAATAATTCTCATTCATTCTCCCCTGTGGTCTCCATTGCAATTGAAGTGTGAGTAAACTCAGAGCAGTATCTGTTTCATATCATTACAAATACGAGCTAATCCAGGAGCGGGGTTGCTTGGCACATAAGAGGGCTTCTGGTTTCCAGCAGATTTACCACACTGCAGGCTGGGAGCTCTGGCAGGCAGGAATGTGGATTTGATTATAAGGGGGTTAAGTCACTTTGCAGTCTCTGCACTCATAACACAGAGTAATCCTAGAGACAACATGTAACCAATTGAGCTGTAATTGAGCTGACATGACAAAAGTTCAGAGAAAGCCCAGAAAGGTTGTGAGGGAAGGGCTGCTGGCAGTGGAGAGCAGTTCTGTTTCTGTCCAGAAGAAGGAAATTGTGCCAATGATAATGGGATAAATCATATAAAGTGCACCATGTTTCTCAGGGAATGAGTTTTTGTTAGTGCTCAGCGGGAGACAGGTAATGGTTTTTAAGGAAGCAGGAAGTGCTTTTGGAGAGAATGGTTACAGGTAGGTAGCCGTGTTGGTCTGGATCGAAGTAAAATAAAAAAATTCCTTCAGTAGCACCTTAAAGACCAACTAAGTTTTTATTTTGGTATGAGCTTTCGTGTGCATGCACACTTCTTCAGATACCAAAATAATACCAGGTATCTGAAGAATACCAGGTATCTGAAGAAGTGTGCATGCACACGAAAGCTCATACCAAAATAAAAACTTAGTTGGTCTTTAAGGTGCTACTGAAGGAATTTTTTTATTTTGGAGAGAAGTTTTGTTTCCTGTGGTGGACACACACCTTATCCTGTTGTCCCACTGCTGCCTCTAGACAAACACATTTTTGAAACAAAATAAAGCCTGCCACGTTTCTTTGCCAAAGGCAAAAATGAAAGAGTAACACCAGAAGATGTTTTATACTGAGCCAGGCCACTGGTTCATTTAGTTCAGTACTGTATTTTCTATTTTGACTGTCAGTGGCTCTTCAGCATTTCAGTTTCAGCTGCAGTTAGTTGCCAAACTGCTTGCCCCTTGGAAGGTGGTACAGCCCTGCCCTGCATGCAAAAGGTCCCTTAGCATCTGTAGGTTGGACCGGGAAGAAACACCTGCCTGAAACCCTGGTGGGCTGCTGCCAGTCAGTGTAGACAACACTGATGGACCAGTGGGTCTGACTCAGTATAAGCCAGCTTCCTATGCCCCTAGCTGAAAGGTGCATCCCAGAGTCCTTTGTAATGCTGCTGAGGATCCTGGGATACATGTTTAAGATTGTGCAAGGTTTCTTTCCATCCTTGGTGCTTTGTAGTTTATGGTTGTGTGGGCTGCTGCTGGCCCTGAGATCCTTCAGTGTGGTTAGGAAAGTACTCTCTCCCCTTAGGCCCTAACAGCTCCACCACCTTGGGGCCTTCTGTTTGTGCTCTCTAACTGATCCTGGTCAATAGTCAAAGTGTTCTCCTGCAGCTAAAAGCCTTGAAAAATCTTTTTTAAAAATTATTCCGCCTCCAGTCCAGCAGAGTTGCAGAGACATGATGTGCTAGGTCTCTCTCTTCCACCCCCACCTCCACCCCCATTTCTTTCTTTCCTTCTTTTCCTGAAACAACTCAGGGCTTTATCAGTCTCGCCTCTTTCCCACGGTTTTCTGTTGCCAGGATGGTCACTGATCCTTTTAAACTGCAGCTGAGACCAATCAGTGGAGGCCGAGGGAGGGATGGAGAGGCAATTCACACAGGCTACTCTTTTACAGGAAGATTCCCCCCAAACCCTCCTGGGATTTCCACCAGCAAGAGGAGAGGGGGGAAGGCAAGAGCAAGCCAGTAATCTCTCACCCCTGGGAGGGAACTCCTTCACTTACCATACAGGAAGGTTAAAGATGTGCTGAGAAAAGGAAGAGAAGGCAGGAGAGGTGAAATCTCTGAATGGGGGACAAGGAAGAGCCCATTTCCCTATGTCTTGAAGAGGGGAGATGGTGGCCCAGAGATTCTGGGCAGAGTAAGGAGAAGGATATTTGTCATCTGTTTAGGTGCCTCAGTATGAAGAGACACTGCTGGGAAGAGGAGGAGGAGGAGGGCCACGACTTGTACACAGGCTTGGATCATGCACCCCTTGTGGCGGGAAAAGAGGAGGAGGAAGAATTCAGCAGGTAAGGAGACACCTCCGTGGTGAGGATGCCAAATGGATGGAACAGCATCAGTTGGAGGCAGGAGGTCTGGTACCACTGAATGGTCCATACCCAATTGCCCAGGAAGGAAGCTGGTAGAGGGAAGCCACTAGATACAGCTTCAGCAAACACACTCTCTAACATGGAGTTGTTCATAGATTTTGCTTTCCTTGTGTTATAGGAATTTTTTTTTCTTATAACACTTGGCACTGATGGAAAACTTATTTGCATGAGTGTCTTTCATTTCCCTTTCAGGGGCAAATGGCGAGTATTGACTTCTGAACTCAGAGGGGAGTACCAAGTTTTTTTCATTTCAGCTTGTGTGAGATTCCTAATTTTCCTACCATTGAGCAGAAGATATATCCTCATGCAAGCTGATTTAGGGCCACACTCCATTCAAATTCTGGACCACCAAATCAACTCTTTTGGCCTAGCAGCAGCTTCTAAGCCAGGGCTGTGCATCTTTTCATACCAAGTGGGCTGCAAGAGTACTTTGGCGCACAACTTGTGGGCCCCGCACTGAATTAAATTTCCATATTGTAAATTAAAGTGTACATAGTATAGTTCATATTATTGAATATACGCAATTAATACATTTAATTAAATATATGTAATTAAATGCACAATATATTAAACAAATTTAATACACAAACAGATGTACAGTATACGCAAGAAAGGCCACGGGTTGGACTACCCTGTTCTAAGCAGTATTTAAGGGCACCCCAATACAATGCATGGAATCGTAGTCTAGTCAAAAAGTGCTAAAGCAGGCATCCCCAAATTGCGGCCTTCCAGATGTTTTGGGCTACAACTCCCATGATCTCTAGCTAACAGGACCAGTGGTCAGGGATGATGGGGATTGTAGTCCAAAACATCTGGAGGGCAGAAGTTTGGGGATGCCTGTGCTAAAGCCACAAATGCTTCTTACCGGATCTGTTGATGTTGTTTCTCAGCTCACCATCTCCCACAAGGATCTTTCATGTACAAGCAAGAAAGAAGCGGAGAGGGGTGAGTGCTGCATGATCTAAAATCTGATTTATTTTTATTCTTTTTTTAGAATGGTTTTTATTTGCAAAATAACTTGCATTCCTTTTCATTAGCCCTCGTTTTACAATGAGGAAATTGGCTGAAATAAAATGACTTTCTAAAAAACCTCCCAGGAGTCCACATATGGAGAAAGGGCAATTCGAACCCAGGTCCCAAGACTATCCAGTGTTTGATCAGAATTGCCAGACCTCAATATCTGTTTATGGTCCTCCATCCCCAGGACTTCGCTGGAGTGGGGGAGTGAATTGCTGCCTCAGAGGCTCTCTACATGGCCAGACACCCTTTTCAGGCTCCCATCTCACATCTTTGGAATGCCTTCCCTTGAGAACTTCAACTGGCTTCCTCACTTCCAGGTTTTAATTGAGTCCTAAAGATGATTGGCCAGAGTGATCTGATGCTGGCATTTATTGTGCTGCTGTTTTACTAATTAATTATGTTGCTATACTGAATTGTTTCTACATTTCTGTTACTGTCTTGGAATGGTATGGCTTCAAAAGTGGCTTGCAAATAGTTGGGTGGTTACACACAAAGTTCTGAGATTAAACATTAAACAGAGTGGATAAAGATTGATGATTTATTGATTTTTAATTTTAAAACATTTTTATATTTTAAAGTGTTTGTATTTCTGTTTTGAGTTTCAGCAACAGTTAATTCCTCTTTTAAAAAATGATGTAATTTTAAAATGAATTCTGAACTTAATGTAGACATCAAAAACTTGAGGCCTACTTAATGTCTCCTCAAAAGTAAGTCCTCTGGACTTCCGTGAGGCTTACTCCTGGGTTAGTGTCCATAGGGTTGCAGCCTCTTCAATGAATGGTGCAAATGAATGATGCAGAGTTGTCTTTTTCCATGATGCCCTTACAGATAATCGATAAACGGCGCAGGGACCGCATTAACAGCAGCCTATCTGAACTACGGCGTTTGGTTCCCACTACCTTTGAGAAGCAGGTAAGTGCACCTCCATGTCAAATTCGTGCCCCCGCCCCAAGTTCTGACATCAGTCTCCTCCAGAATACATGTTCATTGAACATTTATTCTGATTTGCTTGCACACAGCTTATGTGGAGGTTAGACTATGTCCGGTCTTCATTGAGCATTTGTTCTGATTGGTTTGCAGGGAGGTTATGCAACAATGAGCATTCATGCTGCTTTCATTCTGATTTGCTTTTCTGGTGGTTATACATCTTCCCATTAAATAATTGTCCATTGCACTATTGGCAGTGCATTTCCCCATCGCTTTTGGTATGGTCACATTAGTGGCTTAAAACGCAGTGAAGTTGTCCCTCTCCTGCTGCAGTTGAAGCTGCATTGGCATGACGTTGTTCACTTCCGAAAGGGGTGTGTGTGTCTTCAACCCAATGTGCATGACCTTTTTGGTTGCATTCATTAAGCTTTCATCTGCGTTCAGTCCATTCATAGGAAATGGCAGTCTCAAATATTCACACCATTCCTAAGTACAAAGTGATGATCATGTACGTTTTCTTATTGGATCGAAGCTGCTTTGAGAGAAAAAACCCCCGCATCAAACAGTGGTATTGTCGATAAACTAAATGTTTCTTATGGATTCTGGCTAATGTTGTGGGAATGTGGTTTCAAACCTTAGCAGTGGGAGCCCAAGGGATAGGGGCAGAATATGAGGGTGCCAAGTTGAATAAAATATTGAGGAGGCCCAGTTAAGTCCCACCCCATATAATTGATCGCAAGACGTGGTGCACACACACTATTTGAATGGCAGTGCCCGTCGACTTGAGAGAAGGAGTCAAATATATTAGGGGGGGGCTGAAGGGACCTCAGCCCCTTGGAGTTGGCTCTTATGGCGGTGTGAACATAACTGTTAGTATTCCCGAACAGCAATAAGTCCTCTTTTTAGAAAAAAGAAAGAAAGAAATGTGGGTAGCCATTGTGGTATAGTGGTTAGAGTGGTTAGACTAGGACCTTGGAGAGACCTGGATTCAAATCCCCACTTGGCCATCATGAAGCTTACTGGGTGACCGTGAGGCTAACCTTACAGGATTCTTGTGAGGATAAAATACTGTAGAGAGGGAAAGAGTCAAAACTGCCATCTTGAGCTGCTCGGAGAACAAGGTGGGATATAAACTCTGTGTGTGTGTGTGTGTGTGTGTGTGTGTGTGTGTGTGTGTGTGTTACACTAGGGCAGTGATGGTCAAACTTGGCCCTCCAGCTGTTTTGGGACTACAACTCCCATCATCCCTAGCTAACAGGACCAGTGGTCAGGGATGATGGCCAAACCTGGGCCTCTAGCTCTCCCAAAACAGCTAGAGGCCCAGGTTTGGCCATCACTGCACTAGGGCAATGGCACACTTTAATCCACTTAAGTTGTGCACCTCATGCCATGCCCCCCCCCCCGGCCACTACGTGGTTCACTGACACTACCCTTAGATTCTCCTCAACTGCCCTGGACCACTTAACCACCTTAGCTGGCTTTCTGATGGGTATTTCTATCAACTCCCTTTATTTCTCCTGCCATCAAAGTATCTGAATATTTCTCACCTCTAGCGTCGCCCAGTAAAAAGACATGTGTGTATGAAGCTGTAATTTATTTTTTAAAGGAATAATCAAAGGTTTTATGATCACTCAGTATATACAAGTGTATGTTCAGTTTTTGGTTATCTTAGGCTCATATAATACAATAAGGAATAACAATGCTAATCCTCCTTTATCAAACTAACCCAGCCATCGTCCAGATGCCTCCACCTCTCATACCAGCTAACAGCTGTAAACTCCCACCTGCCAGGCACACATTTTCGAACTCCCTTTCAAGCCCTTATCCCATCACCTCTCACTTCCAATATTCCAAGCATATTCTTTCCCCTCCCAACCAAACATATCTAATTCATCTAATATGCTTACCGACATAAATATCACATATTAATTTTACCTTAATTACTCTACTCTACATATATGCACACAATATTATTTATGTATAGCCCCAGCAAATCCCAGGGCACACCTAAATTTCTGGTATGTGCATGAATCCCTCCCGCATAGTACTAGTGCTCTGGAAGTAGCCACTATCACACATTACAATCTGTGTTCATATAATGGGAGTCCTCTTTTTTCCAATAAACAGGGCTCTTCCAAAATGGAGAAAGCAGAGATCTTGCAGATGACAGTAGATCACTTAAAAATGCTTCATGCCATTGGAGACACAGGTAAAAAAAACACTGACTCTGCTTAAGTCTTTGCCATCCATGTTATGTTATTGCCACCCTATGTATGGAGGCCAGTCAGATGCTGCTGCTGCAATTAGCAGTGCCAGCCCTGCCATTAGGCAAAGCAGTGCAGCTGTCTCAGGCGGCAGAAAATGGAGGGTGGCGGCAGCAGAAGCAGCTCTCCTCCCTCTTGCCATTCTGCCTAAATGTCTCCAACGATCTTTCAATCATAGGGTACAAGTAACTCCACATGGGTATATCACATATATACAAAAAATCAATTTTGTTGTTCTGTATGGGACAATGACAATAAAGATTATCTATCAAAAAAGAGGAGGTAAAGCATGTAAAAACCCAGAGGATGTATTGGGCCTTGTAGCAACTACCCAACTCCAGTTTTTTGGGCTTTGGGGTCCCCTATCTTTGGCCCTGCGGAAGATGAGGCAAGCAGCATAGTAGCATGGATTATGTTCTGGCTACCTCCTGACAAAATGTTCCTTTAAAGCCAGTTCTGAGCATGTCTGGGGGTACTTTGCTCCTTGACTGGGGTGTGTGTGTGGGGGGGTGCATTTGCTGCTCTGCCTCAGGGGCCACAAAATATCTTCAGCCAACCATAGAAGTTAGCATGTAGAGCTATGCTTTGTATAAATGGCTCCCCAGCACCAATCTCACGCTACTGTGGTCTAAGGTCAAACTAGACGTGACCCCAATAAGCAATTGCCTGAATGGATTTACAGAGTAAACAGCAGGTGTGTGTGGCAAAGGGTTAAAGTCCCCCTGCACCTCCATCCTGCTGTAGCCAGAGTCCTGATTGCATTGGGAGACCTGCTGCTGCATCTGCCTTGTCCTCTTTTTCAACATTTAATCAGATAACTGTTGCTAACTGCACAGATGATGCCACATTGCGTTTGACTCTGCCAATCCATTTTAAGTGGCGTCTACTGGCTGAAAGTACCTTCAGGAAGCAACTTATGTTTCTTAAACTCTCTTGCAAAGTGCATTAGCCGGCTGGGATTGCACTCCAAATCCCATTTCAGAGGGTATCAAAGTCATGTGTGTCATGCTGAGGGACGTAATGGCAGCGTATCTGTTTTTATTTTCAAAACACTAGATGCTCGAGTGCTGGCAGTCGATTACAGGACGATCGGTTTTCGTGAGTGCGTTACAGAAGTAGTGAGATACTTGGGCACCTTCAAGGGGCAGAGTGGCACCGATTCTGTCCAGCTTCGGCTCCTCTCGCACCTGAACAACTATGTGGCTGAAATGGAACCTCCTTCTAAAGCAACATCCTCTCTCTTGCCCTTCCAGTCCTGGCCTTGGTGGCTTTTCCAAAAATCTCTAGCTCCTTCTTCCCCCCAAGTCCATCTCCCCAGGAGGGAGGACAACCCTGGCTTGGCAGTCCTGGCTGCTTCGTCGGGAATCTATCTGGGCCCCATGCTGGGGGGAACACCCATTTGCCAAATTCCAAATTCTCTCACATCAGTCTGCCCTAACACCTTGTTTAGTAGAACTTCATCACCCCAACAGAGTAAGCATTGCCCACTGATGACAACAGCCACCCCCAGTAGTGGATCTAGTGAGAGGCCGAGGAAGGCAGCGGCCCCCAGGAGCAGCCAGTTTGCAGCCCTTCTCTTCTCTTCCTCCTCCTCCTCTTTGGCTCACAGTCCAGGAGCACCAGTTTACATGCCTCCACCACCTCCAGTTCTGATCGCTTCTGCTCAAGGACCAGGAATCAAAACTGGGAAAGCTGCTAGGATCTGCCATACCTGGACTATGGAAATTGGACCTTTGTGATCCTCCCCCCGCCCCGAGAGAGAGAGAGAAAGAGAGAGAGAGAGAGAGAGAGAGAGAGAGAGAGAGAGAGAGAGATTTTCAGCAGCCCTCTCTTGAATAAAAACAAAAAGTGAAGCTGAACTCAACCCTTATTCCTGCTTTTTGCATACATTAGAAGAACCTTTCCTGACAATTTGTTGATTATGTTGTGGACACAGTCTATATAAGGAAAATGCTCTTTCCTCCTGACTACCATGCCTTCATTGCTGCTGGGACTGGGAGTGCTCTCTGGGCCATATGCATGCAAGTGTCAAGAGGACAGGAACATAGAGTGGGTAGTGCTTGGACATTCTGCACTCTTTCAGCTTTATAAACCCTTTTCCTTTTTCATGCTTGTTAGAGGCTGAGCATGCTGTTGTGGCACTGTAATAGCAAAAAGTCACCATCTGCTGCTGCACTTCCAGTAAAAAATAATGATGTTTTTTCCCTTTTGCTTGGTTCAGCTGATATACTTCCCTCTAATTTTTTGGAGCAACACACACACGGTGAGAGGGAGGAAATGGTGTTCACTGCTTTTATAGCTCCCCTTTTGCATCTTCTCCCCATTCAGCAGTGGTGGGCGAACGTTTTCAGCCCTGGGATCACTTTGGGACACCTTTCAAGGGCAACATGCCCATGGTGGGTGGGTCCAGAGGCAAAAGTGAGTGGAGCAATCAAAGTAAATGTTACCTTTGTACAGTATGCTAGTTTCTACACATACCCGCACTCCCTTCTTTCACCTCTATACAGGTAAGAAAAAGGCATTATCACGGTTAAGGCAGCTCCTACGATTGCCTGCAATGAGCTTGAGATGTTCTCTATAAGGGTTCACCCTGAAGGTTCTGGCTACAGGTGGCTCTTTTGCTACCCTACCCTCTTCTTACCGGTAACTAGGGAGGTTGTGTTAGGGGAAAGGCACTCCTTTGTGTGGCATCTTGCTGTGTGTGGAAGGAGTGTGCACTGGGCAAGACAACATTATGGGCATCCTTTGCTGCTCCTGTGATTTCACTGGCACCACCTTTGCATAGGAGATACCCAGAACATCACTGGGGGGGTGTGACATTGTGTTTGGAGGATGTTGTCCTGCTGGGGATGCTGTGGGAGTGGCTGTCAATGCTGCTCTGTCTGCTCTTGGGGGGCAGAGGGAGCTGCTACATCTCAAGTGTGCCTCAATCTTGTCTACACAGACTGACAGTGGGCCCACTGAGCCATGGCTTCCACTCACACATACTATGCTTTGTTTCTGGCTTTGCCATTGTAAGTTCACAGGATGACCCCAGCTACATTATGCCTAAGTAATGCTGGTGTAGCTGTGTGATATGCAGAGTGGAATCACAGAATCGTTTTAGCTCTTCGAAAAATATATGTAGCCTATTATTTGTGTCCTGCTGGCAAAGCCATGAAAGGCCTGGAAATGCTGGAGATTAAAATGAGGTGGAGCTCCTCAAGATGACCCATTTATTCAGCATTTATCCTGATTTGCTTGCACAAAGCCTATACAGAGGTTAGATTATGTCCAGACTTTACTGAGCATTTGTTCTGATTTGTTTGATGGGAGGTTATATAACAATGAACATTTATCCTGATTTATGGGATACTTTCTGTTAATTATTTGCCCCATTCTTATTTATCAGTGTATTTCCCTGTCATTTTCCTAACCCCTGACCTTTGTTTTGGTGGGTTATTTGTACTAAACCAACAGAGCAGTTTAATCCACTTTAATTGTGCTAACCTAAATTTCTGGTATGTGCTTGAGCCTCTACCACAAAATACTGACAGCCTCTATTTCAATACAATAAACACAACAGATAAGAACAAATGCATTATGTCATCAGCTGCTTCAGGAAAAAATCTAGTCCTCAAATCTTTGGATTGAAAGTGAGTTATAAATATTCTGAGCAGCAATAATATTGAGATTATTGGAACACGATTCTTCCCTCCTTGCTTGGCCTCCCTGTCCTTTCAATGCCAAATCATGGATAATGTTTTTCTGGCAGAAGGATGCATATGAATGAGGAGTGGGGTGTTTGAGTGAGAGTGACATTAATATATGAGAAGAGAGAAAACAGAAGAGGTACACCACACATCCAAATCACACCACTTCCCCCAAAGAATCCATTCCTGGGGACTGTATTTCACCTCTCACAAAGCTACGGTATCGAGACTACAGTTCCCAGAATTCTTTGCGGGAAAGTCACGTGCTTTTAAATATGTACTGGATGTGCCTTAAATTCATGGAGTGCATCTGTCCCAACACCTAGTTGTATCTGATGAAGTGTGCATGCACACGAAAGCTCATACCAAAATAAAAACTTAGTTGGTCTTTAAGGTGCTACTGAAGGAATTTTTTTATTTTGTCCCAACACCATACACTTCATGCTGCGCCCCGCCTTAGCCACCTGGGAACTGTAGTTTCCCCCTCACAGAGCTACAATTTTCAGCATCCTTAAGGAACTATGTGATTTCAGGGGGAAGCCTCCCGGCGCCTTGGCGCCACGAGTGTGAGGGAGAAACGGTCGTGAGGGGAAAGACTGAAAAGCAGCGCCGCCGCCGCCTTCTCCTCCGGCCAGGCGGTGGCGCTGCAGCTTGCGGCGGCCCCTCCGTCTCGCTCCGTGTGCCGCTCCTCCTTCCCTGCTTTCCTCGTCGTGAGACGGCCCAGCAGCCCTCGCGGCGGCGGCGGCGGCAGCACGAGCAGCAGCGTCGCCCTCGGCCGGCGGCCCGCCTCGGCGCGGCCTATAAAGGGTCCTGGTCGGCCAGCGCTGCCCCCTCTCTGCTCGCAGCCTCCGAGGAGGGAAGAGGAAGGGAGGGGGGCGCGGGAAAAAAACCCTAAAAAGAAAAAAAAGACTTAAAAACAGCAAAAGAGAAAAAAAACCAAAGGAAAAAACTGATTATAACAAACAGGAATAAGGAGGAGGGTAATTAATTTAATAATAATAATAATATAATTAAGCAATTGTTAATTGCGCGGGGGCCGCTTTTGGCTGACGTTTCTCTGCCTGCCTGTCCGTCTGTCTGTCTTTGCCTGTAATCCCCAAATCTGCCTCGTGATTTTTCTTCCCCCCTCAATCGTCTTTGGTGTGTCTTTTCCCCCTCAACACCCCCCCCCCCCGTATTTATTCCTATTTATTTTCACCTCGCCTCTAATCTCGCCCCACCTTCCGCCACCCTAGAATCGCTTTCCCCCACCCGGCCCGCCCAGAGAGGGTAGGAACCGCGTTCCCCCCCCCCTTCACCTTCCTTGAAGCCGGAGCCCAGGTTTATCTGCCGCCTCCCCAGTTCATTGCCGCCCCTGCGCCTTGTCTGCAGGTGGTTCTCTTGCCGCCGGCGCCCCACTTTCCGCGCACTTTCTCCTCTCCTTTCCTACCACCCTTCGTTCTCCCTCTTAATGACTGACTGTCTCTCGCTTCGTCTTGATCTGCTTGGCCTTCTCTACTGTTTTCCTGCCCTTTAAAATTACTGAAGTTTTTTTTTAAAAAAAAGAAATAAAGCCATACCAGGCCTTGCTTGATACATATTGTTGTCTTTTTAAACCAGATTTTATCTGTGTTGCGTAAGTAGTTTTATAGGGGCAACAGCTGTTAGTTATTTATTTAAAATGGCGCAGGGTTATTGACCCCTGCTCCTAAAAAGTTACCCTTTTAATATCTGGAAGACAGGGAAAGAAGTTAGTCCTGAAGTATTAAACTACAAGTTTAAAATACAATCAACAATTGCTCATTTTGCATGGGAAAGATTTACGAGGTTTTTTTAAAATGCAGAATTGGAAATTTCATTTAAAAAAATATATTTAAACTGCTTTTTGAAACATATCTATTTCAGGTCCCTGAACTTAGTTTTCTGTGCAAATCTCTTATAGCTGATTTCCCTTATTTTCCAATAAGTTTTAAAAAAATAAATATATATTAAAAATACTTTAAAAAAAAGTTTAACATAAGCATCTGGGCCTCTGTGTGGGATAGTGAAAGATGAACACAGCTGCTAGTAGCTACCCGATGGCATCTCTGTATGTGGGTGACCTGCACCCTGATGTCACCGAAGCCATGCTGTATGAGAAGTTCAGTCCTGCAGGTCCTGTGCTCTCCATCCGTGTCTGCAGAGACATGATAACCCGCCGCTCCCTAGGATATGCATATGTTAACTTTCAGCAACCAGCTGATGGTAAGTATGGGGCAAATCAAGATTCTCTCTTTGGTATCCCAAAGTTTGCACTCTGCACACATCACTTGCTTCTCACCATTTCCTTCCAGCCACGTGGTCTCCCAGAAACAAGCACTGGCTGAAACTAGAGTTGTCTGAGCATTGCAGTCGGTAGGGGAAGGGACTAAGGAGCCTGCAGTTAGGCAAATGGGCCCAACAGTTGTAGGAAGAGCTGCAGTACCCTAATGACAGATATATGGAGTTTTGGTGAGAGAGCATATTGGCTACCCTGGATGAATACTGTGAGAGAGAAGCAGTCCTAATGTAATTATTTCGTGTTAAGTTCACAGGAGCTTTCTGCATTGAAAAACAGGATATAAATCAAATAGATAAATGCAGGGGTACATCACCTGGAATTCTATTTTGTGCAAGCTCAACTTGAATATGATGGAGGTTTGTAGAGAAAATGAAAAGCATTTTTCAGTAAGTGTTTCAGAAGGCTGCCAGTCCCATCTGCTACAGTGCTGTCTAAATAAGACTTCGAGCATGGGGGAATGTTTATTTTACAGCAACATCTCAAAGCCCATGGTCACATGCTGCTAGGGAACCTCTGCAGGGCAAGGGGTCCAGCATATTTACGGTGCAGCATGTGCTGTGGTGGAACCTCTTGTTGCATGCCTACTTCCAACTGTTCATCCCCTTTCAGCTGCAAGTGGTGTATTCTAAGGGTTGCTGTGCTTGCCAGCACATGTCTTTGGAGCACCTCTTCTTGCTATAAATAAACGCTGCCAAATTTGAGTAGCTGGGCTGAGGTGCCACTTGAAATGGAATTATTTTGGTTAAAGCAACACAACTGAATCTTCCCTTTCAACTAAAATCATGGTGCCTCCCCCCTTTCCACAAGCGATTGACAGTAAGGGAATGGAATTTTTAAGGGTTCTGTATAATATTTTGGGCATACTTGTTGAGAACAAGGACATGCATTTTGAGGTATAGTCAAGAGTGATGAGTGATTCATTAAATTAGCTAACTTTTTCCACTCACTCTCCCTATATTTAGAAGATCCTATATCACGGAAAAGAAGCCACAGGTGTTTAGTTCAATTTGGCCAGGCAGCTTTCTAATTTTGTAGGTGAGGTCTTGGTAAAGAAGGCATATGATTAGCTTCGTAAAGAGTACTTCTGTGGATATATGTGAGATCTTAAGCCTGTATTCATTCTTTCCTGGTTTCTGCTGCCCGTGCCTCCCCCCCCCCTTTACCTGGGCTCTTTTTTGTCAGGTGAGGCAGCCAGGAAAGCCCTGCATGGGTTCCTTCCCCCACCCCCAGAGTTGGGAAAGTTTTCCCTGTTAGAGACAAATAGGTGGGTAACATATCAGGTAGCACATTCTCATTCTAGCCTCAGGCTTGCCTGCTCTCTCCTTCCTGCTATTCACTTGGCATGCAGCTGAGTCCCAAGCCTCGGAATTTTATGAACAGGATCCTGGTGTGTATATGTCATCATCCTTTTAATATGCTACTCAGTACAGAAATAGAATCCTGAAGGAGGATTAGTGTGAGTTAAGGGAGAGTACATTGCTGAAGCTTTAGAATATGATGGATGTGATGCCTTACTTAGTTCGAGTAGGACTTCTCTGATTCTGTATTGGCATAGGGTGGTCATACATAATAATGCCTGAATGGCAAAGAAAGCAGTGGTGTGAAGTCTACATGGTAATACCAACTTGGTTCTAAGTCTTTTGTTGCTGTTTATAAAAAAAACAAAACCTGGCACTGGCAAGTTTGGGATATGCACCAAGCATGTTTCCTGCCTGTCTCACCTGGTTAGGGAAAATCTTTCCATCCGTATGCTTGCTACTACATACACTAGGTGCAGTATTTGCATTGTGCTCCTAGACCTATCCGTATTAGTGCTGATGTACTGAATTATCTGGGATGCAAGTGACGCTATGGTCTAAACCACTGAGCCTTCGGCTTGCCGATCAAAAGGTCGGCGGTTTGAATCCCTGCGATGGGGTGAGCTTCCGTTGCTCGGTTCATGCTCCTGCCAACCTAGCAGTTCGAAAGCATGCCAAAAAGTGCAAGTAGATTAATAGGTACCACTCCGGCAGGAAAGTGAACGTTGTTCCCGTGTGTCTGGTGTCTGTGTTCCATTGCACCAGAAGCAACTTAGTCATACTGGCCACATGACCCGGAAAAACTGTCTGCGGAGCAGACAAACACCGGCTCCCATGGCCTGTAAAGCGAGATGAGTGCCGCAACCCCAGTTGTGACAGGACTTAACTGTTAGGGGTCCCTTTACCTTTACTGAATTACCTGCAGAGGTCATAGTCAGTATTGGCGACAGTCAGATGTTGAGTATTGCATAGATGTGCATGTACATAAACACACCTTTCCACCTCTTCTCTCAGTCTTCAGGTGGTTTGCTGCTTAGTTGAAGGAAATATTTTATTTATTTAAAATACAAATTATCAAAAAAAAGGTTGCCTAAATGTGTGATGTGGATAGAGAATGAGTATCCAGAAGATTGACATTATTTAGAGACACCTGCTTATGAAGGATTGGTTCCCTTTTTCTGAAAGTACAGTCTTTTTATTGCTTCTCCTACAGCTGAGCGAGCCCTGGACACCATGAACTTTGATGTGATCAAAGGGAAACCCATCCGCATCATGTGGTCTCAGCGTGATCCTTCCCTGAGGAAATCAGGTGTAGGGAATGTCTTTATTAAGAACCTGGACAAATCCATAGACAACAAGGCACTTTATGACACTTTCTCGGCTTTTGGGAATATACTTTCTTGCAAGGTGAGACTTTTTATCTTACCAAGATTCCAGGGAGATCTGCTTATATGTATTTTAACATATCATGAGGTGGCTTGGGTCTTGAATGCATGTAAAATGGAATAGGATTTGTGTGTGTGTGTGTGTGTGTGTGTGTGTGAAGTTACAATATGGAAATCTAGTAAAAAGATCTCTTAAATGATCTGGAGACAAGAAGTTATTGCCAGGTGTTCTAACTGCATTTTCCTTTCCTTGATTGGAAACTTTGCTTAGACATTGAACAACAGCTCTTGTGATTTCATTCACGGTATTGGTGCAAAAAAGGGTTTTTGCACAATTTCGGTGCAAAAAACCTCAGGTTTTTTGAAGCTCAGTTCAGGTGAAGAGAAATGTGCAACCCAAAACCTTGGGTTGCTGATACATGCTATTCAGTTCTGCCTATTGCCTTGCAGGTGGTGTGTGACGAGAATGGCTCTAAGGGCTATGCCTTTGTGCACTTTGAGACACAGGACGCTGCGGACCGGGCCATTGAGAAGATGAATGGCATGCTGCTGAACGACCGCAAAGTGTGAGTGTCTCGGCCAGAAGCAGCGGCAGCCACCGCATGAGCCGTGATGCATCTCAGTATTAACCCACAAGGCTGCTGGTTCTCCTGGCCCAGCTTTGGCCTGCTGCCTCTCTACTCCAGGGCTGGTGAGTTTCCCTGCCCGAGCCACAGCCTACTCCCCCTGGTGTAGGGGCCTGCCCCTTACTTTCTGCCTCCCTGCTGCTGGGCTTAGTTGACTCCCTTCTGGTTTGCCCTGTTGAGCAGCGCTGGGTGGGTGTTTTTGTGCTGCTGCTTCCATATCAGGACTGGATTTTTCTGCTTAGTCGTTTACCCTATTTATTTCTCACACCTACCTGCTGCTTTTTTCTTTCCTGTTGTTGGCAGGGAAGGGTTTTTCATCATAGCTTTTCTCTTTTCTCCATCCAGATTTGTTGGGAGATTTAAATCCCGTAAAGAGCGTGAGGCAGAATTGGGAGCCAAAGCAAAGGAGTTCACCAACGTCTACATTAAAAACTTTGGGGATGACATGGATGACGAACGGCTGAAGGAGCTTTTCAGCAAATACGGTAAATATTCCAGCAGCAAGTTGTTAACATTCTGAAGCCGTCACAGCTGGTACCTTTTTGTTGACTCATTTTTGAACTTATCATCTGGGCTCCTGGGTGCTGTGCACATGAAGCATCCTCACAAAAGGACAGTCAAGAGTTTGGTTTCAGGAAGCCACAGTGATCCCTTACTGCTAAGCCAAAGGCTGAAAGAGCTGAAAAGATGCCAACAAAGCATCCTTGAGTGCAGGGGGCCATTCTTCCTACCTTCTTCATTGCTGTTGCTTTTAAACTAGCTAAACCTGGAGGGTGTTAGATATGCTGAACAGATAGTTTTTAAAAAATATATATAGTTTGTCATCATATTATAATGTTTCATTAACTAAGCTTTTATGCAATACATTATTTATGGCTTCACTTTTTAGTTAGTATTTACAATTCCCCCCCATTTTAAACTGACTTTATTTTTGTTGTCGTTCTGGCTCTGGTTACTATCCATGTACTCACTGGAGCAAATTAATATAGAGAGAATTGAGAACTTATTTTTCAGCACTTGGTGTTCTTTTTGAGAGCAAAATTGTTTAAATTCTTATGTGTAAGATTATTTAATAGTTCCTGGCAATAAAATATAATAAAGGGAAAAGGAAAGAAAGATTGCAAAGCAGAATACAATAGGGAGTTTCTCCTAAGAGATATTGTAAATATTGGGTCTCAGCCTGGCAAATTTGAAGCATCAATGTTGACTTGTTGGGGGGGAAATAATCCTTAAGCTACTGGTTTTCATTTTGAAAGCTCTTCCTTGAAATTTTGTTGTAAGCTACCTTTGCTAACTCTGTTCTTCTGGTAATAGGTAAGACCCTCAGCGTTAAAGTCATGACAGATCCCACTGGGAAGTCGAAAGGCTTTGGTTTTGTGAGCTTTGAGAAGCATGAAGAAGCCAACAAGGTATATGGGTTACAGAATATGTATTACCTGCTTCTGGATTGGAAAACGGCATTCAGCAAATGTTTATGGGTGGCACCCAAACACAGAGCTAATCTATGCCTTGGAACTATTTCCCATTATCTGTCAGCTATTCTCCTGCAACCACAAAACAAGGTGGTTTTGGACTTTAAAGGGTTTTATTTATGGTTAAAATGTGGTTCTGCGATTATTTTTAGGGGTGCACATGAAAAAAAGGAGCCCGCTTTAGATTGGGGGCTTGGATGGACCTTGCCCTTTGCTTTCAGCCCAAAGGGTAGCCTCACTCTGGTTTGTTTCATGTAGCTTTGCATGTCTCCCCATTGACTAATGGGAAAATCAACACATGGCTTGTTGTTGTTGTTGTTTAGTCGTGTCTGACTCTTCGTGACCCCATGGACCAGAGCACGCCAGGCACTCCTGTCTTCCACTGCCTCCCGCAGTTTGGTCAGACTCATGTTGGTGGCTTCGAGAACACTGTCCAGCCATCTCGTCCTCTTGGACATGGCTATCCCTTTTTAATTTTTGGGAGAACTGGAAGATGTTTGCCACTTATGAGTGGATGAAGCCTGCCAAATTTCAGATGGGGTTGTTAGTCCAGGGGAAGAAATAGGAGTGTAAATAAGAATTTTGGTAACCAGTTCAGCATCTTAGAGACATTACTCTTTTGAAATCCCTTACAGGCAGTGGAAGAAATGAATGGAAAAGATATCAATGGGAAAATGGTGTTTGTGGGCCGGGCACAGAAGAAAGTGGAGCGCCAGGCAGAGCTGAAAAGGAAATTTGAGCAGCTTAAACAAGAGAGAATCAGCCGGTATCAGGTAAAAGGAATATGCTCCTGATTTGATTAGGTTTCCAACTTCACACATTTGTGGGGTGGAACCATTATGGTGTGTTTTGCCTTAGATTGCCATCTGGACTCTGGTCTCCTTGTACATTCTCTGTTGTGTCAAATAAGATGGACACAAATAAGATGACACTGTCAAATTAAACGGTGACACTTGGTGGGATTGGCCACGTGTGAAGGTTTTGGTTCCATGCATAGCAGCTATCAGCTGAAGGTCCTGTTTGAGTAAATTCAATAATTAGATGGTAGAAACAATATGTAGGTTGTATGTAGCGTAGAAGAAAGTCAGATCCAGGGAAGGGGGCTGATGTGAGTTGCATCTGAATCTTTCCCGTTCCATGCTGTGAGGTGCAGGCCCGGGGACATGTGATGCTAAAGCAACGCAGAGGAAATCCAGGCAAGTTTATGTTCTCTTACAAGAAACTTGCCTCTACAAACTCTGTGACATTTCAGGTTTTTTTTGCCTTCAGCAGGTGATGGAACATTATTTGTTTGTAAAGATCAATCAGTATGTATTGGCTTTGCTTGTAGTTTACTGCTTGTAAAGATGAATTATTGTTCCCTTCTGCATTGTTACTGTGGCATGCCATTTTTCTCTCTCTCTGTTTTAGGGAGTTAACTTATATATTAAGAACCTGGATGATACAATTGATGATGAGAAACTGAGGAAGGAATTCTCTCCTTTTGGGTCTATCACAAGTGCCAAGGTAAAGACTGGAATTTAACAGACACAGAGTAAGGCTTCAGAAGTAGGAACTGTTGAGGAATCTGCCTAAGGGTGCAATCCTAAATATATTTAGTTAAGACCTGCTGAACTCAGTGGGACTTAATTTCAGGTAGCCTGTTTTGGAGGCATCTTGACCATAAAACAAACTTTGCCCGTGCTGTGTGTTGAAACCTCTAGGGGCAAGAGGATAGCGAAATTACCTGCCGCTTTGCCTCTGATGGTTGTATGATCCATGCTGCAGTTGTTACGAGAGGGCTGCACCTGAATCTTTCCCAGTCCTGGCAAAATATGTGTAGGCCTGGGGACACATGGTGCTAAAGCAATGCAAAGCAAATCCAGACAAGTCACTTCCCTGTTTGTTGAGGGCTTGTCTCTACACCTTTGCAACATTGGGCTTATGCAGGGCAGTTTCCTGGGTTAAGTTCAGCAGTGCTGTACAAGTCACATGTTGAAGAATAGGGGTACCTCAGGTTCTGCCATTCGGGTGTTAAAGCCTGCAGTGGTCCTGTGGTGGTTACCATCTGTGCTGTTAATTAGCAAGTGATAGATCAGGGATAAAGTTACCATCCATGTGTGAACTAAGGGCAGGAAGAGGGCTGGCTGGGGTTATTAAGCAAGCCTGCTTCCAAAGTGCTATTCTTATATGTTGTGTTTGTGGTTACAAACGTATCCCTGGCAGAAAGTCAGTGGGCAGAGCCATTTGCAGAGTGCTGTTGCATGAATTCTCTTTAACAATGGGGCTCCTCTAACATTGCCATCTTGAGGTGTTTCCCCACCCACCCATGGCAGTGTTCCCCCAGCTCAGGCAACTTGACGCAGCATCAGTGCAGAAAGCATGAGGCTTTCTTTCCCTGAGTTGTTTTTTAAAAACTACCTTTGTTTAGGTGATGCTGGAAGACGGACGAAGCAAAGGGTTTGGCTTTGTCTGCTTTTCCTCTCCGGAAGAGGCCACCAAAGCTGTAACAGAAATGAATGGGCGCATTGTGGGCTCCAAACCACTATATGTTGCATTGGCACAGAGAAAGGAGGAGCGGAAAGCCCACCTCACCAACCAATACATGCAGCGCATTGCTGGAATGAGAGCCCTGCCTGCCAATGCCATCATCAATCAGTTCCAGCCAGCTGCAGGAGGGTATTTCATGCCAGCTGTGCCCCAGGTAAGTCCCAGCAAAAAATGGGTTGTGGCTCTTCAAGGATTATAGCTACTCTGTCCAAAATACTAGCTTTGATACATGATCTCTCTACGGCATATTGAACTACCTGAAATAATCACCTTTTAAAATTTGTAGGTTCTTGGTCACTGGAGAATGAAGCATACAGGATATTTCTCCCCACTTTTCCTGTGAATTGGAGGTTGGAACATATGAACAGGGGCATTTAAACCTGCTTAAGAACCATTTGTCAAGTTGCTTTGAGATTTTTCCTTTGTCTAAAGCAGGCATCCCCAAACTTCAGCCATCCAGATGTTTTGGACTACAATTCCCATGATCCCTGACCACTGGTCCTGTTAGCTAGGGATCATGGGAGTTGTAGGCCAAAACATCTGGAGGGCCACAGTTTGGGGATGCCTGGTCTAAAGCAGCCAATAAATGTTAATAGTAATTTTGCAATGTGACTGCATGCCCTGCTCTGCTTTTCAGGCTCAGAACAGACCCACTTACTATGCACCTAATCAGATGACTCAGATGAGGCCTAACCCACGCTGGCAGCAAGGAGGGAGACCTCAAGGTGAGCATGAAGGAGCCACTTGGACCTTGGAGATAGAGGCAGCACCCCCCCTCCATGGCCACATTTACCCTTGGCCAACTCTGGGGGTCACATTTCGGTGGTGGGTTAGTGTGGCCATCCCACATTTTCACATGTGCAGACACCACATGTGTACAGGAAAAGTAGCTGTCCTGTGCAGATCAGCTGAGGAAATGAAGTAGAGAGGGGACAGTTTGCATCCCCATCAGGCTGTTGAATCCACCCACCCTGTGCTGTATCTATTTTGTTCTTTTTTGCCCCTACAGTCTTGTGTGGCAGGGGGAAGAAACATTTGCTTGGGGCAGCCTTTTCAGGCCTCTGGGCCAGGAGTTGACCACCCTTGTAAAGGCAGTCATCTCCTTTTTTTTTATCTACCAGGATATGGTAGCCTGGCAGAAACTGTGTCGCAAATGTCTAATCCCTGTGGTTGTCCTTGCCACAATTTAGTTCAGTAGTATTGTCCTACTGTGATTGACCAGTAGCTTTGTGCTCTCTATCTCTCTGTCTCCTCCCCCCCCCCAAAAAAAACCCCACTCCAGGCTTCCAAGGAATGCCAAACACTATGCGCCAGTCTGGACCAAGACCAGCCCTACGCCATCTGGCTCCAGCAAGCAATGCTCAAGCCTCACGTGGCATGCCTGGTGCAACCCAAAGGGTTGGTAAGTGACTGGACCTGCAGGGTTTCCTACTGGTTTATAGAAGCTGATTCGGGATATGGTACCGTGTTTCTCCTAAAATAAGACGTGCCTCTAAAATAAGCCATGGCACGATTTTCGAAAGGAAAAAAAAATAAGACACCCCCCAAAAATAAGACGTGTTGGGTTATTGTCTCTCCCGGGTCCCGCTGGGTCTCACTGAGTCGCTCCGCAGCGCTTTGCCCCACAGCGAGCCCTTCAAGGCGCTGCCGCCGCCGCTGGCCACCAGGTGCTGCTGCGGATGCGACGTCGGCTCCTCCTTCCGCCGGCCACCGCTCATTATCCTCTTCCGCCGCCGCCTCCCTCCCTCCCCGCTGGGCCGCTGCTCGGTCGGGGCTCGAGCGGGAGCCGGCAAAGACAGGCGCGCCGCCGCCGCCTCCTTCCCTCCCCGCCGGGCCGCTGCTGGGTCGGAGCTCGAACGGGAGCCGGCAAAGACAGGCGCACCGCCGCCGCCTCCCTCCCTCCCTGCCGGGCCGCTGCAGAAAAATAAATATAAGACGTGTCTTATTTTAGGAGAAACACGGTAGATCATTCTGTTTCCTGGTGTGTGCAAAGAGTGGTGGGGTTCTGCTGCCCATTCCTTCTGAGGGCACCTGATAGCATTGCACGGCACTGACAGTAAGGTAGAGGGGTCTGTCTATAGACATTTTGGTAGCAGATAATTTTAGTCCTTGCACTTAGTACCATTATTGATCATTAATTTTGTAACCTGCTCTTCACTCCCAAAGGAACCCAGGGTGACAAACACTTAAAAGACAAATCTTATTAGAATTGACAGATAATAGCCCCAGTTTCAAATAAACTTGCTTAACAGGACTAGGATTGGGGACACCAGGCTCAAATTCCGCACTCAGCTGTCAGTCACAGTCCCAGCTTGCATGTCACATTAAAGTTAAGCCATAGTTTAAAAGAATCTGCATGTTAATGCGACAGCAGCGTGCACTAGAAAATCGTAAACAGTGAGCCACAAACAAACCTTAGTTACCACTTCTCATTTGGAGGCAACAAGCCATGAGCCCAGGTTCAGACAGCGTGACAGCTAGACTGTGGCTCGTTTTGTCAGCAGCAGGGGCGCAGCAGCACAGGAACGTATTGAGAAGCACGCATTAGCACGCTGCTCATTCCTATTAAGCCATAGTTTGCTTTACAATCTGGTCTGATGTGATTGACAAAGTTTACTTGTGAAGATAAAGTGATGGTAGTGGGGTTATGTTGTCTTGAGCTTTTGAGAGGGAGGTTTGATACTGTTGACTTTTTTTAAAAAAAACAATGATTCTCCATTTTTATCTCTCTTTTTAAAAAACACCCCAGGGGTTCCTGCCACAGCTCCAAATTTAGCGCCTCGACCATCTGTAGCTGCGCAAGCTCCAAGGGCTGTTCCGCCGTACAAATATGCCTCCAGTGTCCGCAGCCCCCACCCAGCTGTACAGCCTTTGCAGGTAGCATAAGAGGCTTCGCATGGAAACATCAGTGTTAGACTGCAGGGAATATCTGTGTTCTGGTTTTTCCTCTAGAGCTCAGGAAAGTCATGGTCAGGTCTTTCAGTCTCAGGCTGAAACAGTGCCTGTGTTTCTATCATGCTGCTTCAGACCTGCTTTTCTTAAATTTAATGTGGCAGATTGTTTTCTCCCCCTTGTTTACAATGCAGCATGATTCTGAATCTCAACCAAATCTGTGCTCAGCAGGCAGTTTAGCAAGCATTCTGTATGTAAGCAACTGTTTCTGTTTTGACATAAAAAATGGCTATAATTCAGACAGTTTGCCATAAACATGTACAGTCTGGGCGGAAATCAACAGTCCAGCTTTGTGCAGGGTAACTGAGTTAACCTAAAGAAACTCCTTCAGGTGCTTGCTCCACTAGCTTTAAGGGAACTGTTCTGCCTTTAGTACAATGGGACAGGGTGAATAAAACAATAAAGTGAAGTTACCTTGGTACTGTTGGTGCCGGCAGACTACTGCCAACGTATAACACTGAAGCTTAAAAGCTTGCAGTGGCTGTCCCATGTGGTTGTGGGACAAAGCCAAGGTTCTGAATTTACAAGGCCCTTAATACGTTTGGTCTAGGGTATCTTAAGGACTGCCTGATTCCTGCCTCATCACAGAGTTATTTAGGGGAGTCTCTGTTAGTGGTTGGTGATGGTTCAGATGCATGGCTTGTATCCACCAGAAGCCATTATGCAGTATTGTGGCACTTCCAGCTGAGATTAGACAGGCCCTCCTCCACTTGCCCTATTGAACGTCAGGCACTTGACAAAGACCTATTCCATCAGGCATTTTATGGAAGCTCTGTTTTCTCAGCAGCCCCTTCTTACTGTTGCATTAAAAACCTTGCTGATAAGGTTCAGGCATTTCCTCTTACGTCCCCAGTTTCAAAGTTTGAGTATTTTGAGAGAAACTTTATCCCCAAACTATTCAGTGTGTTTTAATATTTGATTATGTAGTTCCATTCCCTGACTTTAACAAGTTCTTTCCAAAACTAAGAGTTCTTGTAAGGATGATACACTGCTGTTGTGAATATTTTAGTCTAGATGTGACTTCTAAAAAGAGAACGTTTAGCATATACAGGTGAAACTCGGAAATTTAGAATATTGTCAAAGTGCATTTATTTCAGTAATGCAACTTAAAAAGTGAAACCAACATATGAGATAGATGCATGACATGCAAAGCAAGATATGTCAAGCCTTTATTTGTTGTAATTGTAATTATTTTTCGACGATATTCTAATTTTCTGAGTTTCACCTGTAATTATTTGATAATTTTATTGTTTTAAAACAAACGAACTGATTCCCTTTTCACTTCTTACTGTGTTGTTTTATTTATTAAATTTATATACCACCTTTCATCAGATCTCAGGGTTGTTCGCAACATAAAAGTTTTCTTCTCTTTAACAGGCCCCTCAGCCTGCTGTTCATGTACAAGGACAAGAGCCTTTAACTGCATCTATGCTAGCTGCTGCCCCTCCCCAGGAGCAAAAACAAATGCTGGGTAAGCCAATCCTTTCTAGCCCTCAGAGATTTGGGGCACAGGTGCCATAGGCAAAATCTTGTAAAAACAAGTTTCTCTACAATATGTTAAGCTCATGTGTACAGAAGTGACAGGGTATATAATAGCTTAATATCTCACTTCTCAGATTGTAAATGATTATCTGTACTGGAAAGCCATAGATTCCAGTTTGGTGGGGTGGTGGGCAGCTTCCATGTAGAGCTTATCCTGGGAAGCTTCATAGAGGACCAACAGAATCTTGTGTGTTGATATCCCATGGCACTTAATATTATGATTTAGGAAGATATCTGCTTTCTGTGTTCATCTCCAGCCACGGTCCCTTTGACACAGTTGATTATTATATTTCTATGCCGCTTTGCTTACAAAGCCATAGTGGCTTACAAACAATAGATAACAATAACCAGATAGAACATCCCATCACAAATGCAGCATATCAAGAAATCATCAGTGAAACAATTACAATATATAAAACAGTGTTAACAAAGCAACTAAAAAATAAGCTAAAGCAAAAATCACATGATTAACAAATCAATAAATTAAGCTGTTAAGTTTACACACTCTTTTCACACCCCATGACTCATAATCTTTCACTCTATTCAGCTCATTAAAATACACAAACATAACAACTGTGGTATCTGAAGAAGTGTGCATGCACACGAAAGCTCATACCAAAATAAAAACTTAGTTGGTCTTTAAGGTGCTACTGAAGGAATTTTTTTATTTTATAACAACTGTGGCATCAACTCCCTACTGAAGGTTCCTTGGATTGGTTGTAGGTGGGGCAGCACAGGTGAAATGGAGTCTCTCACCCTTCACAGTTCTTCCTCTGGAAACAGCTCCCTTATGAAGGGAGGGTGGGACAGGGCAGGTGGAAAAAGCCATTACATGCTGGCCAACAGTGTCTCTCACCCATCATCTAGTTGACTGAGTGGTACAGAAACTCAAAATGCCTTCAGACTCAAGGATCCCCCCCCCATCACCCGCATTGCCCTGGCTGTGTGAGCCTGAAGTGACACCCTTCCTCTTGACTGCTTCCCTAGGAGAACGTTTGTTCCCGCTCATCCAAGCTATGCATCTAAGCCTTGCAGGAAAGATCACAGGAATGCTGCTGGAGATTGACAACTCGGAGTTGCTGCACATGCTAGAATCCCCAGAATCCCTCCGTTCGAAGGTAATGGCTCTCCCCATTCTCTTAACTCTGCCACATACATTCAAGGGGGAGTATCCTCCTTTTTGCTTCCTTGGGTGAGTGATAGTGAACCTGGTTTCTTCCTGCCCCAGGTGGAGGAGGCTGTGGCAGTGCTGCAAGCTCATCAAGCCAAGAAAGAAGCTGCCCAGAAAGTGGGCATAGTTGCTGCTACCTCGTAACTAGGGAGGCTGGTAAGTATTCCAGCTGCCCTGGTTCTTCTCTTTGCTCACAGCTGTCACTTGCCTTTGAGAGCAGATCTGGAGAAGCTGTGGATCTTTCTGTCTTGTATGTGCCAAAAAGCTGCCTCAAGAAAGCAAGTATGGTTTGTTTCTAGGCTTACCTGATAAGGCCAATTTGTCTTCTGTTTGCAAAAATGAATGTGAAAATTGTCCCAGGGTCAGTGGGCTATCATCACATCCTTTAAAAGACCAAAATGTTTGCATAAAGATTCAATCGATAATCTCAAGTACCGGTAATTACTTAAAATCAGTAGAGAATTTAACTTTAGCAGAATTCAGGGTTGATTCCCCCTCCCCTCAACCTGTACTTCACCTTGATCCATAATTGCTTTGCAGAGTAACCCTAAAATGTCTATGTTCTTCTCAAAACCTGTGAGGTGCAACAACATACAGAATTATACTGTCTGAAGAGTGGGTAACCAGGAAGAAATTGAAGAACTAATTCAGCATTACAGCATTCTTTCTCTCTTTATAGGTTGTAGAAAGCCAAATGAGCCCCCTGAAGAAACCTGAAGCTGTTTAGAGAATAACATTATACTGCACATTTCAATATCATGCAACATAATTCATTGCCACTGTGTAAAGAAAGTTAATATGCCTTATTTGCAAAAATAAAAATTAAAGAAAAATCCTCTACTGCTTTTGGTTTCCAAGATTTAAATATGCAAGTTTTCCTTCTTCAAGCCAGGGTTGCAGCTACTTTGTCTTCTCATGAGCAGACACTTACATTTTTCTGATTGAACATTTTCATTTGTGGTTCTTGGTTTTGATCAAACAATCTTGTTTGCAAAGTCTGGAAAGTGTTACCAATAAAATAATTAAAATATTTCAAGTAATTGCCTGAGTCTTCTTCAAGCCTCCTGATGATGTGGCCTCCAGGTTTCAAATTATTCTGAGTGCAAACCCCTTTAGGTAGGAACCCCGGTGAAAGCTGGGTTGAAGTGAAGGGAGGAATTATATACAAACACTATTGAACACTCATTTCACACGCTAGCAAGGTTATGCTTAAAATTCTACAAGGCAGGCTTAGGCAGTATGTGGTACCAAGAGCTCCCAGAAGTGCAAGCTGGATTTCGAAGGGGCAGAGGAACCAGAGACCAAATAGCAAACATGTGCTGGCTTATGGAGAAAGCTAGAGAGTTCCAGAAAAACATCTACTTCTGCTTCATTGACTATGCAAAAGCCTTTGACTGTTGACCACAGCAAACTGGCAAGTTCTTAAAGAAATGGGAGTGCCTGATCACCTCATCTGTCTCCTGAGAAATCTCTATGTGAGACAAGAAGCTACAGTTAGAACTGGATATGGAACAACTGATTGGTTCAAAATTGGGAAAGGAGTATGACAAGGTTGTATATTGTCTCCCTGCTCTTTAACTTATATGCAGAATTCATCATGCGAAAGGCTGGACTAGATTATCCCAAACCAGAATTAAGATTGCCGGAAGAAATATCAACAACCTCAGATATGCAGATGACACAACCTTGATGGCAGAAAGTGAGGAAGAATTAAAGAACCTTTTAATGAGGGTGAAAGAGGAGAGCGCAAAATATGGTCTGAAGTTCAAAATCAAAAAACAATCTGAAGAAGTGTGTATGCACATGAAAGCTCATACCAAAATAAAAACTTAGTTGGTCTTTAAGGTGCTACTGAAGGAATTTTTTTATTTTACTTCGACCCAGACCAACACGGCTACCTACCTGTAATCAAAAAACAACAACACCCAAGATCATGGCCACTGGTCCCATCACCTCCTGGCAAATAGAAGGGGAAGAAATGGAGGCAGTGAGAGATTTTACTTTCTTGGGCTCCTTGATCACTGCAGATGGTGACAGCAGTCACGAAATTAAAAGACGCCTGCTTATTGGGAGAAAAGCAATGACAAACCTAGACAGCATCTTAAGAAGCAGAGACATCACCTTGCCAACAAAGGTCTGTATAGTTAAAGCTATGGTTTTCCCAGTAGTGATGTATAGAAGTGAGAAGGCTGATCGCCGAAGAATTGATGCTTTTGAATTATGGTGCTGGAGGAGACTCTTGAGAGTCCCATGGACTGCAAGAAGATCAAACCTCTCCATTCTGAAGGAAATCAGCCCCAAGTGCTCACTGGAAGGACAGATCCTGAAGCTGAGGCTCCAATACTTTGGCCATCTCATGAGAAGAGAAGACTCCCTGGAAAAGACCAATGTTGGGAAAGATGGAGGGCACTAGGAGAAGGGGACGACAGAGGACGAGATGGTTGGACAGTGTTCTCGAAGCTACGAACATGAGTTTGACCAAACTGCGGGAGGCAGTGGAAGACAGGAGTGCCTGGCGTGCTCTGGTCCACGGGGTCACGAAGAGTCGGACACGACTAAATGACTAAACAACAACAAAAAATTGAGGGCAAGTTCCTTTTGCTTCCCTTTATTTTCATGTTCCCACACAGCACCAACTTGACTGACATTACGGTAGCATTCTATTTTCAAGGCTGATATCTATGTGGGTAGTATAATCGTGATCACAAGCTGAACATGAGTCAACAGTGCAGTATACAGTAGCTCCTTTTTTAAAAGCCTGTGCAATATTGGACTGCATTAACAGAAGCCTAGTGCCCAAATCTGGAGGTGAAAAAGTTCTATCAGGATGCGGCAGAGGGAGAGATTAGAAGCAGGGGTATTCTGTTGGCTCTACTGAGAAACCAGATGTGTTTTGGCTCTTCCTCAACTCTTACCTAGCAGTAGCCATTCCACAGGCTACCTGAAGTGCTTCTAGCCCACCAAGTTACTGGTATTTTAAGAACTGGCAACTGCACTAACTTTTTTTGTCCTCCTTCCCCCTTTTGTGTCGTGTCTTAAAAATGGCAATCTTGAGAGCAGGTACTGGTGTGTTTTACTGACTTATAAAGCTGGTCTAGCAATCCACTTGATTGTGTGTCAGGCCACAGGTGGAATACTAGTTCTGGGCCTCACATTTTAAGGACACTGACATGAGTGTCTCCAGGGAAGAGTGAAGTGCCTGGGAACCAAGTCATGATTGAAAGAGCTGGGAGCAGGTTACTGGAAGATGTGATAGCAATCCTCAGTGGTCTGAAGAGCTCTCATGTGGCAGATGGAACCGGCTTGTTGCTCCAGAGCATGGGACTAGAACTGTTGGCTTAAACGTTACAAGAAATTTCCTAATAGCAAATGCTGATGAACAGTGGAACAGTCACATACTGAAGGAAGTCAGTATGTGTGTATGTACGTAGATTATTATGATGGCATAGTTTTCTTTGTAGGCATGTGTTGTTTTGCTTTGTTTTTGTTTTTCTTTTGGATTTTATGTTTGTAATTTTTGTTGTAATTTTGCATTGAAAATTAAAATTAAAAAAAGAACAGTGGAATAGGCAGCCTCAGGAGGTTTTGGGCTCTCCCTTGCTTGGAGGTATTTAAGCAGAGGCCATCTACCTGTTAAAATGTTGCAATTTACACCCTGGATTGCGATTAGATGACTTCCTAGGCTCCCTTCCAACTACCAGCACTGCCCAGGCTGCTTGGAAAGCCTCTATTTTAGCTATTTAAGCCAGGCATGGCCAAACTTGGTCCTCCAGCTGTTTTGGGATGACAACTCCCATCATCCCTAGCTAACAGGACCAGTGGTCAGGGACGGTGGGAATTGTAGTCCCAAAACAGTTGGAGGGCCAAGTTTGGCCATCCCAGTGTAACCTAAGAGAAGATACACAGTCTCTGATATTTAAGATCTAAA
Source organism: Zootoca vivipara (assembly GCF_965207765.1). NCBI lineage: Eukaryota > Metazoa > Chordata > Lepidosauria > Squamata > Lacertidae > Zootoca > Zootoca vivipara. Next base: position 54,751,840 of record NC_142589.1, on the reverse strand, counting down.
GAACCACAGGTAGTTCTGCGTGCCTTAAGAAAAAAATTTTTGTATCAGACCACTATGGAAACCACAGGGGCCTTTCAGAATCTTGTTTGAAACATAGCTCGGCCCTGCTATTTTAAGAGGCGGAGGAATCCTATGGCATGCCCAAGCTCTCCTGGGTGAGCTTATTAATAGCTTTTCGGATCCCCCCTATGCATTTCAACAGTGAGCAGATGCCTTGGGGGGTGGGGAATCAGTTGGCTACAGTTTAGGAAACACTAATGAAATTAACATTCTGTATTCTGTTCCTTTTCTCTGAACTAGCCACCCTGCTGTCAAAAGTTTTTAGCTTTGCTTGTTATGAAGGTGTGCCAATCCTGTGGTTACTTTGGTTGCCTTTTTCTGCACCTTTTCCAGTTATGGGCTTCTTTGTGAAAAACGAAGTACAGGTACCATAATAGTATTTCACAGACTGCCAATGGAAATATTTCTCACTGCAGGCATGAACGACTGCCTGTTGGGCCCCGGGTGCCCCACAAACGTTTGCCTGTACCTGTTGGTGATACAGAGTCAGACTCCGGGTCCCTCTAGCTCAGTGCTGCCTACACTGATGGGCAGTGGCTGCCCAGGGTTTCAGGCAGGGCGCTTGGAGAGATTCTAGTCCTCATGGCTCTGATCAAAAGGGCCGAAGTAAATCGGAACCTGGGAAGCCGCCTTATGCAGACTCTTGAGTCTCCCCCCAAGCGCCGTACTGTCCACACTGACTGACAGCAGTGGCTCTTCAGGATTGCAGGCACAACAGCGACCCCGCCCTGCCCGAGGAGCCCCACTGCAGAGCGGCTTCCCGGGGCGAAGGCGCGCAGCGGTGACGTTTTACTTCCGGCGCGGAAAAGAGGATTGTGGGAAAGGAAAAAAGATGGCGTCTACCAAGAGGGTGCTGTATGTGGGTGAGTGAGAGCGCGGGAGGCGGGGGGAAAGGGGCGGCGGCGGGAAAGGGGGAAGGGAATGGCCACCCCCGGAACCCCCGACTTAAGCGCGTGGCCTTCGTGCGTCTTTCAGGCGGGCTGGCGGAGGAGGTGGACGAGCGAGTGCTCCACGCAGCCTTCATCCCTTTCGGCGACATCACGGATATCCAGATCCCCTTGGACTACGAAACGGGTGAGGAGGAGGAAGCGGGGGGCGCTTGGCTCCGTAGCTACAGCCGCAGCAGCCTCGGGCGGCCTTCTAGAGGTTTTGGACTACAACTCCCATCAGCCCCGGTCCAAAACCTGTGGAGGGAGGAGTTCGAGGCGTTGGGGAAGACTTGAGCTGGAGGGCTGGATTTTTCTCCTGCATCTTGAGCCGAGAGAGGATTTATGCAGGTGGTAACTTTGCCATGCATGGCGTACGGGGATCTTCTCTGCTGCAGGGCTAATGCTGAAGGTGCAGGAGCTCTATCATGGCCACCCTCTGCATTCAGTGATTCCTGTTGCTTTGAAAGGCGTTTCCTTCCGACGTGGAATATGTTTCTTCCCCAAATCCCTGCTTGCCCCCTGCAAGTGGGTTTGAAAATGGGCCCTGTGTGTTAGGGTGGGCAGGATGCAAGAGAGGACTGAGATCCTGCACCTTGAACAGTTGTGTAAAAAGAGGGGAAACCACACCTAGCATGAGAAGCCGTGCCTGTTGAAATGGCTCTGTTTGCACAACTCAAGATGCTGGAGGCCTGTCCTCTCTTGCATTTTCCTACTGGAGGTCTACCCATGGACAGGAGTGATGCTTTGGATTCCTAATGAAATACTTGAATTTTTAGGCCACCACATTACATTTGATATTGTATGCCTTAGGTCAGGCACCCCCAAACTTCGGCCCTCCAGATGTTTTGGCCTACAACTCCCATGATCCCTAGCTAACAGGACCAGTGGTTGGGGAAGATGGGAGTTGTAGTCCAAAACATCTGGAGGGCCGAAGTTTGGGGATGCCTGCCTTAGTAGGAGACTCTAATAGCAGGTGGCTCAGATGCTAAGACTTTTTCCAAACTGTGTCAGAGCTGAGGTATCCTTAGGTTTAGTCTTGGCAGCATAACATACTTGTTCTCAAATGAGGCTCATGAGCTGCAGCTGCTCATCATAACTCCTGGATGACCCATCAAGTTATTTGGCTTTTTAGCTTCTGGTGCATGAGCTCCATAAACTTTTCCCCCATAAATGAAATATGAAAAAGAGTGTGCCCAATGTTTTGCACCATCTATAATAATTTCACTCCGCAGTGTTTGTTAATTATTTAATTATGTTGTTGTTCTGTTCCAGTTATTTCGATCTTAGATTAGTTCAAACCCAGCCAGATGGGTGGAGTATAAATAAATTATTATAGTTTAGCTCTGTATTCTTACTTCAGCATGATGCAGATTGGTTTTAGATCTGTACTGACAAAAAACAGAGCTTCTAATGGAGAACTTTTAGGCCAAGATCTTTGTGGCTTCTTGCTTCCTATATTCTCTGAGAAAAAACAGCATCTAGGTGGTAGAATGAAAATAAATTTCTGAGCACTTTACTCCTGTTCACTAAATGGTCTGCTAGTAACATGCCATAAATCAATTGGACGGGGCTTCTGAAATGTTAGTGTGAGACATTTTGCTTCTCTTTGCAATCTTGTGTTGATGTATCTTGTCTGCCTTGGAGCCTTGGAGTGCTAACTTTTCTCTTGTATTTCTGCAGAAAAGCATCGAGGTTTTGCTTTCATTGAATTTGAGCTGGCTGAGGTGAGGAATAGCAGAGGGAGGGTTTTGAGGTGGATTTTCAGATTTGTTGAAGTTTTCCTCATCCATTTCCCTCACATTTGCTGAACTGCTGGTGGGGAGGGTAAAAAAGGGTGCTGACTTGGGTAGTGGCTGGGTTTCATCAAAGAAGGAAGGGTTGGCCATTATATAATCAATACTTTTGAGGGCAGGGGAAACTTACTGATTTTCCAGGAATATTTTTATAGTTGCTTGAATAATTAAAATTGAATGAGCAGTAGAGAGTAAATGTAAATGTATCTTGGGTCAGAAAGCTGTGTTTGAAGGCACCCTTAGGATTACAGTGGAACAGAAGCTTGTATTGCTTAACCATGCAGAATCATGACTCTTCCTCATTACATTCCTGCTGCTCCAGTTAAATTTCAGAGCATGTGACTGTTGAAACTGTGAATGGGAAGAATTGATTGTAGGCTGGTGTTCAAAAGTGTATTTCTGTCTTTGTAAGCCTGTAGCGATAATGTGCCTGACTGTCTGCTGCTTCTTGTGGGTCCTAGGAACAATTTCTCTTTCACACTTAATACTTCTTGGCATAGGGACACCAAGCTGGAGTGAACTAGGTGAGCAAGTAAGCACATAGTAAAATCTGTATTTTTCCTTTTAGGATGCTGCAGCTGCCATTGACAACATGGTAAATTGATCTTACTTACTTTTCTGGAAAGTTCAAATGATGCCCCTGCTCTGAATTCCATTTCATGGGAAGAAAGCAGCCCAGACACCTTGGGCCTCCCTTCTGGGGTGCTTTGAACACAGCCTCCTCATGCAAAAAATATTAGTTTCAGGTGGCCTTTGAGAACTAAGAATTGAAAGATCTGTTATCTCCTTGCTATGCATTGGCCTGATTCATACAACACTAAACTAGTGTTACAGAAAGCATTGGGCTCATGTGACCAATGCTCTCTGCTTTCCTCCCCTCCCCCTGAACTGCCAGGAAGGAAAATTCTATGCTGTTTTTAATGATTAATTTATATAAGGTAAAGGGGCCCCTGACCATTAGGTCCAGTCGTGTCCGACTCTGGGGTTGCGGCGCTCATCTCGCTCTATAGGCCGAGGGAGCCGGCGTTTGTCCGCAGACAGCTTCCGGGTCATGTGGCCAGCATGACAAAGCTGCTTCTGGCGAACCAGAGCAGCACACGGAAACGCCGTTTACCTTCCCGCCGGCGCAGTCCCTATTTATCTACTTGCACTTTGATGTGCTTTCGAACTGCTAGGTTGGCAGGAGCTGGGACCGAGCAACGGGAGCTCACTCCGTTGCAGGGATTCAAACCGCCAACCTTCTGATCAGCAAGCCCTAGACTCTGTGGTTTAACCCACAGCGCCACCTGGGTCCCTACAATTTATATATATACCACTTAATTGGCAAAGTGACTTCTTTGTCACCCAGCGGGTGTGATCTTGGGCTAGTTGCTCCCTCTTAGCCCAGTCTACCTCACAGGGTAGTTGCAAGTATAAAATGAAGGGGTGTTGCTCTGAACTCTGGCAGAAGGGTGGGATAAAAGTATGTCATTAAATAATACTGTCCCCCTATCTAGAATGAATCTGAGCTCTTTGGGAGGACTATTCGAGTCAACCTGGCCAAGCCGATGAGGATTAAAGAAGGATCCTCCCGCCCAGGTGAGGCATGGAACTGAGATTGGTGCCACAAGCCGATAGTCTCAGCTATTGTGTGTGAGGAAGCAATTGTATTTTACCTTGATGGCAAAAAGATCAATACTAGATTCTTTTTTTCTCAAGAACAGCTTCTGTTTCTCTTTGACAGTTTGGTCAGATGATGACTGGCTGAAGAAATTTTCAGGAAAGACACTGGAGGAGAATGTGGAGGAAGAAGGGGCAGAGCCTGCTCGATCAGAGGCACAGGAGGTACACAGGCATTATCTTGGCTTGTGGGTGGGAGCATGCAGCACTCTGTAGATGCAACATCTTTTGGGGGACATAACCATTGACCACATCTACACAGGGGACTTGTTACTAGTAATCTGTTGCACTTGCTGAGCACTTTCATGTCCCCCTTAAGTTGCAGAGTACCCCAAGTGCAGCCTGCACAGCCTCTTTGCCTACATGCACATTGGATGGTATACAGTTGCCTGACAACTGAGTGCAGTTTGGAGGCATGGCATGCTCTGGTTCCACATCACACACACCTTAAGAGGGGTTTCTTTGCTTTCAGAGATGACAAAATTCACTTAGAGATCACAGCGGTAGCAATAATAATACATTTATAAAGTGCTTTGAAGTATCTAGTTCCTTCCTATACATTATCACAGTAATCCTTACAATAATCCTGTTCAGGCTGGTCACGTAGAGATACAGTGGTGCCTCGCAAGACGAATTTAATTTGTTCTGCGAGTCAATTCGTTTTGTGAAAAATTCGTCTTGCGAATCGCGGTTTCCCATAGGAATGCATTGAAATTTCTTTTTTTGCCCATAGGAACGCATTAAGTAAATTTCGATGCATTCCTATGGGAAACTGCGATTCGCAAGATGAATTTTTCGCAAAACGAATTCGTCTTGCGAGTCACCATCAGATCTTGCGAAAAATTTCTTGCAGGGCATTCGTCTTGTGAGGTACCATTGTAGTGGCTTTGCTGAGGTCGCTTTCAAACTCATGGTTGAGGTGAGACTAGGGTTTTGGCCTTGGAAAAAGCTCTGTGTTTCTTCTAGGGTGAACCACCAGCAAAAAAATCAAGGGCAAACCCCCAGGTTTACATGGATATCAAGATTGGAAACAAGCCTGCTGGTCGATTGAACATCCTGTTGCGATCAGATATTGTACCTATGACCACCGGTAAGAAAAGGCTCCTTTTTGTACAGTGGCAGGTTGAAAACCCCACATTTCCCCCCGTAGTATTTCAGATCAATTGCCTAGATCCGCCTCGCTCTGCTTTTTGAAGATGGAGGACAACATTTCAGCACCTCACCCGTTCTCTTAAGAATTCCCATAGATGGCAGGCACTTGCTGATATCCAATGTTCATTGCATTCATAGTGGACCCATTGATTTCAGTGGGTCTACTCTGAGTGTGACTATCATTAGATGTTACTTCAGAGCTGCTGTGTGACATTTGTAAGCTTCCTTTGGCCCTGAAGATTTGAACTCATTTCAAGTAGTTACATGTTCTCTAGCATTGTTTCTTCTATTCTGGGTTGCAAATCCCTCTGCTTTCCCAGTTGAGCACAAGATTGAGTCAAAACAGAATCATTTTGTCTTTTCCTGCTTATCCATTAATGTTCTGCCATTTCTGAAGCAGCAGACTTACTCCCTTATCTTCTTCCTTGCTCTGAAGTGAGCTAAAGAAGCCCCTCTCCTTTACTGTGTTCTGCATCCTCTGCAAACATGGGAAAAGGCCATTTTACTTGTCTCTTTTTCTCCTGTAGTGGAAGTACTGGCGTTGTTTATTTCTGCATATATTAGATACCAGTGCTTTGTTTTTAATTTTTAGAATTCAGTTGGTATCATTTTTAAATTATCAGTATAGTCAGGGCTTTTTTTCAGTTGGAACTAAGCAGAACTCAGTTCTGGCCCCTCTCAGTTGGGTGCCATTGCCATTATCTGAGAATAAGGGAGGTGTTCATGGTGAGTTCAGACACCCTTTTTTTTCTAGAAAAATAGCACTGAGTATAGTAGAATTATTCTAAAGAAGACTGAAGAGGCTGAACTATTACCTCATTCAGCTACATTTTGTTGTATGAAATGAGGCTGTCTTTGTAGCTGTCATTAGGCCTGGGCGATATATTGATATATTGCCCAGGACCGGTATGAGGAGTAGACTGCGAATGTGGTTTCACTCGGTGGTATATCGCTAGTGAAACCTCCACTGCTCCCTTGTCCCTCCAGCACCCAGCACAATGAGGGGGAAACAAGCTGCAGCTGGCCACTGGAGGAAGAGCAACTCAGAGCTGTGGCGCGTTCACCAGTGTGAAACTGCCATCGTGGCCTGCCCCTTATGCCAACACAGAGGGAGAACCAAGCTGCATCAGCCAGGTCCTGATACAGCTTGTTCCTCCCTCTGAGTCTTTGTTTGGCTGACAAGTGTGTGGCTGCCTTCGCCACAGCCAAGCAGTTTTAGAGAGCCCCCAACCTGCCAATGGCTCGTGCGAGCCAACATCGGAGTGGGGGCTCCGTTAAACTGTAACCGCTCGCGGCTGAGGAAGCCTTGATCCTTCTGCTAGCATGCAAGCGGGATGATTTGGGCTCCTTCAGTTGGGGAGTGGGAGGCTTTGTGCTCCCTGGTTGAGGTGTGCAAATAAGCCCCCGTCCCTCCGGCATGCGCGCGTGCCAGATGGATGGGGATCTTGCTCAGCTGTGGGTCGAGAGTATTTGTGCTCCCTGGCTGAGAGGGCCGTGCCAGCAAAGGTGAAAGGGAGCCCTGACGATGGAGTCTGTCAGGTTCCGTCGCAGTGCTTCCTCCGTCTTTGGGCAAGGGAAGGGGCGAGCAAGCAGCCTCTTTCTCATGGGAAAAGGAGGGTGCTTGCACCCACACCCACACTCTTGCTGGCGAAGCTGAAGGATCTCTATTCTCAGGGATGCCTTCATCTTTGCTGGCAAGGAGAGGGCAAGCAAGCAACTTCTTTCTCCCAAGAAAAGGAGGCTGCTTGCCCGCCCCTCACACCTTGCTGGCAAAGGCGAAGGGAGCCTTGCAAACTGAGCCTGTCAGGCTCCATCACAGGGCTCCCTCCATCTTGGGGAGTGGAGGGCTAGCTTAGCTTGGTTGGGGGTGGGAGCCTCCATGCCCTCCAGCTGAGCAATGGGCTGGGGCCATCTGCTTTGGCCCTAACTTGCAAGGCGCTGAGGTGAAAGCACCTCAGCTTCCATGCAGTGAGAGCTGAAGTAGCCAATGCAGCACTTTTTAACTGTGATATTTGGCTGGTGATATGCCATGCTGTTGAAAACCTAATATTGCCCAGCCCTAGCTGCCATAAGCCCCTTCGTTGCCCTCCTTAATTTTGAACATTTCTGTTTTGACCCTCCTTGATTTCAGAGAACTTCCGCTGTCTGTGCACGCATGAAAAGGGCTTTGGCTTCAAAGGGAGCAGCTTCCATCGTGTCATCCCTCAGTTCATGTGCCAAGCGGGAGATTTTACCAACCACAATGGCACTGGGGGCAAATCTATCTACGGGAAGAAATTTGATGATGAAAACTTTATCCTGAAGCACACAGGGGCAGGTAAGTAACAGAGTTGCTGGTGGATTTATTTGCCCTCGAGTTGGTCAGGCAGTTTGGAGTCGAGGTTCTCTTGATCTTTTGACTTGAGCCTCCAGCTTTAATTGCTGTGTTGTTTTGAATTATTTTATTGTGTATTTTAATTATGGATGCTTATATTTTAATGTTAGCATAACTACTTTATAATTTGTAAATGACTTAGAAGCCTATTTTGGCACATGTATACATTAATGAATACTAATAATATCCAGCAGGTTTGTGCCAAGTCGGAGCATTCCCCAGAGTCTGCTCTGTGGTGGTGCAGGGATAGTTGGGGTGTTGTTATCCTCCTGCCTCTTCCCTTCACTCTAACCAGCCTCCACCATCAAACAGTCAAGTGGGCTTCCTAAGGCCATCTTGCCCAAGACACCCAGTCCCCCACTTCTCGCATTGAAGCGAGCTCTGCACAAGAGAATCCAGGTTCCTCAACACTGCTTACTGCAAATGAGGCAGTATTGTTTCTTTTACTTAGCTTTATTCTAAGAGTGTTTTGTTTTTACATAAGTTTCCAGGCAAAGAATTGAAGGAAGTGGGAGCTGTTAGATTTGGGGGATATATTGCAACAATGCAAAGTGTGAAACGTTTATATCTCCCAAATGGTGGTAGTTGGCTTTTTAAAAAAATATATAATTAAATGCAGGTTCAGAAAACGCTACTGGATCTTCTGGTCTGCCAAAGCTGGGGGTGCAGGAGTTCAGCCTCAACTCCTTGTCTTGTCGCTTGTTCCCCTTTCCTCAATTTGTTATAAACATGCACACACACAGAGATATTTTTTTTTATTCCAGATTTGGAGGACATTCTTAAAGGATGGTTTGTGTCTTTGTAGGCTTGCTGTCCATGGCCAATTCTGGCCCCAACACCAACGGCTCACAGTTCTTCATCACATGTGATAAGACTGACTGGCTGGATGGGAAGCACGTGGTCTTTGGAGAGGTGACGGAAGGGATGGATGTGGTGCGGCAGATCGAGGTTAGAAAGCCTAAGAGACTGAAATGTCCCAGCACATTATTTCTTCCTTTAACCTGACTTTAACACCTGGTCCCCTCTCTCTTTATTATAAAGGCCGAAGGCAGCAAAGATGGGAAACCAAAGCAAAAAGTTATCATCTCGGACTGTGGTGAATATGTGTGAATGTTTGTGCAAGCGGAAGTGAATTGGAAATCCCCAACAAAATGAGCAGAGCACCACATCACTCGATTACAAAAAGTGTATTTGTATGTCCTTATTGAGATCTGTCTATTCTAAAGAAATCTATTTTGTACAGAACTTTTCCTCCTATAAATAAATTATAGCTATTTTTTTTATACCTCGCCTTTTAAGAGTTTAGCTTTTTAAACTATATTGCCAGATCAGCCATGTTTGTCTTTCTGAACTACAATTAGAACTTTTTAGATTAAAACACTATAGACTTCTCTAACCAAACTCTTTCATCACAGGAAAAAGCCTTCCTGAGACATTGCAGGAATCTTCTGGACATTTTCAAGAGATTGAAAAGGTATTGTGGAGATTCTTTAGATCTAGGAAAACCTGGCTCAGGCCTGATACAGTTATCCGTAGTGAACTTCAAGAGATGTTTGAGGCCTTAACTTTAATATCCCAAATCTACAGTGAAGCTGTGGTTTGTCTTACCAGCCTAAGTCCTGTGCCCAGAAGATGCTAGCATGGCCACCTTGTCACCACTAAATATGGAGAGCTGGTGGTTACATTCATATACAATGTTAAACAATCTAGTGTTTGTTTTCTTATTTCAATTCATTTGTTGACTGATAAAAACATTCATAGGTGACACTGATTGTGTAGAAATCATTGTGAAATCACACTGAGAGGCTGCCTTCTGTGAATGGGTCTAATGGGTCTAAACTCACTATAGGTTAGCCATCCTAAAATAGCTCACTTAAAAGAGGTTTAGATCTACTTACGCGCCCAGTGGTTATCAGCCAGGGTAGAACTTCCATGTGCCAATGCAGCATACCCTTAAGTACCAGTTTCTTTCACCACATGGTGGGGTAAACTGCCACCACCATCTCCTTCCCAGCTCCCTGTCCAAGTTTTGATGAGCTCTTGCAAGAAGGGGTGTGGGTGGAAATTGGAGTAGCCAGAACACACATGGTTTCATTGTTCAAAAAAAAAAAAAGTAATCCAGACATGCTGTATATATCCACTAGAGAATCTGATTGGTAAAACCTTCTGAACAACCAAGGGAAAGGATTTTTTTTTTCACACAATGTATAATTATGGGATTCATTACCACAGGATGTTGTTACAGTCTCTACCATAAGTGGCTTAAAAAGAAGATTAAGACCTATCATCTTGGAATTTGTGCATCACTGATGGCTAAAAATGAAACTTGTGTCTAGAAGCAGCAATGTACCACTGAGGATCCGATTCAGGAACAGACAGGCATGGACTTTTGCTGTGATGGCTGTGAGATTCCAGGGAAGTGAACACTACACTTGAATGGGCCTATGGCCTAATCCAGCTGGGCTCTCCCTACTTAACATCTTATGCGTCACTGGAGCTGTAGCAGGCTATGCCAAAGGGAGTGAACTGAGGCCACAGACCCACAGGAATGGGTGTGGGCTGCCGTGCTTCTAATTGCTGGGGAGATGAACTGGCTCTTCAGGTGTATGAAAGGAGATACCCAACAGATCAAGCTGGAAATACTGAGGATTCTGCACAATCTTCTTGGCCTACAGAGAGATTGTGGTGTGGGAGTCACTGAATGAGCCTCTGCTTGGGGGTAGTGAGTAAGGGGGTGCTTTGGGGCGCTTGAGAGATGCACATAATTATTCTGAGCAAAGCTATGTGCAAGTTGCAAAATGGTTCCTTGTTCTCTTTAGGAAGGCAACAAGCAACCCTACTTGCTGCAGATATGCTGAGCAAGGCAGTCGGGAAAGCTGGGTGCTGAATCTAAAGGAAGACTTGCTGCAAAGAGGAAGGCCTGGGGCAAGGAAACTGCTCCATATGCTCTGTGCCCTTAATTATTTGCTCTACTTCAGGGAAGGGGGTGCAACTCTCACTTCTGCTTGGATGAAGCCCCCAAAGGGCACTGGACATAACTTTCTTCTGCATGTGGCCAACACCTTCCAGATTGATTATACAACCTGGTTCTAGCTTAAGGTGCACCTCCAGCAAAGAATGGAAACTGGCAGACCTAAAAATGCCCAGAGCCCTTTTTGGCTGTTAATCCAGGGTCAAGTGAATGCAGGGGGGGGGTGCCTGCTCTCTGGAAATGCCCCAGATGATTGAAACCCATTGGCTACATTATACACAAAGAGGAAGTGGGTGAGGAGAGCCACATTCTCTAGCTCATTTCACCAGAGGGACACTTCTTTGACCCCGGATAGGGTGGGTTAGGGTGTTCTATATTAAGGAAAACCTCATCCTCCACAGAGCCTTCCAAAAGGTCTCTTGTAGACCTTCCTTAATGTCACATGGGGAAAGGTCTGCTGAAGCAGAGGCCCTGGGTTTCGATGGGGTGCCACAGTCTCCCCTACATGGTGTCAGCCCCCCAATTGCCAGGATTGTTCCTTGCTTCTGGTCCTTCTCAAGTGGACATGGTTTGCATGGAAGCCTGAGATTTGGGACCCTCAGGGTTTCAAAGAAAGTGTGGCTGTCATGTGCAGAGCCCAAGAGAGAGCTGATAATGTGCAGGACTTGTGAAAAGCTCCAGCATCCCCAAAGGGCAAAGGCAACACTGCCCAGGTGTGTTCCTCTCTCTGGGCTGACCAACGCTTGCACATGCTGTTCTCTGCAAGATTTCGGGCTGACTTCTGTTTCAAAAGCCCTGAAAATGTCAGGGATAAAATAAAGTGTACAAACAGGGCATCCTGATTTGCATGCTTCTCTACCGTGGCTTTTTAAGTTTAATTTAATTTACAGTGCAGGAACTGGGCGGGGTTTTGGCACAGAATACAAAACAGGCCTATGCGTGCAGTCAGATCATGTTTTAGTTTGCTTGGCAAAGGTTCCTCTGTGGGGGATTGTTCAGTTTGTCGAGGATGTGAACCAACTGACCTTCAGCCAAACAGCCCGAGTCTGTGTCAGCTCAAGGTCAGGCGGGAAAAGCCGACTCCTTCACTTACTGCATAGTGGCAAGATTTTGGTCCCCTTCCTCTCCAACAGGTGCTTGGGGCCCGCGACTGCCAGGGCTTCCGTCCTGCCTCTTTCCTGCATGCAGCAGCAGTCCAATGTCCACCCCAGCATTAGTGGCAGCCACATGTCTTGACCACCATGTTGCGGTGTTTCTTGAGGATGACGTTGTTGTTGCTGTCATAATAGAGGACTGAGGTGGCGCTGAGCTTGGTGGGTGCACAGCAGGCCTTGGGGACTGTTTCAGGCTTCATCAGGTGAACCTGAAAATGGAGTTAAAGGGAGACGCAGTCATTGGAGCTCTCCATCGGAAATTGTCCGGCTTGATTGGAGCGTTGAGTAACCAGCCCCAGAGGTCCAAAGGCTGAATGTTCACACACCCAGCCTCCCCCCACCTAGCATCTTGATTTGGAGAAGGAAAAAACTTCAAAGCAGCACTTGTTTATACGGAGAAAAGGCATCAATTTCCATGAGTAGGTTATTTGTCCGCGTTGGCAAAAATATTTATTCAAAACCGTTTGGCAGCTTGAGTTGCAGTTTATGTTGGAGCCACTCTCAAGGCACCATCGCTGGAAGGCAACTATCGACGGGCTGGAAGTCAGATTGCAGCGGCTGTTGCTTCCACTGCACATCTACTTTTATCCCATTAATTTCAGCTGAAGGGGAGTGGGGGATTATCACGATGTCTTTCGAGGGATCACGATGCCCCTGGAACTGCCTCCCCACCCCAATGAAGTGAACAAGAAGCTCTTGCAACAGAGGGAAGAACTGATTGGAGAGCTGCTGCTTTGCAGGGAAAGATGGCCTCACGCTCAATTGCCTGTCTAAAGGCCCAATGTATGAGGTCTCCGGGGTTGCAGTGGGTCCCCGGATCAAGTGAACTCATTTCAGCTAGAAAACTATCTTTGTGCATGGGAAACAGCTTTTGTAGCTGGGGTAAGAGAGAGACAGTATCGCAAGCTTGCTCCCTCTGCCTCTCCTGACTTGTCCCCTGCCCATGCAAACACTAGGGCGTTTTGAAACCCAGTCAGGTGGAGCCAGAGCCCTACTGGCTGGGGCTGATGGAAGTTGTAGTCCAAAGATACATCGCCAGGTGCATTTCCACCAGACACCAGAATTCCCTGAGGGCTGCAAGAAGGAATGCCACCATGGCGTCTACGCTTCAGCTTCACTAAGGGCCAAACTATACGTCAGATGTGTGGTTGCATTTTATAGATCTCCTTGTAATAATAATAAAAAGGAGCCAGGAAAAGGAAAGACGTGATCAGGATTGGGGTTTAAGGGAGCATTAAGGCTTTGGGTGAGGGGTGTTAATTTCTTTCCGTTGCACCACAGCCCTGACAAAAGTCATCTCACCTTCCTGTTCTCGACCACAGGAGGGAAGATGCTGCAAGTGAAAGGCTGGCACCTGGGGCATCTGCCACACTTGTGGGACATGCCAGATAATTAAAGCACAACCAAGTCTCTTGATGTCATTGTGACATCAGATGATTTGTCAAGTGGGCAACCCTTCCCATTCATCAAACCTGGCCCGCAAGCTGTAGGAGAACTGCCCAGCCCAATCCAGTTCCCCACACTACCAAGTGTACTAAAGGCATCGGTGAAAGCTACTGACCTAGGGGCGATAGCGGAACAAGGGTGCACCCCACTTCTTCAACTCTGATCAGAAAGACACAGGAAGCTGCTCAAAGTCCGTCTAGCTCAGTACTGTCAACTGGCAGCGAATCTCCAGGTTTCAAACGGAAGTCTTATCCCAGCCCTACCTGGAGATGCCATTGGGGATTGAACCTGCTCTGCTCCCGAGCTATGGGCTTCCCCAACACCTACAGACAATCCCCTCTAGCTTGTCTCTCTTGTTCCAAGGTGCCCTCTGCCATATGGAGACACTGACCAGGGACTGAAGGATGGCATGATTTGTGGCATTCATGCAGGAGTCCAAAGGGAAAGCGCAGTCCCCTGCGCAGTAAAAGGCGGAGTAGCCCCGCGGAGCAATCACCCAGTCCTGGAAGAACAAAGCAAAATAACTTAGGAGAAGGTGTGGCTAAAAAAGCTTACCTGCAGCAAAGGCATTTAAAGAACTCTGACTTTACCAGTTTTCCTAAAATTAGGCTTCAATCTTAGGGTGCAGTTGGTTGCTGCATTTGAGTTTCTGCTTGAAGTCCCCAAAATATCAGCAGCATACTCCACAGCAGCTCTGAGCAGGGCTTTCAGTGTGACTGCTCCTCGGGTGGAACAGCTTCTCCACTGAGATACAACAGGCACCTGCTATCTGCACTGTCCAGAATCAATGGAAGACATTTATCTTTTGAAAGGCCTTTTTAATTGGGTAAAAACAGTCTTTTGGTACTGTTTTGAAACTATTTTAGTTGTTTTTATGGTGTGTTTGCAAATGCCCTTGAGACTCACATGAAAGGTGATGCATAAAACAATAAAATGATAATGAGATCAGGGAGAGAGATCAGACATCAGTGGATTCCCTTCCTCATCACCACAGAAATGTCTCTGACCCTGGCCCTTCAAATGCCAGCCCTCCAATGTTGGCGAGGTTTGTGTTGGGGGCAGTGTGGGGTACGTTGGAGGAGGAATCTGAAGGACCCAAGCTTTCCTAACCCCCAAACCCAGAAGAAATCCTTTCACCTTTATTTCCCTTTATTTCCCTTTTATTGTTCCCAGTGGAAGGGAAATTAATTTTTTTTAATCCATCCTGAAAGGGATGGAGGAGCTCATTTCTACCCTGCTGGCATGAGACCACAGGGAAGGGCACTAGCAGAGCAGTAAAACTACTGCCAGCTTCACCCTTGGCCTGTACTAGCTCTAGGACTCCACTGCTAGTCTTTTTTTCTTCTTCTTAAGAAATCTACATGAGTCCCCAAAACTTCTGATATCTAAGCCACACTTTTTCTTTGAAAGTTGCTGATCAGAATGAGGCACAGACAGAGATTGGTGCTCTGCCACAGCAATGTGGGTTAGGGGTGGTTTCCTGCATATGTGTGTGTGTGCTTGGGTGCACACAAGCTGGGCTTTTGGGAGCAGCAATTCACTTCTCTGGGCTGCCACCTTGGGAATCCCTGAGAAAATATGCTCTATGTAAACCTTCCATGACTTTGAAAGAAATGGGTTCAGAAAGACCGAAAAGATTGGAAATGAGAAGGGGAAGGTGATGCTAAGATATTTAACTTTTCTGGGGGAAATGACTTTTGTAAAGAAGAATGTTTTTAAAAAAGTTACCATCCATTTAAGCTCTTGAAAGTCGACATACATCTCGTGCCTTCTGCACACCTGCCGCCCTTCAGAAATGTGGACATCATCTGGAGGGAGAAGGACCAGGAATGTCCATCAAAAGGCAGGTGGTTCTCTATCGTTCACTGGCTGGGCAATAAGCCAAAGGGAAATCTGCACCATGGAAAGGCAGTGGTGGGCAACCTCTGCCCCCCCCCCCGGCAGGCCATTTGAATGAACAACACGGTGCCTATTTGCCCTTTGCCCAATGATATAATTGCTGGAAACTGCAGGAGGGGAGAGGGCTCTTGTGCTAGGGTTCTGCTTAGGGGTTTCCCACTGGGGCATCTGGTTGGCTACTACAGTATGAGAACAGGATGCTGGATGAAAGGAGCCATTGGCCTGATCCAGCAGAGGTCTGTTTATGTTTTTATGCTTCGAGCCAATTTCTTTTCTCCTTGGCACTTGGTTGCATCAGGATCTTTCTTGTGGTTTTCATCATTAGTTTTAACTTGGCGTGGTTTATATTTGACCAGCCAGTGCTGGGCAGTGCCTTTATTAGGACCAACCCAAAAGCCACAACAGAGCTCTCCGGATCTCTTCCTGGGTGCTACACAAAGTTCTGTGTGTCGCAGGGGATAGAATAAAAAAATCAGTCTGGAAGGCCCTGAACTCTGCATCTAGACTCATTCCAAAGATGGAGGCTGGCTGCAGACTGAACTGGTCTCTGCCAAGTGCTGGCAGGCATCAATTTACCACCTAGGATTCTGGGGTGAAGAAGCAATGGCTGATTCCCTATTTCTTAAGACCCAAGTCCACAATGAGCTTCCAGGTGGAAGCATCCTTGATCCCTTGTTGCTAGCAGCCTGCCAGTCACCTCGCAGCACTGAAGGGCCTGCTGGATGCCTGGTGCAGTAGCCTGCATCTGAAGAAGACATGTGCCTGAGTGACAGAACAAAGGACCCTCTGTGGCCCAGCCTGGGGACTGTCATTCACTAAGCCAATTCCCGAGCTGCTTCTCCAGCCCTCCTGCTCCTTACCAAATGCTCCTGGGAGCCTGTTTGAGTGGGGGAAGCTGTGGCTCTTCTTGTGCTGCCTCTTCCTCAGGTGCTTGGCTGCACGCGGAACTCTGACTTGGTTTTGGCTTGCCCGGAAAAATGTCACCACAAAGGGCTGCTTGGAGCGCGGTCCGCGGCGACCCAAGAGGCCAGCTAGTCCAGGATCAACACTCTGTCCTGCAGAATCCAAAAAACAAACCCTTTCCGCTATGTTAATACTGCTGTACATCAGATTAATAGGTGGGGGTGTTAATCCGTTTAGCGGTCATTGCCCAGGGCGCCCCACTAGGGAGGACAAGAATCCTGAAGAGGGAGAAAGGAAGAGCAGGCACACAGCGACTCTGGTGCTCACCTTGGCTGTTAGAGAACGGCATTTACAAGTTTTCAAGATGTACAAATGACTAGATGGAGACTGGATTGACCTTCCTTGAAAAGTTAGCTTCCATTTTTTTTTCCAATTTTCATATGTATCAGACTACACATTTAATCTTATTTGCCTGTTGAAATTTGTAACCTGTCTTTCCACCAAAGGGTGCTCAAGGCTTTCCAAATGTCTGATATTATTGCCCTGCCAGCTGCTCTTTCTTCCTAGAGTTTTGCTGGTTAGGCTGCTTGGTAAGTAGCGTTTCTTTTCTTTTCATTTAACGGGGGCTATATGAGATCTAAATGGAACCCCAGCCGGTAATCTGGTTGCTGCCTTTTGGATATATGGATACTTTTGTAAACCTATTTGTTATTTTTTTATGCTATGGAGCTATACAATTTTTAATATAAATAAATAAGCTGTACGTGAACAGAAAATGGTTCCATATGCAATACCAATTTATCAGGTTTGCGCCTCTTGTTCTCTACAGCCAACATAACAACAACTCTTACCACAAAATGAAATTCCTAAAAACTGCAAAATAAATAAATCAAAAATCCCATTAGCCTTACCGTCCTCTGTCTCCACATAGAGCCTCAAGCCCAAGTTGTATTTGCGGTGTAACAACCAGTGATTACTTGCAGCTGCAACGTCGAACACCAGCCAGCCCTCTGTCCCAGCCAGGATATTCTGGAGGTCCAAGAGAAGCAGGTCTGAGTCCCTGGAGTAGCAGAAAGCAAGTATGAGCACAGTTGCTCGGAGTAAAAAATGCTTGGCTTTTTTTTTTAAAGAAACAGCAACATGATACAAGGCAGCCTCCCCCAACTTAGTGCCCCCCTGGAAGACTTGGGGTACAACTCCCATCAGACCCAGCATCATCTGAATGTGTTATCTGGGGGCTGATGGAATCTGGAGGGCACCAGGTTGGCAAAAGCTACTCTTGGGCTTCCCCAATATTTTACAGTGTTTTGACAAGGAAATTTTCTTTGCAGCAGTTACTTATTTTCTGCATTTGTTCACTTAATATTTGTATGCATGGTACACTTGTAGTGTAGGTGTATTTATTTAAAAATTACTTCCTATATTTCACAGGGGATTCTCCCTACCTAGTAAACCTTTTTGCATCCCGAACCTGGCATCAGTATGTGTAAATTTTAAAATAATTTGAAAATGACCTGAGAATACTGAGCAGGGCTGTAGCTTAGTGGTCAAGCATCTGCTTTACATGCAGTAGGTCCCAGGCTCAACCCCTGGCATCTCCAGGCAGGGGTAGAAATGTCACCTTTCTGAAAACCTGCCAGTCAGTGTAGACATTACTGAAAGAGGGACCAATGATCTGACTTGGTGTAAATGAACTTCCTATTGTGTAAAAATGACTGTATATATTTGGAGGAAGGAATGTAGCTCAGTGGTAGAATATCTGCATTGCATGCAGAAGGGCCCAGGTTCAATCCCCAGCATCTCCTGGAAAGCTGCTGCTGAGCTAGATGGACCAATGATCTGGCACTGAGTAAGGCAGCTGCCTATGTTCCTAACCCATAGGGAATGTCTCCTGTATGACTCTCATTAGAAAGCTGTTACTTGCAGTCAAACGTGGTGTAAGAGTTCTTCCTGTGGGATATTGCCTCTAAGTGCAGCTGAGGGGGACTCACCAGGCCTTCTCATTTAGCCCACAAGGCCATTTGGGGCAACCAACATGTGACATCATCCTATGCCAATTCCAGCTACTGTGGCAATTTGGGGGCTTTTTTTTTTTTTTTGCAAAACCAAACTTTCTACAACTTTCCACATATGCTGCTATGCAAGGCATGGCTTGAGAACTGCTTCCCGACTTGACCAAGGCATAAAATTGCTGAGCTGCTCTCTTCTTATCTAGGAAGCAAGAAGACGCTTCTGCTTCTAAGGATGCTGCTATGAACCTAAAATGCTATCCACCTTCAGCTTGCAGCATTCAGAAACTGCTTTCCTGCTCCACGTTCCATCTCCCAGCTCCTCAGATCATCACTCTGCTGTATCTGGTGGGAGTCTGCAATTGGATATGTGGTTTTCTCCCCAACTTTTTTCTCCCGCATTAATTTCCAATATGTTCTGTGAGGCTCATGATGTAACTTTTTAAAGTATGGTTGAATGGAATTGGTGTTTAGGAGGATGTTTGTTCTTTGATTTGGCTTGGCTTTTTTTTAAAAAAAAAACACTAATACCTTACCCAACCTGGTACCCAACAAATGTTTTGGCTGGGTTTTAATTCACCCCTTGGGCTACAAGCAGTTCCCTACTTCCCATGGTTTGACAGTTGTGTGTTCTGGGTCAGAAGCTGGTTTGCTCTTACTGTACCTGTTAGGATGTTCTTGGACAATCTCATATATGCTGACATGAAGGGTTTTGTTGACATGCCAACTGAAGCTTTGCATTTTGTAAATTCGAAATTCAGCTGCTGTTACAGACTCCCCTGTTGGGATCTGTGTCAAGTCGAACCTGAATTCCTTCCAATAAGGCTTCTGGTGGAAGATGTCCCAATCTAGTTCAACTGGAAAGAATTGGGACATGATTACACACACAAAAAAACCCCACATTGATTACTGGGACATCTTTCAGCCACATTCTCTATTGTTGTTGTTTACTGAATTAAGTCGCTTTAACTTGCCCAGTGCAACCCAAATTGACTTACAACTGACAGACAGACAAAAAAAACCATGTAGATACATTAAAACGAGGAGGAGAAAGAAATACATTAAAAATATCCCACCCACTTCTAAAAGGCCACAGATAGTTAAAGGCTAAAGGCCTGGTTATAAAGGAAGGTTTTTGCATGATGCTAAAGATATATGATGGCATTAAGCAAGCCACCATAGTTATCACAGTGTTGTATACATTTAAAGACAAACCAATGCAATGATCATTTAAAAGACCAGAATGCTAAACAGTAAAATCTTAATGAAATAGCCAAATAAAATATCAGTCAATTAGAAAAAATGGAGGCGATTTGTTTTATTAATTTTTACTACACAGTTTGATGCTGTCCTTTTGCTATGCTTGGAAGGCACTCTAGCTTTCACTCCACATTACTCAAATCTTATTTATTTACTACATTTCTATTTCACCTTCCCCCAAAGGAGCTAAAATTGGTTGTCCCCACTTTATCCTCACAACAGCCCTGTGAGGTTGAGAGACTGTGACTGGCCCAGGGTCACCCAGTGAGCTTCACAGGTAAGTAGGGCTTTCCATTTTCATCTCCCAGGTCCTAGCCCAACACTCTAACCACTACACAGCACTGGCTCTATTTACTGAGTTTAAAATACATTCAAGTTTAGCACACACCATCTGCCAGGAGAAAATGCCTTCTGAAAACTTTGTTGACTGAGGGTTGAGGGGTGGCACAGGCAAATGGCTCTCCCTCAATGGATCTGAGTCAATCTATGTAACATAAAACACATGTCCTCCTCCTAAGGAGGGAGGTAAAGCATCATGAAGTTATGGGTCACATTTTTCACGGGGAATTTCCCCTCCTGACTAATCAATATGTCTCACATTTCTTCCATGGATTAGAAACAAAAGACAGATAGATACAGCTGGAGAGATACAGCTTTAAAATGATGGCAGAATCTCCTTTGGTTGCAGCTCTTAATCTATAACGGGACGCTATAGGAGTAACACAATAAAATTGGCCATGGGTGAAGCCAGGTTTTTTGTTAGGTGGACAGGCCTTTTGTGTGTTGGGGGGGAACCTCAGTTAGCTATGTATTTTTATTTATTTATATTGATTTAGGGGGGCAGATGCCCCCCTGCCCCTCCCCTTAGCTACACCCATGAAACTGGCTGTCAAAACCTGGCAAGGGGAACAAGGGATGTACAAGAACAAATGCCACTGACCCTATTTATTTTCAAAGAAAAGCTCTGAAAGCCGTCTCTCAGGCCACACTAGTAAGATCCCCCAGTACCTTTCTTGATTTCAGCTTACAGCAACTCAGCGGTCAGGAGAATTGGGAGAGAATTGCCCTCCCTAGCATTCCATAGGGCATCCTTCGCCAACCTAATGCTCCCCAGATAAACATCTGGTGAGCAGCAGGTTGGGAGAGGCACTCTAGCATCCTGGAATTTAGTGGTTGTTAAGTAGCAGTGCAGAGGCCTGGTGGTTAGCTGGGAGAAAACAGCTGCTTTCCTCCCCCCTTTTTGGTGTGTGAAAAGCGCTCGACTGTCTGTGACGTGCCAGGAGAGGTTAGGGTGGGCAGCGGTTTCCAAAGGAATACTTCCCTTCCCAATTAAGGGAACCGAGGCAGAGAGAACTTGAGGGGGGTTGGACTGCTTGTGTTTGTTTTTATTTCCAAGTCTGACAAACATCTTTAAGTTTAGGAGCTGTCTGCTAAAGCCAGCCACACACACACACACACACACACACTTTATCCTTTCCTTGTTTTGCCATTTTTCTAGCCATCTCAGCTACACTGACAGAAACCTCTCAAAACGGGAAGCAGGTCTGGCACCTGAGCAAAGCATTTGCAGCCTTCTGCTGGCATCCAAAAGGTGTCCTTTGCGCCAACCAGATGACCCAACAGGAAGCCCCAAAGCACAACCTGAATGCAAGAGCCCTCTCCCCTCCTGTGGGTGCCAGCAACTGGCATTCAGAAGCATTGCTACCTTTGACTGCTGATGCAGAGCATAGCTATTGATAGCCCTCTCCTCTGAATTTGTCCAATCCTCTTTTAAAGCCATCCAAGTTGGTCGCCATCACTGCCTCCTGTGTGGGCAAGTTCCACAGTTTAACCATGTGCTGCATGAAGAAGTCCTTTCTTTTATCTTCCAACATTCAGATTCATTGGATGGCCATGAGTTCTAGTGTTTTGGGAGAGGGAGAACTTCTCTCCATCCACTTTCTCCATGCCCAAGCATTCCCAGCTATTTCTCTTGAGTTGTCCTCCTGGAGGGGATGTGGGCCTGGTTGAGCTGGCCTAGTCATCTTCCGCTCCCATGTCATACATGGCAGTGCTGGGAAAGTGAGCAGGCAGAGAGGCAGCCAGCACAGGCCATACTCTCCAGCTGGCCCCATCTATGTGCATGCGTTGTTGCTTTGTTCCCACGGCACATGTGGGTGTTGCCTCTGCAGCAGGGAGATGTTGGAGGACAGGGCTCACCTGCGCATGTGCCACACTGCTTGCCTGGCAACCCCTAAGCTAGCCATATGAGATAGAGGTCTCTGCCTTACAGCTAGTGTTGAAATACGATTCAGCTGCTAGTCCAGGGGGTGAAGTGGAGGAGGCATCTTGTCTGCCTCAGGCAGCAAAACATATTGGGTTGGCTCGGCTGTATTTTTAGGCACTTGCCAACTACATTTTTAGTTCTCCTGACTTTTAATCTCTGGTCATTTAACATCTCTGCTCTGATTGTTTTCCATGCTGCCCTTTCCTCTTGGCAATCATCGTTTTAATGTCATTTTGCTGCCTTTTTGTAACCTGCTATAAATTGCCCTGGGACTTTTTAATTGAAGGGTGGCATTAAAGCAAGCAAACGCAGTGATAGTTGGATGGATTCAATTTTATATTTGTTCAGGGGGTGAGGAGACACCAGTCTCAAAAGCTTTGTGTGCTCCCAGCCTACCACCCCTGCATCTAAGAATGTGACCATATTATAAAGCACAGGAGTGTGTAAAAACACTGTTTTTTCACTCATGGGCAATTTCTAAAAACAGAAGTTCTGGGGGTCAAGCCAGAATAGGTTAGATACCTTTACCCCAGGGGTGTGTGTGTGTGCGTGTGTGTAGCTCATGATGATTATTAAAAGATAAGGCAACCTTCGTGTGCTCAGATGCACTCTTTACTTTAATCTGTCCTTTATTTTCAGGCTGAGACCTGCCTCCTGCACATTCCAAAAAATGCTATTACGCCACTAATGGTGCCTGCAGGCCAGGCACCCAGAGAACATTTCTCACCTTGAGGATTGTAAATGAAGTTCATTAGTACTTTGCAAACACTGAAAACAAACCTAAACCAAACCCACATGTTCTTTCCCATCTGTTTACCGGATTATGGGAGTTTAATAGAGACGTTATTTAGCTTTGAGGCACTCTGCAATGAATAGGGAGGGGAACCCCTTTTCCTAGAAATGCCTCTTCCTAACCAGCTGCCAGGGCAGGATGGAGAAGACAATAACTTCTCTAGGATTTATTACTTAAAGCAACCATGTGCTTGTTTTTAAAAGCAAAGGGTTAAGAGCATACATCTTCACACCCCAATGCACTTTGACACACACAAAAAAACCTGGTTGGGCAAATATTTTTTTGTTTAAAGTACATCTAAGCACTATTCTTCTATTTCATTGATTTACCAGTATCTGATGTGGAACTAGTGGATTTTGGCTGTCTGTTGTTGGAGAGTCTAAGCTGTGTATCCAACCTGTACTTTTGTAAATAACCACAAATATTACAAAACACCCTAAGCCTCCAGTGGCTGCTTTCCTCAAGGAAACCAAGCCTGGGGGAGGGCTATACCCCATAAGCTTCTCATGGTTGCAGAAGGTGAAAGAGAAGAACAAACAAACAAACAAACAAACAAATGGACACATACACTCAGAGGACTGCCTTTCAGGGATGCTTGATGATGACCATTTATCTACACTGGGGGATCCTGATAATCGCTTGCTGCTGCTCTGAAACACTCTGGGCGTCTCCATGCAGGCTTAATTTGAAAATGGACCATTGTTATGCCCCAAACAGATCCTTGGCAACAGGTTTTTAAAAACTCTTTGCCATGTGGGAACTGCAAAAAGATGGCATGCACGATGCACCCATCCCACAATAAACACCCATCTGGAAGCAGCCATCAAAAGCCACCAGCCTAAGACACTGGATAACAACAACAACAACTTTTTATTTATACCCTGCCCATCTGGCTGGGTTTCCCCAGCCACTCCGGGCGGCTTCCAACAGAAGTACAGTATTAAAATTTGAAAGACAACCAAGGAACACTGAGACTGAGAACAATTGGAGAACAGCACCTACACTGACACAGCACCTAGCCCTGCCTTTACCAATGGAAATTTTGAGACCCCTGTAGGCATCCTTTGCATTTAACACTGATGATTTAAGCTCATGATGATAGTGGAGCAGCTACATGGAAACCCACTTCCAATGCTGTTTGCACCTGCATATGTTTTGAGGTTTTTAAATGCATTTAAAATGGCTTTTAAAATGCAGTAAAGTGGCTATGACTTATAGTTCTCTGATAAGGTAACCCTGAACCCGTTCCAGCATGGCAGAGAGGCCCTTGTGTGGTACTACTGAGGCACAGGAGAGGCAGGCCCATGCTCTGGCAGCGCCAAAACCCTGATGCTGTGTCCTCTATAGACACGCCACCAATTCCTAGCTTCTAGCCACTGCCATCTTTCTCTAAATCATTTGCTAATAAAACCATGCTAGATGGAAAGTCCTAGGGCTGTGTCCTTTAATAATGAAATCAAAATAGTTTGAGGCTACAGAAAACACAGCTTGGTGCTATTTGGCATGTTAATTGCTTTTGTGTTTGCTTCATATTTTCCACTCTCTTTTGTTAACTCTGATCATCGTGTCAGGCTGGATGTTTACATAAGGGGAGTGAGCGATGGAGGGCCCTTCTCCCAAACAGAATGCTGAGATTTAAATTATGCATCTGTCTTTCAAAAGTCATTCCTTCCAGCTACTGGGTTCACCACAAACTCCTCATTTTGTTTTTAAAGAAAATAAAGGCGACTCTGGCAGGGTGCCCGACCCTGGGCGGATGCGGACACAGAGCTCTTCCTGGCCAGAGGCCTGGGCCTGGCAAGGAGGGATGGGCAACACTGCTGTCACTGCAGGAGAGGAGGAGGAGGAGGAGGAGGAGGAGGAGGCAGAACTCACCACGGGCAAAGGAAGCAGCCAAAACATTTTGAGAGTGCTGAGGGTGTTTCAATGAGAACACAAGAAGAGCCTAGAACTGGATCAGGCCAATGGCCCATCTTGACTGGCATCCTGTTCTCACAGTGGCCAACCAGATGTCTGTGGGGAAACCTGCAAGCAGGATTTGAGCACAGTAACACTCTCCCTTCCTGTGTTGCTCAAGCACACACATTTTTACTGCCCTGTTGTGAGATTGGGGGTGGGGAGTGGGAGCATCCACAGGCTTTCATCATGGTTCAGTTTGAGCCTGGGCACAGCCGGGCTCTCATGTGCTGGACTACCACACTGCTCCCTAGGTGGGGCTGCCTTTGAAGAATGTTCAGAAGCTGCAGCTGGCACAGAACAAAAAGAAAAAAAGGTTAGCCGTGTTGGTCCAGACAAAAAAAAACTCAGATCTATATTAGGACTACACCTGGTTTCAAGTTCCCCAGAGCTCTTCATTAGGCTGGATGCTAAAGAAAGCAAATTCTTTTGTTACCATCAGCTAAGATGTTCTCCGCCACTTGCTTTGTTTACTATCTGGCCTGATGTTGAGCTCTGAGCAATTCAAAAGATTGACTACTCTTTCTGTGATGTTTTGGTTGGCCTAATAACGTGAGTGGTTGTTTTTTTAATGTCTGATGCAAAATGGAGCTCTATGCTGACAGGCGCTTGCTACTCAGAGTATGTGACTCCTTTGTCATCTAAATTGGCTCTCGGTATGGTTCCAAGCCCACTCTAACAGCTGGCTGTCACTTTTAAAGTCCTATACCTGGTACCCTACAGATGTTCCAGGCAGCATCCATCAGCCCCAACCAGCACAACTGTAGAATGCTGAGGCTGATGGGAGTTGTAGTCCAAAATACCTTGAGGGCACCAGGCTGGGGGAGGCTGCCCCGTCTAGATTGATTTCAGGGTATCTAAAGGACCACCTGCTCCTCCCCAATGATGGCCCACCTCTTAAGATCCCAGGGTGGCTTTGCTCTGTGCCCCATCATTGTCTGCAGTGCAACTGGGGAATGCAGGGTGGGGAGCAGACAGGCACTGATTTCTCAGTGGAAACTCTCAACAGCTCTATTTAAGTGTGCTTTTAATACCATCTGATATTTGTGCCCCACTTTATCTCCAAGGGTAGCACCCTTTTTTTGTCCTCACAACAGCCCTGCGAGGGGCCTGGCCCAAAAGCAGGGCTTCCTGGCTAAGAGTAGATTTGGGCTAAAAGCTTCTCCTCAACAGCTCCAGCTCCTGTACAAGTATTAATTTTGAAAGCTTATTGTATTTCAGTTCATATATAGGTTTGAGAAGTGCAAATCAGGTAGTTTCTCATTAAAACGCAAACAAAACTCCATCCCTTCCAGCACCTTTTCCATTTCTGCAGATAATTCCAGTATATTCATTTTCTACATCTTCCAGCATGCCCCATGAAAAAATCTCTGCAGGTCTGCACACAGGGCGTCTTTTACACGCCTGCCATTTTCAAGTTATTTTTAGCTTCAGCTGTGTGTGTGTGTGTGTGTGTGTGTGTGTGTGTGTGAGTGAGTGTCATTTTATTCTATAAATTACACCTCCACTGTAATTATACTAGTCCCTGCTGCCTCAGAGTGGTCCATGTGCCTTTTTCGGACACTAAATTAAAAGGAAATTCTGGCACACCGAACCACATAAAGAATCTGAAGTCTTAAAATATATTTGAATGAGATGCAGAAAGAACTCTATCTATCAGAATCCATGCCAAAAAAATAAGCCGAACGTAAAACTGTGTCTGGAAGGGAGAGTGTGGAAAACTTCAGCCCCCAGCCTTATATAATTTGCTTACACATTTCTCTCTCTCTCTCCCCCTGCGACTTAACAGATACTTTGAGGTGCATACACAAAGGTGTACCTGGCCCCCCATGATGAGCTGCCCATCTTCCCAAGAGCAGACGTAGAAAAGAAGAGGCTTCTTGACCTGAACTTCTCTTGCTGTAAAGGGCCTTTCTAGCTTTCCAATATTCAGGGTCAACCCTACCATAAGGCAGAATGAGGCAGTCGCCTCAGGCGACAGATGCTGAAGTGTGGAAAGTGGATGGGCTTGCTCTGCGCCTCCTCAGTTGAAGACGGTGGAGGATGTGGAGCCCACACCACTATCCCCGGGGTTAAGGATCCCATTGCCAGTGGTGGCAGCCAGGTGGGGAGGCACCATCTTGCCCCTTGCCCACAAACAGCAAAATGCCTTTGGCCAGTGGCCCTAGGGATATTCATGACACAGGTTAAGCAAGTTTTCTATCATTCCATAGTTCAGTTTATTTCCTGCATGGTTTCTTCTCTGCCAGACATCCATAGGAGTGCTGGGACTCCCCCAGCACTAGACCACTGAATACCATTCCTTTGGCTTCCAACCTCTTACCACACATTTCCCACATGCCTTCCAGCTCACCCTTATTAATCTAAACAAACAAAAAAACAAGCATCAAAAATTCCATACGTGGTACAGGAAAAAACCCAGACAGCTGAATGCGCCTCCTTAGCTCAGGGAATGCCAATGTGGTGCCCTTCAGATGTTCTTGGCAACCCAGCTTCCCTCATCCCGGACCACTGGCCAAGCTGGCCAGGGCTGATGGGTGTTGAGAGTCCAACAAGGTCTGGAGGACACCACGGTGACTGCCCCTGTCTTCCCATCTTCCCTTGTTCCTCATGCTGGTCTCCAGAAATTTAAAAATCTTCTTGGCTTCCTTCGAGGTCTGGACCCCAAGGAATCTAGGAGCTGCCAGTATTGGCATTTGGAGAAAAAAAAAGCTTCCTGTGTGCCATTATGTGGAGAATATGGGCATAGTTTTCTCTTTTGTGGGTAGGGAGAATCTTTTCCCACTTAATCAGTGCAACTATAATCCTCTGCTATCTGCACTGAGGTTTGTTCTGCTGCCTTATGTGCAAAAACAAGAGGCCAGACCAAATCCAGCTGAAGCACAGCTGAAGACCACCAGCCAACAATTACACTGTCTCCGAGAGGCAACCACGTTGCCTGCCAGCTTGCCAAACGCCCACTATGCTCTCCCAGGAGACCCTGCAGCTGCCTCCCTTGCTAAAGCGGGTATGGGAGAAGCCACCCTAGCCAGCCTCAGGCTTTGCAAGAACCAGGAGCAGAAACAGCACCTGCTGCAGGCATTCGGGCCTGGCTTCCCACCCCAACTGGCATCTGCCTGCCTGGGAGCCTCTGAGGTGGAGCCCTCTTAACTTTAAAGGACGAGGCAGCAGGTGGGTTGAATTCAAAAGCTGCACTAGTTTGTTCTGAGCTGTGCACCGTTTATTTCAAATATGGTCTGTAACCACTCCTTGCCATTGCAACAGTTAGAAAATAGGGGGGGGAGCAGCCTGCCACAAGGGAGTCTTGGCAGTGGCAGGGGGTGGGCTGGAAACAACCGAGGGACCCTCAGTTGGCCTCTCAAAGGGGAAAATAATGCAGAATTCACAACCACAAGATGTGGTGATGGATCCTTGTGGCCTCAAAAGCAGGAGCACTGGCTTGCCGCACCATGAAGTACAGTAATATGCAGGGACATTTCCAGGGGGAGGCTGCAATAAACCAGAGTCCAAAATGACCCAAGTGCACCACAAATTCATAGGCTGGAAGACTACAAAAGCTGCATTGGGTCTCCATGGTGTGAAGCAGTCTGCCTCCAAATGCCAGGAGAAAGAACTAGAGAAAGAACTAGGGAGAAAGAACTAGCTCATACTTGGGAGCTTCCTCCCTGTCGCTGCTGAGTGAACAAAATGCCAGCCCTCTGGAACATAAACCTTAAAATTGCATGCCAAAGTCAAGAGACCCCTCAAGGGCTTAATTGTTCAAGGGTTCCAACTACAGTACTGAGCGGGGAGATGAGCCAGATAAGAAGCACTGCAGCTCAGTGGCAGAGCAAAAGTCCCCAGGTTCAAATGGAGTTGGGGAAAGGTTTAGCCTGGGCCTCCATCTCAAAGAGGGGCTCCAATCCAGCAGCTTGTTGAGCTTTTAACATTGGATAACTTTCACAAGTTGTTTCTTTGTGCATCAGGCCAAAATGTTTCAACATGTTGAAGCAGGTAAACAACTATCCCTATTCAGCTATGGGGCAAAAGTGTTTGGATGGGCTTAATGTCAGCAGCACTACTGCATGAAAGCTAGATTCCCCCCTCAATAATTAGTGCGTGTGCACAGAAAGAGGCTAGGAAAGCATCTGTTAAATGTTAAAAACATTCAGATTATGTCTCATACTTTTTTCTAAGTACTTCATTTCTGTGTTGTAGTTTTTCATTTTTATTATGGCTGGTGCCTCAGAAGTGGCCTGGGCATAACTGTCAAGTCTTCCCTTTTCTCGCAAGGAAGCCTATTCAGTATAAGGAAAATTCCCTTTAAAAAAGGGAGAACTTGACAGCTATGGACCTGCGTCCCTCTGGATCTCTGAGGCGGCCTGTCTCCAGGTAGGGCTGGGGAAACCTCATTCCTGAAACCCGTGAGAGTCACTGCCAGACAGTGCAGAGAATACTGTGCTCAATGGACCATTCGTCTGATTCAGTCTAAGGCAACTTCCTGTATTCCTACAAGAAGGATGTGGAGGGTGGGGCCGAGGCAGTTTTAGGATAGCACAACTGACTGGTTTGGTCACACTGGGTGCCAATGGCGCCCCAACAAGATGTAGAATGAAGCATGAGCCCCCCCTCGAATTTTAGCATTGCACAGGGTGCAGCTGAAATTTGAGAGCCCAAAGACTTCCACTGGTGAGAGGAAGCTGTAGAGTAGCTTGGCAGGACTTTGAACCCTGCAAGGAGGAAGGGTTCAGCCAATGGTACAAATAGGTGAACTTGGACTTACTGGCTTTAACCGACCCTGCAGATACGCATGCATGTTACTTCAGTTGAAAATCACACTGTTCACACACACACACACACACACACACACACACACACACACACACACCACAGAACAATTGCTTCTACCTTCCTGGTACATCAAAGCAAAAAGAAAAACAACAAGAAAAATTCACCGACCCCAATTTTTTTAAAAAAGAGGAAAAACTCTTGAGCATGTGCAGATTTGCATTGTAAAGTCATTTAAATCATAGCACCACAATGACTAGAGGAACAAAGTAGAGCTTGCTTCAAAAAAGTAGAGTGGCCTGGTGCTAAAGACATTTACTTGGGAAAAAGCATCATTTTGTTGTAGGAAAGGATAGTGTATTTTAAAGAACAAAAAACAAACCACCCCAAAGAAACCCAAGCACCTGTAACTGTGTACATGCCTATCTGCCCACATTCATTCATTTTAGAGCAGCACCTGTCCAGGAATGCCCAAACTAGCCCAGGTGCTGATGCCAGGACTGCATGCCACTGCTCCTTTGCTGTACTGCTCTCTGGGAAACAGATATATTTTGGATATTATATTTCTTCGTATAAGACTACTTTTTAACCCAGGAAAATCTTCTTGAAAGTCGGGGGTCATCTTATACGCCGGGTCGTATTTCTTATACGGCAAGTATATCCCAAACTCTATATTTAAACTGGAAAAGTTGGGGGCAGTCTTATACGCCCAGTCGTCTTATACACCGGAATATAACTATATGCCGTAATATAGAACATTAACAGGGCTTTTTCCGAGCAAGAACTTACTGGAACTCAGTTCAGGCACCTCTCAGGTGGGCACCATTGCTTTATAAGAGAACAAGAGAGGTGTTCATGGTGAGTTTCGGCACCTCTTTTTCTAGAGAAAGAGCACTAAACATTGATATCCATTTAGATAGATTGATATTAAATTCCTGGAAGTTGGGGAAGTAGCCACAGTTTTTAGGCAGTCTCACTGGCCTTTTAAGAGTCTGTTGCTGTTTTCAAATTACAACTGTGCTGTACTATGGAGGCAACAGCACTGCTTTGACAGAAGGAAGATTATTGGCAGCTGCAGCCCCACCCACAATGGCAGCAGCAGCAACCGCTGATTATCCAATTGCAAAATTCAGCCACGAGGAAGGAGATGCAAACTCCCACTCTTTTCCGGATGGAGGGGGTGCTTGTGCAGGTGAAATTGCCAAGATTGTGCCCAAAGACTTTATTGGCAAGACTGCCAAGAGTCCAGGCAAGGCCCATGCAGCAGGCCCAGCTCCATCATTCCTAGGACATAAGCAAGCCATTAAACTGGGTGGCTCCCCCAAGCTTTCTGCGTTGCCCAAAAATAGTCGCCATGGACAGCGATCGACTCCCAGAAGACAACCTCAGTTTCCTCTTGGCATTTGGTCCAAAGCTCTTGCGGTTGAGGCAGGGAGCGCGATGCAGCTGCCCTTTCCGCTGGAAATCAGGACGGCTAGCGAGAATCCTAAATTTAAAACGTCCTCAGAATTTCTCTGGTGCAAGAGGCCTCCCATATGTTTCCTTGTTGGGAGGCTACCAAAGATGAACTCGCCCTGCACTGAACAGGCGTGGACAGGCTGGCATCTTTTATTTGAACCATACATAAAAGGCAGTATGAAAGATAGAGAAATTCATTAGAACGGGTAATGTCTGATGTTGGCGTATTCCCCCCCCCCCCCCGTTGAATCTGCTAAACAAAAAAAGCTGAGCCTATTTAAGTGGTGTTGTGTAACAATGGAAATTAGGTGTAGTATAGAATTATTAACATTTTTGTTTTGAAACGCCGTCAGCACCACAAGATATACAATGCCTTTCACCAAACAAAGAAAGCGCAAGTTTCGTGTCTATGAAAGAACTCCAAAATATATATCTGTGTCTTTCTCCTTCCTTCTTCAATCCTTTCTCCATTGCCCCTTCCCTTACAAGAATTCTGGAATGTTTAAAAACCAGGAACAAATTATGCAAAACAAAATGAAGCTGAAGTTGGTTCTACTTCCTAGTTACTTAAGTTTATGCCAACACATTTTGCTAGTCCGTGATCAGAATTTGCTCTCCCTCCCTGCAAAATTCAATGGTGAGCATAGCTGGTTTGTAAGCCATGAAGAGATAAAGCCCACTAATTATGGCTATCAATAAAATTAACCCACGTTTCCAGAGCACGTAGAGTGTGAAATTGCCATGAAATTGTGGTGTGTTCAAGCCTTTGGGCAGGAGCCTGTTGGGAAGTAACTAACTTGTTCCCGAAGCACTCCAAACCCTAAAAACCAGCAAGTGATATATGAGCAGGGAACCAATCTCATTAATGGTCTCAGGTAAGAGGGTGGTTTTATTCCCTTCCCAAGCACGGGAAGCTGCCTTATACAAAGTCAGGCATATTGCCTACACTGACTGGCAGCAGCTCTCAAGAAAGGGGACATTCCCAACCCTACCTGGATGCCATTGGGGATTGAACCTGGGACCTTTTGCACAATGAAAGTGCAATGCTGCTGGTATTCCTGGAGTGAGCTACACCTCTCTGTGCACTCTGCCCAGATGAAGAAGCCACTGTGTTAATAGCCAAAGGAACACCAGTTGGTGGGAAGACTTGAACCTGTGTTGTCTCAGAAGCTGCTATCAACCTGCATCACCTCACAAACTTGGCAAAAGGATAGAAGTGGCTTCCTTTTTGCTAAATGGTGAATAGTAGAGTTTGAGGGGTTTGGATTGGGTTTTTTAAAATGCAATTCATCTTACATGACAAATTCCAGTCATACAGGGTCTCCAAAAGGTACTTTTCACAGGAAGCTGTGGAGATCTTGAAGTGGTGGGCTAACAAAGTGAGACTTAATCTGGGGAAGACAGAGGTGACAAACTGGAGATTGGAATCCGTACAACCTGTTCTGGATGGGGTTGTGCTCCTTTTGAAGAATGAACTTCACAGCTAGACTGGGGTCTGCACCTGGATATATCCAGGCAGTGGCTGAGGCTCTGAATGCTCCAGGTGCACCAGTGGACTATAGACTATATAAAGTGGATTGTATAAAGGCAGGTAGGCACAAAGCTGCCCTGCTTTCCATGGGGAAATGCACAGCAAGCTTCCAAGTCAGGGGTTGGCAACACGGTCATCCTCGCTAGCAGTAGCAGCTGGTGCACACTGCGACTGGTAAAGTGGAAGACAGGGGAGGTCAACAGTAGGTGGTGCCATAGCCAACAGCAGGCAGAACCAACTGACTCTACTTTTGTCCCCTTCTTTCTCCCTTCCTTAGTTGTGCAAGAGCAGGCACCCCCAAACTTTGGACCTCCAGATGTTTTGGACTACAATCCCCATCATCCCTGACCACTGGTCCTGTTAGCTAGGGATCATGGGAGTTGTAGGCCAAAACATCTGGAGGGCTGCAGTTTGGGGGAGCCTGTGCAAGAGCAACACTGAGACAAAGGAGGAAGCTGGCAGGCAGAGCCACAAACCTGGAGAGGTTGCAAGTGTGAAGGTAGGCAGGTGGAGGCTGGCAGAGGAAAAACTGAGCTTGGTGGGGCTGATGGGAGCGGGACTCCTCTTCTAAGACATTTATGCAGATTTCCCTCTGGAGGCCTAAGCTGGTGCCTCTTGTGCATGCTGTGCACAAAGCAAGCTCCTTTGTGCATTCTCCTCCATACAATAGTCTTTATGAGAGCAAGACCCCCTCCAAAATAGACCTCTCACTTCTGGGAGCTTGCACCACTTCCCTCCCATTAAAACAGGTGTAGGCAACTTGGTGCCCTCCATCTTGCTGGACTACAACTCCCATCAGCTCTAGGCAGCTTGGCAACTGGCCAGAAATGATGCGAGTTGTAGTCCAAAAACATTTAGAAGGGCACATTGGCTTCCTTCCCTTCCTTTTTTGCCAGAACCCACAGAAAGGCACATCAATGTTTCCCCATCAATCTTTCCCACAGTTACAAATGTTACCTGCCTCTTATCTGGATTCTTCCCACACACTTCAAAGCTAATTAGGATATGTGCTTTAATTAGCTTCCTAGTATTGCTTGGGGGATTTGGCACCAGCTACAGGGCGGGATTCCCGCTGTGGGGTGTAGGGAGAAGGAAGAGAAGTACCCCCCACTTCCCGTATCTGGAATGCTAATATGTACCCCCCACTTCCCGTATCTGAAATGCTAATATGTACCCCCACACACACTTCCCGTATTTGGAATGCTAATATGTGCAAATGTAAGACCAGAGCTGGATCAGAGCCTGTGTTCTGCCACCCAAGGCGGGCCTTTTAATCATTACCCTATTTTTCTCACTGCTTGGCAAGAGCCAGGGCAAAATAGGCAAAGCTAGGCCAGGATTGTGCCACTTTAAGCAATACTACGGGCATCAATCACATGTAGTGCTGAGTGGTTTAAATAGGGCGGTAATGCAAGCTGGCATTTTCATAACAACCACCTCGTGTGGATGCTGCAAAAAGCTTTCATGAGCAGGGATCCCCCCCTCCCAGAATAAAGGCCCATCTGGAAGCACCCAAAGATCTGCCCCAGGATTGACTGTGCTGCATGGACAATGAATGTGGGGAGGATTGTGTCTCACATGAATTAATGGAACAGGGTTGGGAGGGAAAGAAGCCATTCAAGGCTGCTTCCTTCAGGCCAACTTAGACATTTCTATCTGATTGCATCTATTTCATACCGGTTCTTGAATTGTTACCTAGCGCGTACCCTCAGGAGAGGGCCAGCTCGAAATTGAAGAAGTATCACATGAGGGATGCAGGTTAAGGAACAGCCGCTTCATATAGTGCTCACACAACCAAGTTTCAGTAAGTCAGCAGTTCAGAGGCACAAGAACTGGCTTAACAGGATTCCAGTGGCTCTTTGCTTGCCACCTGGAATGGGACTCCTTGGAATCTTTGCTCCAAGTGTCACAAGGCTGCGAGCCTGGTCCATTCAGAGGGGAAGCCCCACCTTGGCTCTCAATGCTTGATCCACCCCCCTTTCCTCCCTCTTGCCCTCCAGTGCTGATGGAGCAATGACCCCCATCAAGAGGGAAGCTTGGCAGTAGGTGGCAAAAAAGCCCTCAAGTCCCCTGCTCTCCATCCAACACATTCTGGCCTGGCCACATTGCTCTTCCTAGTTGTGATAAAAGGCAGTTGTGCTACATTTCACCATGAGAACACCCCACCCAGGCTCCACCAGTCACACACTGCTAAAAACCACCACCTGCAAGTTACAGAGGGGCAACATGTGCATGAGGTCAGGTCAGGGGGCAATCAGCACAGTTAAGTCATCAAGCTTATCAGGATGCAGGTCCTGGAATGGCTGCATGCTTCAACATCCCCATAAAAAACAGAATGCAAAAAACAACAGCAAAAAGCATCAGGCTAGTCTATACAGAGGGAGTTTCCTCTCTTTTCCTGGCGTGGAGGGAGAGAATCATTTGAATGTACTGTACTAAGATGTACAGTACATTCAAATGATTTGAATGTGAAGTCAAATGGGCGTGAAGTCAAATGGGCCTTAGAAAGCACTGCTAATAACAAGGCCAGTGGAAGTGATGATATTCCAGCTGAACTATTTAAAATTTTAAAAGATGATGCTGTTAAGGTGCTACACCCAATATGCCAGCAAGTTTGGAAAACTCAGCAATGGCCAGAGGATTGGAGAAGATCAGTCTACATCCCAATTCCAAAGAAGGGCAGTGCCAAAGAATGCTCCAACTACCGCACTATTGCGCTCATTTCACACGCTAGCAAGGTTATGCTTAAAATTCTACAAGGCAGGCTTAGGCAGTATGTGGACCGAGAACTCCCAGAAGTGCAAGCTGGATTTCGAAAGGGCAGAGGAACCAGAGACCAAATAGCAAACATGCGCTGGATTATGGAGAAAGCTAGAGAGTTCCAGAAAAACATCTACTTCTGCTTCATTGACTATGCAAAAGCCTTTGACTGTGTCGACCACAGCAAACTATGGCAAGTTCTTAAAGAAATGGGAGTGCCTGATCACCTCATCTGTCTCCTGAGAAATCTCTATGTGGGACAAGAAGCTACAGTTAGAACTGGATATGGAACAACTGATTGGTTCAAAATTGGGAAAGGAGTACGACAAGGTTGTATATTGTCTCCCTGCTTATTTAACTTATATGCAGAATTCATCATGCGAAAGGCTGGACTAGATGAATCCCAAGCCGGAATTAAGATTGCCGGAAGAAATATCAACAACCTCAGATATGCAGATGACACAACCTTGATGGCAGAAAGCGAGGAGGAATTAAAGAACCTTTTAATGAGGGTGAAAGAGGAGAGCGCAAAATATGGTCTGAAGCTCAACATCAAAAAAACCAAGATCATGGCCACTGGTCCCATCACCTCCTGGCAAATAGAAGGGGAAGAAATGGAGGCAGTGAGAGATTTTACTTTCTTGGGCTCCTTGATTACTGCAGATGGTGACAGCAGTCACGAAATTAAAAGACGCCTGCTTCTTGGGAGAAAAGCAATGACAAACCTAGACAGCATCTTAAAAAGCAGAGACATCACCTTGCCGACAAAGGTCCGTATAG
Organism: Zootoca vivipara; assembly: GCF_965207765.1. Taxonomy (NCBI): domain Eukaryota; kingdom Metazoa; phylum Chordata; class Lepidosauria; order Squamata; family Lacertidae; genus Zootoca; species Zootoca vivipara. The sequence continues at coordinate 54,715,920 of NC_142589.1, read as the reverse complement.
TTAAAGCTATGGTTTTCCCAGTAGTGATGTATGGAAGTGAGAGCTGGACCATAAAGAAGGCTGATCGCCGAAGAATTGATGCTTTTGAATTATGGTGCTGGAGGAGACTCTTGAGAGTCCCATGGACTGCAAGAAGATCAAACCTATCCATTCTTAAGGAAATCAGCCCTGAGTGCTCCCTGGAAGGACAGATCGTGAAGCTGAGGCTCCAATACTTTGGCCACCTCATGAGAAGAGAAGAATCCTTGGAAAAGACCCTGATGTTGGGAAAGATGGAGGGCACTAGGAGAAGGGGACGTCAGAGGACAAGATGGTTGGACAGTGTTCTCGAAGCTACGAACATGAGTTTGACCAAACTGCGGGAGGCAGTGCAAGACAGGAGTGCCTGGCGTGCTATGGTCCATGGGGTCACGAAGAGTCGGACACGACTAAACGACTAAACAACAACAACAAGATGTAGCACAGGCCACAGGACCCCTTTGGCTCCTAAATGACAATGGATTGCACAGCGGTCCTTCTAGGACCTTCTGTCCCCCGTCTCCCCCCCTGGCAAACAGCCAAATAACATTATACCCTGAGATGGATTGTGAATATGGACTAGTCCTATAATCCTCAAAGTACAGACAGGTTGGAATTCTGCTACCCAGAGTTATATGCCTCCCCAAAATAAAGCCAAAACAATGAAATGCCATGAAGTCGTGGGGAAGTTCCTGAAGACTTCAGCTTGCATAAAAATGCATGCAGTCTCTCTGTCTCTGCCCCCCCCAACTCTGATGCTCATAGGAGCCAACTCCCAGGGGCTATGGGGTCTCCACCCCCATAAAATATTTGAGGGGGCAGGGCAACCCCCCAAAGTTGATGGGTATTGCCATTCAAAGGGTGTGAATCATGTGTCTCCCCCAATATTTTGTTCAGGTTGGCACCCCTGCTGATGCCCAAGTGTGCCTATGGGGAGTTTCTTTCATTTATTATTCCAACTTGGGACAGCAAGGGTTAATAATAATAATAAAGATTTCCTGGAAGTACCGGTAAGTGTCTCCTGCTGACCCCATATTTGGAAGGTGGGACCTGAATCATGTGAAGGGGGGAAGTTTGCTTCCTTCCTTTGGTGCTTTCCCTCACCCCAGTGCTCAGTCAGTGGCTTAAGTTTTCCCTAGGACCCCCTCAAAACATCTTGCTGCCTTGTTTGCTTGCTCTTCTCAGGGTGAGATTTGCTGCCACTGTCAGTCGCCCCCCCACAGGTCCTGTGGAGAGACTGCTGGGTGGACTGCCTTGCCTTGCTTGGGTGAAGGGTTTTCCCACCCCATGGATCCATCCCTTTCAACAGATGGCTTCCTCCCCAAAATTGGTCTGGGAATGAAGTATCGGAGCACACATGACATTTTGTGGGACTCCGCAGTGTCACCAAGATTGCAATCCTATGCACATCCCCAAAAGGTGCAAATTTACTTCTCAGTTCAGCAGACCGCTTGCACAGCCTAGGATTTGCAGACCTTGAATTCCACCTAGCACACCCTGGAGGAGGGCCAAGGATGAGCAGACTTCTGCCTTCTAGGATCTACTTGCTTTTTTGACTAGAACCCGAAGGTAACTCAGCTGGATCCAGGAGCAAAATAGTAGTTCAGCTCCATACCTCCACCTCCACCTTGTGATTCAGAAAATGGGCTACCTCTGCCCAGGAATTCAGAAGAAGCACCCAATAAGAGCCCGTCATCCTGACACATACAAAACCTTATTTCTGTATGCCAGTAGCCGAATTCAGGAGTTTTGTAATTATTACTGGTCCGCGCGGTGGTCCCCGGCTGCAGACCACCCTCTACCCACCCCGTCCTCGCCCACCGCTCGGTTCTCAGCTGCTGGCGTCGGAGGTGTGGCCGCTCTCCCATGCCGGGTTCCTCGAGAGCAGCGCTGCGCCGGATCGCAGTGCGGTCGGAGCCGCGCACGCAGGGCCTCCCCGCTCGCTTGCTCACTCACCCAGGTTGACGAAGCTCATGACGGTATCGGCGCCGTCGGCGGCCCGACTCCGCGGGGGACTCCTCGCCCAGCTCGGCGTCCAGGGGCTGCCCTCGTCGTCCCCGTCGTCGTCGTCGTCGTCGTCCTGGCTTGCCATCGCGCGATACAGATCGAGCATGAAGAGCGGCGCGGCCGAGGGCGGCTGCCGTTGTTGCTGCCGGGCGGCGGCTTTGGTGCCCGTCGGGGCGGGTCGCGTCCGGGGCCGGGGTCTGCCCGGCAGGCCCAACAGGGCCAGGATCTCGCGCTGCATCTCGCGCCGCTCTCGCCCGCTGAGGCGTCGCTGCTGGGGCGGCTGCTGCTGCTGCGGGCAGGAGGCGGCGGCGCGGCTCGACGCCCGGCGTGCCCAGGGCTCTCCCGCCAGCAGCAGCAACAGCAGCATGGGGAAGAGCAAGGGGATCGGGGCCGGCGGGAGCCGCATCCTGGCGCCCAGCTCGGCGGTGGCAGCAGTAGCCCGGCCAGGGCGCAGGCTGATCGGGCGCGCTGCGGCCGTCGGGGCGGCTCTTTAAGCGGCTTGAGGCGGGAAGCACGTGCTGCTGCTCGTCGGACGGGCTGGGCGGCCGCTCGCTTGCTCCAGCCCTGCCCTCCACCGAGCGATGGTGAGGGGCCCTGAGCGCGTGCAGAGTGCCTCCCACACCGCCAGGAGCGAAGCTCCCTTGGATCGGTTCCCAGGGAAGGGAGGCTCCCGAGCCGCCGCCGCGCCTCTCGAGCCCCCGGGAGGAGGCCGCGCGGCTGCGAAGGCCACCTCCCCGCCTTCTTTCACACAGACCCGCCTGAGCTGCTACCGCCCGTCTCCTCAGCAGTAGCTGCAGCTCCGCTGCTGGGACCCAGACGGGCAGCGCCTCGGGGCAGAGCCCGCAATTCTTTTGCCACGAAGAGGCAGAGCCGTGATGGCGTGTCCTCCCCCTTTCTTGGGGGCACCCACAGAGAACAAGAGAGACCGCAGGGCGGCATATCTCGCGGACTAGAGCAGGTGCTGCTACCTTACGATTAGGGGTCCCGCAGGTGAAAGGTATCGTGGCTCTGTTGGACACCATTTCCCATTAGCCCCAGCCAGTTTTTCTAGTTATCGGGCGATGGGAGTTTAAGACTGTGTTCACTCACACTCCCGTTAACTCTGCATTGACTGCGTTTCCGTGCTGGGGTTTTCACCGGTGGTCGCAGTTAGTTCTCCAAAATGCACGGGTATCCCATACTTCGTTATAAGCGACTACTGCTCGAAGCGGTTGCTTCTCAAACCAGGCAACTTCACTCCGATTGGAGTCTTTAAGCCGCTCCTAATTAATCTCTGGCCAAGGTGTGAACACCTGTGCAGAGGGCAAAGGCGCGCTCTGCCACAAAGAGAATAAACTGGGCTGATGTGATCAGGTAGTGTGGAAAGAGCTGTGAAACAACTTCATTGCCCTCCCAAGGGGGTAATGTGAGCACACCCACAGGAACTTTGTCATCCTGTTTTAACTGGCTTATTAGCCGTCTTGCTCTGAATTGCTTGGTTGCAATTATGCTTCTTCCCGACCTACAGAGGACCCTGCCTCCCTGGGAACTCTAAGCGCTGGTAGGACTTCTCAGATTGGTTCTCCAGGCTGAGTTTATAACAATTTTCTCTCCCTGTGCTCTTTCCTTTTATGATGTGTCTCATCACTAACATTTGCAAGCCATTCTGGAAGCTCTCCACCATCGTCCACAGAATAGCAAGATAACAATGCTATATAGTTACAGGTAGGTAGGTAGTCATGTTGGTCTGCCGTCGAAACAAAATAAAAATTAAATAGAAAAATTCCTTCCAGTAGCACGTTAGAGACCAACTAAGTTTGTCATTGGTATGAGCTTTCGTTTGCATGCACACTTCTTCAGATACACTGAAACAGAAGTCACCAGACCCTAATACAGTCATACCTCTGGCTACGTTCACTGCAGGTTGCGTATGACACGGGACATGTACAGTCAGAACCCAGAAGTACCGGAACGGGTTACTTCCGGGTTCGGCGATTCGCACATGTGCAGAAGCGCCGAATGACATCACGTGCATGCACAGAAGTGCCAAATTGCGCGGTGAGTATGCACAGATTCGGTGCTTCAGGTTGCGCACTGCTCAGGTTGCGAACGGGGCTCTGGAACCGATCCCGTTCACATCCAGAGGTACCACTGTATATAGTGGGAGGGTGGGGAGGGGTGTTACTTAGAAGGGTGGTGGGAATGGGTGATTGGCTGATAGGTGTGGTAAACCTGTTGACGAGAGAACCTGCTGCAAGACAGACCCAAAAAAGAAAATAACAGGCCACCACTAGTAATCACATACAGCTCCCAAGTTAAAACAGTACAACGCATCATCAGAGATCTACAACCTCTCCTAGACAATGACAGTTCTCTTTCTCAAGCTCTGGGAGGAAGACCTTTCATTGCCTACAGATAGCCACCTAATCTTAAACAACTCTTCACCCACAATAATACAACAGCCAGACTTAACATGGACACTGGTACCAGAGCCTGCAATAAACCCAGATGCCAACTTTGCTGCCGCATACACCCAGACAACACCATTACTGGCCCCAACAACATCAAACATGCCATCTCAGGACTATTTAATTGCTCATCTTCTAACATTGTGAATGCCATCAAATGCCAACAGTGCGCTTCAGCTCTCTATATTGCACAAACAGGCCAAACCCTACGCCAAAGGATAAATGGACATAAATCTGACATCAGGAATCACAAGACAGAGAAACCAGTAGGAGAACACTTCAATCTCCCAGGACATTCAGTACAAGATCTCAAAGAAGCTGTCTTATTACAAAAGAATTTCAGAAATAGACTGGAAAGAGAAGTTGCTGAATTGCAACTTATTATCAAACTTAAAACCATGGAGAGACCTGGTCTGAATAGAGACATTGGATTCTTACCTCATTATACATGATAAAGCTATTTTTAGCCATCTCACTCCTTGCTTTTTCCTGCAAGACCAACTGCAGTCGTTAACAGTCATCAACAGGTTTACCACACCTATCAGCCAATCACTCATTCCCACCACCCTTCTGAGCAATACCCTTCCCCACCCTCCCACTATATATAAGGGTCTAGTGACTTCTGTTTCAGTGTATCTGAATAAGTGTGCATGCACATGAAAGCTCATACCAATGACAAACATAGTTGGGTTCTAAGGTGCTACTGGAAGGATTTTTTCTATTTTAATGCTATATAGATATTGCACCCACCCCTCTGTAACTATCTAAGTCCATGATGGTCAACATACTCTGCTGCAACAGGATAGGGGGACATAATGTAGGGGAAAATAATGGTTTTAGACTGTTCTGAAACTACTATCCATAAATTTAATCTCTCAAAATTCTACTGTTATACAAGTGGGCCAGTCCCTGTTCCCAGCATTTAATCAGGCTTAGGGAACCTGCTGAATTTGGCCTTGGCAAATTCCTGCAAAAAATGACCTGATCTTGGACAAAATGTGGCGGTGGGAGGACAGAACTTTCCTACTTGAGTTTTTACAGTTAATTCTCTATCACTCACCAAAATAAATAGGTTTTTTGTCCATTCCATTGAGCTGGTTCAAGTTTATAGCCAAAATTGCATCCATGTTGATAGGGTCAAGTGAACCCACTGATGCACCGAGTAGAATTTTATAGATGTTATATCTGGTCCATGTCCTTCTGGGGATATTACAAGGGTGGCTGCTATACTGGTGATTGGGTTAGCTAAAAAAGTGGATTTGGTGGAGTAGCAGCCAAGGGGTTTGCAAGTCTCCTAGTTTAGTCTGTATTTCTTGATCTGATAGTGGTGTATTTTTGTTATAAAAGTCACATGATCGGTATTAGACCTTTGCTAAATGTGAACTATTTTGTGCCTCTACAGCTTTATTTAAATGGTTTAATAGGTGTTCCATATCAATTTTTTTTGGGGGGGGAGGCATGGATGGAAGAGAGGGAAAGTTGAGCAGTAAAGAACTACACACGTCTACTCTGAGGTAAGCCCCAGAGAACTCAGTTGGTTTTTCTCCAAAGAAAACATGCCAAAGAACCAGATTTGGTAGCAGGGCAATTTCATGTAACTCTTGCCCCTCAGGTGACAGAGTCATTTCACTTATTTTTGGTCAAATTCCTCCCTTGCCCTTCTTGGGCAACCTTGTCTGTTTTGCGGTCCTGAGGTAATGGTCATGCTTGTATGCTACCTTTCTACAGTTCAAACCATGCTCATGGTGGCTTACAATGTGAAAATAAATAAATATGTAACTTCAGCATAACAAAAGTAGTCCTAAACAATAAAAAAAGGGACCCAGGTGGCGCTGTGGTTAAACCACTGAGCCTAGGGCTTGCTGATCAGAAGGTCGGCAGTTCGAATCCCTGTGACGGGGTGAGCTCCTGTTGCTTGGTCCCAGCTCCTGCCAACCTAGCAGTTCGAAAGCACGTCAAAATGCAAGTAGATAAATAGGAACCGCTACAGCGGGAAGGTAAACGGTGTTTCCATGTGTTGCTCTGGTTCGCCAGAAGCGGCTTTGTCATGCTGGCCACATGACCTGGAAGCTGTACGCCGGCTCCCTCGGCCAATAATGCGAGATGAGTGTGCAACCCCAGAGTCGGTCACGACTGGACCTAATGGTCAGGGGTCCCTTTACCTTTTTAAACAATAAATATTTTAAAAAACCAAACTGAACATTTTCCACATAAATCACAGCAAAATCTAAAATAAAGATTCAATAAACCAACAGCAGCAACTCCCCTCCCAACAAACCCCCCCCCAGTTCTTTCATTCTGAAAGTGGCAGTTGGGGCCAAGGGCAGTTGGCACCCATGGTTGCCATGACAATGGGGTTCTGAGCCTAACTCACTGTGAAGCAGGCAACAGGTCCTTGCGGCGTCTCTCTGGACTTGGCTGCAGGCAAAGGTATGGGGTGGATGGGAGTCTCTCCTGCCAGTGTGATTTCAGTTGTGCTAGGGCCCTCGAGACGAGACTATTCAGAGTAAGTGTTGATACCCCCAGCCACACTTTGGAGGGGGAAACAGACCCACTGGGTCAAATTTTTCAGAGTCCCCCCAGACCTGACTGCACCCTGCCCCAACTGGCATGGAGTGTAGCTGAGCACCCGCCCAGTCCATCCCTCCCTCAGACTCAGATGCATTTCTGCTCTCCTTTGCAGAATGTCCGAGAGACACTCATCTGCTGCGTGTCAGGGAAGAGGTGGTTCCAGTGGCGGCTCTTGCAAAGTATGACACCTGGCTTCCTATTTATTATGATTAAAAGCAGCCCCATCAGTACCCATATGCAGAATTTAGCAGTGTTTCATAAGCTGGGAAAAGCAGCGTCTCTGCCCCTAAAGAGCTTCCGGTTCAAACTTAAATTAACTGAGGTGATGATGAAGGGGAGAGAGAAGGGTAGGAAACAGATGGCATGACTTGGATTAGTATTCAGGGGTTTCCTTACTGAAAGTGGGAAGAGTGGAATCCACATAATGACCTCCTTGGGTTTTTTTGGGGGGGGGAGGTGTCCTTTAGGATGGTGCACCTGTCACTTGATCTTTTGGCACCCTGAATCCAGTTGAGCCCTGCATCTCCCTGGAGCATGACACTAAGGATTCAGCATGTGGCCTATTCAGCTAATAGTGGAATTCAGCTAATTCAGTGGAAAGAAAAGTTGTTGTAGAACAGGTGCATCTAGGATTAGGAGCATTTTAAAACTTCAGAAGCTGAGCTTGCCTGTGAGCATCTATGTGCCTTATATGGAGCTCAGCTTTGGCATCCGAGAGTCTTTTAGATATGCGGATGCTAGGGATCGAACTGGGGAACCTTGTGTAGACTAGGCATGTGCTCTGCCCCTTGATTGGGGCCCCTCCTGTAGATAAAAGGCTATGGTCTTGGGTAAGAGGGAATTTAGCAGCTTGTCATGCCAGAGTCCTGCCAAATCTCTTCTTCACGCATATGGAATTTACATGTGGCAACCTACCCTAAGCACAATTTCTGGATGTTAGGCTGCTTGAAAAGGCACAGGAGCAGTCTGAGCCTGGAGAACAAATGACAACTTTGTTTGCTTGTTGGGCCCTGGAAGAACAACCCCATTTGTATTGATTTAAAAAGGGGCAGTTGTGGCTCTGGATTCCAGGCCTGTGTGTTTACATGGTTGCCAGGACACAGACCTGGTCTTGCCCATTTGGAAGCCGGCTGAAGGTTCCAATGCTGCTCTGGGATTGGCTCACTAATTGCTTCTCCTCCCCTGTTGGACCTTCTCTTTCTGTCTCTATACGGCAGGGAAATTGTGACAGTAGCATTGCTCCATGAAAGCCAGAAAAAAAGAAATAAGTTTAAATTGAAGTATTGGGTTACTGAATGTGTGCACTCCACAGCTCTGGAGGGCAGTGTCAACTTACTTGCAGGGTTGCCAAATTACAAGAACATTGCTATAATCATTGCCTACATAATTACTGTCAAACCCCATGTTGCCAATTTCAAGAAGCTCATAAATGAAAGTGCTGTGCTCAAAAAGAAAAAAGCAGGGCACAATTATCTGTGGAAACCGCAAACTTCCATCTTTACATCCATTTCAACATGCCACCATTGACTTAGTGGGACCACAGACAAGGTGTTTTGTATTGGCTGCAGTATAATAGAGAAAGTGGAATATTTTTCTCCCTTCTCATGACACCGGAGGTTTTGGACATCCAATGAAGCTGAATGTTGGAGGGTTCGAGAACAGACAAAAGAAAGTCTTTCTTCACAGTGCAGTTAAACTATGGAACTCGCTCCTACAGGGGGCAGTGATGGCGATCAACTTGGATGGCTTTAAAAGAGGACTGGACAAGTTAATGGATAAGCCTATCAACTGCAACAATGCTCTGCCTCCATGGTAGGAGGTAGTAATATTTCAGAATACCAGTTGCTGGAAACCACGAAGAGTTTTCTCTTGTGTTCCTGTCCTGCTTGTGGGCTTTGCACAGACTCCCGATATGGTTTGGGAAGTCTAAGTATGGAAATGAGCACATTCTATCCTTTTATCATTTGTACACATATTGTCCTTGATGCTGCCTGTCATTTAAGTGCTTCATATACACATTCACCTAACATGTCAAGTTTCCCCATTCACAGCAAAACAAAAGCAAAGCCAAACCAAACGCTGCTGTGAGTTGCCCTCCTGTGCTTTGAAAGCGCAGAGCAGATGGAACGTCATCCCTTTAGAAGCGCAACAGCCAGGAGCATGGTAAGTTGGTCTCTTACTGCAGAGGCCCTTTAGGAGACAGTGGACTGGTTAACTTGCCCATAATTTGTGGTAGTCTGGTACACATCTGTTGGTTTCTATGGTTTGGAAGTGGTTCCCAAATGGGGTGGGGTACTGCCCCCCGAGAGGCAGTGGGATTACCTAGCGGATTGGTAAGAGGCAAGGGTTTTGAAAGCTGGTAGCTCTGGAAGTCCATCAATTTTGTTGAATTAAGCCAAGTAGTTTTAATTGAATTTTGAATAAATGTGCAATTGTCACTGTTTTGAATTTGAATTTTGTTGTCTTCCATAGTGGGTCGTTCAGAATGTTTTTTATAGGGCAGGGGGCACTGGGGATGATCTTATGGAACCAAGTGGGGGAGGCTCAAAAAAGTTTTGGAACCACTGCATAGAACAAATAATCACAGAGAAAGCAGGCGGCTCTATTCTGTGCCAGAGGAAAAGTGATTGGCTGGGAAGACACACCTGTACTCTTAATGCTAATCCAGTGGCTTCTTCCATGGCATAAAAAGAGGCAAGTTTCTTTTTATTATTACTGCAAGCAATTTTAATACAAAAGTGTCTTCTTTTTTAAACAATTCATTGGTAGAGCTTCAGGTTCTGGCTCAATTAAACCAACTGAGAGAATCACACAGCAATATGGTCAGTCAGAGCAGGGGAAAGAGCAAAAGTTAATAAATACAGGAAGACCAAGTAGCCCCCAACTCCCTGCCCCTCCCCCCTTCTTTACTGTCCCAAAGTTGGCTTTACTTTTTAAAACACCCCTCCCCTTCTTCTCCCCTCCACAATGGAAAAAATGATCATATAAAAGCGAGCTGGGGGGGGTGGAGGGGGCGGCGCACAAGTGGGGCTGCTGGTGATGCACTTTAAAATTCCCAAGAACAAGCTCCTGTGCGTGTTGAAGGCAGCTCTGTCGTCTGCTTCTCCCCTGGAGTTTGGAGGGGCCTCTTGGACATCAGTCTGGTCAGAAGTAGCATTAACCAGTTGAGACAATAAATAGGAAACAATGCAGTTAAATAGCAGTTCGTGAACTAAAAAGTGAAGTCAGTTTTTTTTCTGTTTTAACAGCAATGTGAGAGAGGAACCAAGTTTTGTGGGTGGGAACTCCCCTCTTTGGCTCCACTGCTCAAAGGTTTTGCTGTGTGTGCCCCAACCCCAGGCATCGTCCACACATGTATGATGCTACTGGAGAGCTTCAAGTGTAAAATATTGAAAACATAGTATTAGTTGTTCTTTAAAAGCTCAGCGGCTGACAGTACTTTCATTTCGCTAAATACAGCATTTTAGTGAACATCTTTACTTGTATGTAGCGTGTGTGCAATTTTTTAAATTTATTAGTTCAAACTTACTCCACTTTATCTTCAGGTAAAACCACAATGATTTCTTTTAAAAACTGGAAACAGAAGCCCCAGATCCCACTCACCTCACATTTCTCTCTTTTTGAGGTATCCTTGATTTACAAAAAAGAAAAAAGAAAAGAAAAGAAAAAAAAGAGAGAGAAATAATTCCTTGAACACTGCTGGATATTCAGGTGTTGCTTTTAAATATAATTTACCTTGCTGAGATAGCAAGTTGAGTTTTTATAAAGATGCATTTAGGAAATAATCCTAAAAGATAAAGCAGGATCACTTCCTGCACTGCACAGAAATCCTATTTATATAATTTTTTTTAACTTTTTGTTTTTACATTTTCACATCTTGACCTTTTGCTTGCTTCTATTCTCTCCCACATTTCATTTTTTCCCTGGGCCCTCCCAGTGCTAAGGAGGTCACCAGAAGGCAAGTTTTATCTACATAAATATTCACATGAAAATAGTAACTTACAAAAAAAGAAAATTAACAGAACAAAATAAGGCAGCTTCATAACACAATTAATCTTTTACACTTTTAACAATATAATTTCTCCCATGTAGCATAAATATACATCCAATGTATGAAGGAGGGTTAAAAAATGGACACAGGTTTTTTTTGTTTTTCTGTGTGTATGTGTAGATGTGTGCATGGGGTCTTATTATTATTATCTCTTGGGGCCTGGCGTCTTGGGGGTGGCTGTGGTCGCTTTCTTAGAGATGGTGGGGATTTTGGAGGGCTTTGCCATGCCCCGTCGGGAGCTGCCCTGCCCCCCCGTTGCGCTGCTTTCGGAAGTGTCTGAGCAGGCTGACTGTGTCTCTAGGAGGTCAAAGTCAGATGCGTCACTGCCCCGCCGGCTGCTGGCACGGCTCCCTGTCCGGCTCCCTGCCCGGCTCTGAGGACGACTGCTCGTTTTCTTAGGATCTGAAAAGTAAAACAGATATGTCCATCACCACCATGGAAGCCCAGGAAGGCCTTACAACATGCTATTCCTCCGTCCCTCGAGGGCAGCCCCCATCTTGTTTTCCAGCTAGATGCCACCTTCCCTTTAGACATCCTGTGTGTGTGCGCTGGAACGGTGGCCCTCACAGCTACCACAAGCAGTTGATGCCTGAGCAATCAGGCCCTCCCCACAACATAGCTGAACCTATTTCAGTATACTACTCTCTATAGAGATAGCCCTTGCTCTGGAACTGCTTTGCAGCCAGTGGGGGTGACAGTCAAACTGGCTGATGTTGCTGTATCACCATCGGTGCTTCATTCCACTTTGTGGCCAGGCGGGGTCATGTGTGGGCTTCCTTATATCTTGGAGGAATCACTGAAGCATGGGGGCTTTCACTTGCTATTAATTTCTCAACAAAAAGCTCCTGCGTATCCCATATATATTTCTACTCAGAAGTCCCACCAAGTGCAAGAGGGCTTATGCACAGCTATGTGGGGGCAGGACTGCAGGCTAAAATAATAAAACCTTGCATAAATGGAATTGGCTATAGTAAAGATGTGCTAAACTTCCAGTTGGCGCCACCTGCAATAGCTCTGACCCGTTGACTGGTGCACACAGAGTGTGCTCCCAAGAGCACATAAAACCAGCTGCAAGTACACTTAAGGCTTACAAGGGCAGAGTGAAGACTGTAAGCAGCAGAAGCCCCCAGCAGAAGCCCCCAGCAGCAGAAGTAACCCTCATCAGGTTATCAGAAGTAAAGGCTGAAACTCAGAGCACCTTGGCCCAAGTCCCACTCCTGTGTTCACCTGAATGTTCAGTTCAGTTTACTGAATTTGTTCATTGTTCCCCACAACCAAAGGAAGCCCTGAAGTGATTTACAAAACAAAGAATGAAAAGGCAATACATGCAGCATACAAGCAGGGACTGTGTCAATTCCAGAAAGGCACTTACCAGCCCGACTAGTTTTGGCACCTGAAGACACTGGCGAGGAGCTGTTACTGGTGTCGCCAGCGAGAGAAGTTCGGCTGGAGTGGAAAGTGGGTCGCTTCAGCTTGCTGCTTGAAGAGGGAACAACCTTGGGAGAAAGAGACGTTTATCTCAACAGTCATCATTTGCTTCCTAAACAGGTGCTGAGTTGAGAGGATCCCTGCACTCCAGCAGCCAGACTGCAGCCCCCACTGCATCTTAAAGGTCAACGAGGAATGAAGGAGCATCAAGCCCTGCTGCCCCCTCCCCATGAACCACAGAGGGGCTCAACAGTTGTTAAACAAGAACCCAGAAAGACCAAATTGTGGCTGCTGTAGCCAAGAAGTACCACGTGGGAACTTCTGTGGACATTCAGCTCTTCACCTGCCCACCCACCCCATGTTCCTCATGACCTTTAAGGTGCTGCAGGCCAAGAAGAGAAGCAGACAGACAAGACACACCAAGAAGGCCATTCTCTGCTATTAGTCCTCTTTACCAGCGCTGGATGGCAAGCTCATTAATTGGACCCCTGTCTTTGCCATCTCTAAAAAGGGCAGGAAAGAAGCTCCTGAGCACTTGAGGAGTATGAGCAGCAAGAAGGCACCTTTGGTGAGGTATAGTCCAAGTCATCACACCCCTGTCCGGAAAGAGCAGGGGATCCGCTTGGTCCTGAAGTGGGCGGGATCCTGCTAATTTTGGACACCACAGCTGCAGCTCCCATTAACCTCTTTAAAGCAGGTGTGGAGCAGGATGCCAGCTACTATTTCAGTGGGAGGAAAAGCCATCCTCCCAATTCACTCCAGTTCCCAAGCGCTAGATGTGAAGAGGGAGTCCATTGCTGGTGCACCAACTGTCTCTGCCTTTCTAGTGGCGCAAAGCAGGGAAATGCTTAATCTAAAGCACATGCTTTGCGCATGCAGAAGGTCCCAGGTCCAGTCTCTAACAGCGGCTCCAGGTAGGCCTGGGAAAGACTCCTGCCAGGGACTCTGGAGAGCTGCTGCCAGCCTGTGTTGACAACACTGGGGTAGATGGACTCAGGCAGCATCCTATGTTCCAAAAACGGCTTCATCAACTTGTTGCCTTCCAAACATTTTGGAGCATGACTCTGATCACCAGCACAGTGTGTCTTCTAAGACATCTGGAGGGCACCCAGTTGGAGAAAACCAAACTGAAGCAACTATCATTTCAGGTCTGAGCAACTTATATGGACACAAAGCTGGTAGCCCATCATTAATACCACCCCCACTCCTCCTGTTTGGCTGGGAGGGAGGGAAAAGGATGTCCATCTAACCCAGCCTCCTACCTCCAAGAGCAGCCAGGCAGATGTTTCTAAGAAGCTTCTCCCCTCCCAACATTCTCACCTGGGTCGTGTGTGGGATGACAAATTGAGGGGTTTCTGTACAGACACAGGCACTCATTTTCAAAGTGTTAACTTGGCTGTTTTATTCAGGAGCCCCGACTTTTAAGTGATACCCTCCTCTATCATTTCTCTTTCATTTAATGTTCTAAAACAGCCCCAAACTTGAAAGATTTTCTCACTTTGAACTCCTGGGAAAATGTTTGCTGTTTCAACACAAACTGGTTGCAAACTGTGTGTTAATGTTCTGTTGGTTTTGAAAGAGTATTTCGAAGAACAAATCTTTTTCTCTTTAAGAAACAGGAGTTAGAAGCCCCATGAGCAACACAGCAGCAGCCCTAGCATGGAAAGAGGTGTTATCAAGCGCTGTTATAACAAGGAAAGCATTAAGAGAGGGGGAAAGGAAGCCAAGGGGGCTCCTCCTTTTGCAACAGGGACTGGCCCATATAAGCCATACTCTACCTCAGAAGCAGACAGGTGGAGGTCAGCATTATCGTAGCCCCTCAAAGGGGTACCTGCCTTGCTGTTTACCAACCAGGGTTTGTCATAACTGCGAGTGAAGTGATGCGGAGTCTGTGAAATGGAAAATCCAAAGAGAAATTGAGGGAGAGGGAGGGAAGGGGGAAGGGAGTGAAAGGAAAGGAGGGGTGGGGCGGGGAGAGAAGTGTACAAGATGGAAGGAAAATAAAAACAGAAAACTAAATAAACCCTAAAATAAAATAAAAAAACACACCCAACAGGTAATGAAGGCAAACATACAAAATGGGCGACGAGATGAGAGTCACACGAGTAGGGGTTGTGCTCTGTGCCCACTGCCAACGTGGCCACCTCACCCAGGCCAAGTGTCAGGGGAGAAAAACTCTCAGGATCACAGAAGCCAGGAAAACAAACCAGGGATGGCCCAAAAATTAAAATGAGACACAGACAGGTGTAATTTGGGGGAGGGGAGGGGAGGGGAAGAGGAACTCCGCCATTTCACTCTACCCACCTGGATGTGACAGCATTTCATTGTTGTTGTGTGCAGAAATAAATGTTTGAGTGAACCCTGAAAGTTCTGTCCTCTGTGGACAGGCCCCACTGCAGACTCAGAGGCCTGTACCTGTCCTGGAGCAACTGAGTGACAGAAGCCATTTTAAATGGTTAAAGAAGCCCTCTCACCTTTGTCCCGCTTGCAGGTGTGGCTGGGGAGGAGGGCATCGAAGTGCAGCTGTGGTTGCTCTGGCTGGCGCTCGAACTAGACCGCGTTGGGGAGGCTGCCCGAGAGGAGGGCTTTGACCTGCGCCCCCTGGACCGGAATGGCGCCATTCCCTGAGAAGCTCCCTCTGGGAGAATGAATTTCTCTCGAAGTTCAAGGTTAGTTCTTCCTCGAGCTGTAGGAAAGGAACCACCATAAAACATGAAGAAAAAAAAGCCAAAGAAACCAGAGTCTGAAATATAAACAGATGGCAAAGCCAGGCAAAGCCAGATGCTTCTGACTCCCTGGTGCAGGCTTGCTGGGGTGTGATTTGGATTCTTTCCTCCTCCTTCCAGTTCATTTTCTGTGAGACAGACTCCTTGGTCTTCTCACTTTGCTACACCAGCAGCAGGTTAAAAGTCTCAAGATAGAGAGGGAAAGTCTTCCTAGGAGGGGAAAGATCTAGGAGCATTTTGCAGCTCATATAGAAGCCCCCACCACAACCATCATTCAGAGCAGTGGTGTTTCAGCCTGCAACAGGGCAAGTCCACACACAGCTTTTGACAGGACTCAGATATGCAACCTCTAAGCACGTATAGAGAGCGCCCGTCTCGCCTATACCACCAACGCCATCTATTACATCCTTCTGTACAATCTGCTTTACAGGCTAGTGAGGGACCCTTGGGGGTGGGGTGGGTGGGGTGGGAGTCTCCTTTACCCAGTCTCAGTTCAGCACCAAAGAATTCTGGAATAGCTCAGTCAGCAGAACATGAGACTCTTAATCTCAAGGTTGTGGGTTCAAGCCCCAGACTGAGCAAAAGATTCCTGCATTGCGGGGGTGGATAGATGACCCTTGGGTTCCCTCCCAACTCTACAATTCTATGACACCCCCCCCCAAAAATGTGGGAAGCCTGCTGACCCAAAGCAGAGCTTGTTGAGCTGCTGGCACAGCACACCTAGCTAAGTTTATGTGGCAAGAGGTCTGGGGAACAAAGTGTCGTCTAAAGAGCTCTCAATTCATTTTCACCTGATTCTCAAGAAATGGAAGGAAATGAACCTGACTTAAAATTTGCAACCACGATACAGGAGCATAGGAAGCTGCTTTATACTGTGTCAGATCATTGATCCCCATAGCTCAGCATTGCCTACACTGACTGGCAGCGGCTCTCCAGGATTTCTGGCAGGAGTCTCTTCCAGCCCTACCTGGAGATGTCATCAGGAACTGAACCTGGGACCACTTGCAGGCAGAGCAGTTGCTCTCCCACTGAACTACACCCCTTCCCCAATTTTCAGTTTCCTTCCTTTGCAATTATACCACCTGCTTCTTAGCAAAACAGTGCATATGCTGCAGTTTTACAGGAAAAACAGCAACAAACCTAACAAACAGATATACACAGCAAGGAGCAGTTTTGTTAAGTGAGCAAGACACCATGCATAAAGCCTTGCCAGGCAGAAAAAGGGGCAGCTGGAAATTCCACACATTATCCTACCCCAAGACAAGCAATTGCAGCTGCCAAGGGGGCTTCCAGAGAGGGGCTTAGCTTGCAAACGAGCTATTGAGAATACTGCAAGTGGGTTGTTGGCAACTGGGTTTATATATATATATATATATTTATCAGATTTCCCCCAGTAAGATCAAATTCAGAGTTGGTACAAGCTGGTTTTTTGATGCCAACAATGTTGTGTGGACTGCAAAACACTTGCATGCATCAGGAGCACTGATTCCATGATAAACTCCCATCTGGAAGCACCCCTAGGATTGCGTCAGAACAATCTGTGGACGCCTAGCAGGAGTGCTCAAGAGCAGCACCGGGAACAGAAGAATCAGCATTACCAAGAGGCAATCAAGAAACAGAAATCCTAGAGCAGCTTTCTTGAACCCTAGGCCCTCCATTTGCTTTGAACTACAACTCCCATAAGCCCCATCTTTCATAGTGCATGTTAACTGGGACTGATGACTGTTGTAGTCCAAAACATCTGGGAAGCACTGACTGGCGAAGACTATCCCAGAGGTTTTACAACATGGCAGCATGCAGCCACATTCAGACAAACGATCATGGAAGGGGAGGGCAAAATGGCCACCCAACAGCCACAGGCCAGAAGGAATAAACTGTCTTCAAAGGAAGGGGGCCCAGACTTCAGGCTGAAGGGTTGGGTGGGTAGCCATCCCCTCTCAGGCCTCTAACATCAGCCTTTGTCTTACAGAACACCATATTTACTTACTGGCAATTTCCAGAAGAAAAGGTAAACGTTATAATGGAAAAGGGGAGGAATTTTGGGGGGAGATTGAGGGAGATGCAGAAAAGGCAAGAAAGGAAGCTAGTCTGGTGTTGAACCAGGGCCCAAATCCCTGCTCCTCACTCGGGCAAGCTGCTCTCGCTCAGCTGAACCCATCAAGGCTGCTGCGAGCTTAAGCTGGTGCAGAGAATACATATTGCAACCCTCTCTTGAGTCCTTGGAAAAAAATGAATGGTGAGTTCAGGGCCATTGTGACAGACAGGAACAAGATGAGGCAGGGGCTGTGAAGCCTACTCACCTTGCAGCTTTCAGCCCAAACCAGCCAAAAAACAACAACTCTGTCTCTCTCTCTGCCCCCACCCCATGCCCTTCACTACAGCAAAGTACTATTCTGGGCCAGAGGGGATGGTTGGGAAGATCAAGGCAGGTTAGAGAAGCAAAGCCATTCCCAACAAGTGGAAGAGGAGTAGTGAGAGGAAGCCAAGAAAAACCGCCAACCTATCGGAGACTGACTGGCAATCGAAGAGCTGGAATCAGAGCGTTTTATTTTACTTCCCGGGTGGTGAACTAGAATAAAGAAAATACATATATACAAAGAAAAGGCAGAGCAGGAAAAACCAACAGCAGTGGGGGTCAAAGAGGAGGAGGAGGAAAAAGGCAAGGGAAGTCTCTTCCACGCTGGCTGGCATGCAGGGCAGCCATTTTAGAGGAAAAATGGAAGGGGTACCAGAAGAGAGCTCAGCCCACAGATGCGAAGAGGCGGGTGGGAGGGTGGGGGCTCTGGTGGATTCCACTTCTCTCCTCCTCCCCCCCTCCCACATGTGAGTGTTACATAGGAACTCCTAGTCAAGTACTTTTTGGTACTTATGCTGACATTCAGGATGGACTAGGGTCTGCCCAAGACATCATGGTGTTTGCAGCAGAGAACCTCACTGGCACTTCTCTCCCACTCATCAACACAGGACAATGCCACCCTCCTCAAGAAGTCCTTGGCCAAGCCACTTTTGACTGACCTCAAGAAGACTTCCTGCTGGGTTGGGCTGTGCTCCATGGGTGGTCCTGGCCCGCTCACTGTTAATGGCGGACACCTCACAGCCTTACACTGGGGGATGTTAAGAGCCCCATGTTTGTTAAGATTCACTCTCCATTACTTACCTCTGCAAGGATCGTTCTTCACTAAAAACTCATCCAGGGCCATCCATCCTCCACCAACGCGAACCATGACTGTGCTACGCAAGATACGGACCAGCCGCAGTTGCTGCGAATCACCAAACTGTGGAGGGAACAGCAGAGAGGGAAATGGTTTAGATGACCCCCGAAGTCACCTTGCAATTAAAAAAGAAAGGTGGCAGCGCAGGGCCGCTTCAGGTGAGGGACTGCAGCAGGATGGGCTTTGACACTGGGCCTCTCTCCTGAACTTACTAGCTGCCTTCAAGAAATTTAATTTTTTTAATGTCTACATGGGTTCATTATTTTAAATGTTTGTATAACTGGTTTTCATGCTTTGTAAACCACTTAGAAGTCTATAAGCAGTATATGAATAAATAATGGTGGTGATGATGTTAATAAAACCAGAGTGGATCCATTTTAATGCACTGCTAACTATAACTAAATGAAAATGAAGGAGGCGCACCCTTGTTTTGCTGGAGCTACCTCAGCTCAGTGGCAGGGCACCTGTTCTGTGCCGAAAAGACCCCATAGCCCATCCCTGGAAGCATTTCAGGTTAAAATGAATCAGGCAAGCAGTAGGTGATGGGAAAGGCCTTTTCTCTCTTCCTGCCAGAGACTGCCCTGGAGATCATCGGCTAGACAGTTAAGGTTGCTATGGACCAGACAGACCAAAGGGGACTCAGGGTGAGGTAGTGCCCAATGTCCACATTCACCAAAAATATCTCCTCTGCAGTGTTTGCACATCTATTGTGTTCCCTTAAAGGCTTGCCCATTTGTCTCTGGGCCAACTGTAAGCATTGTGTTATGTGGAAGATAAAATAAAGCCAGAACTTCGAACTTCTGAGCAATTTCCCAACAAAGGACTTGGGGGGTTGTTTGGAGCATGGTTCGAATTCAGTTGCATACCAGTCTTGATACAGTTCATTTCTGGAGAGAGGACAACTGGAATTCAAATGAATTTCAATAACAGAATCCCACCAATCACTCTCATCAAAAAGGAGGGAAGCCCTTCACCAGATCTGAAGACCCATAAAATTAATGGTACATGACATCTCCACCACCACGCAGCAGAAGAGTTAATTGCAGCAGCCAGAGATGTGCAAACCTGCAAAGTGGTAGCCTTAAGGATCAGAAATACATTTACTGCAATGATCACTAGCAGTATGACATCTCCACAATTTGAAGCCTTGACCAATGGACCAAGCAGCATGTCCTGCCTCACTAGAAATCTGCTCTGCAAAGATCAGTATCCATAATGCACACTGGAAATGCCAAGTGCTATATGAATATTTTTCACTGCCCTTAATTGTCATCACCCTCATAGTAAAGTAGGTAATTTTT
This sequence comes from Zootoca vivipara, assembly GCF_965207765.1. NCBI lineage: Eukaryota > Metazoa > Chordata > Lepidosauria > Squamata > Lacertidae > Zootoca > Zootoca vivipara. Next base: position 54,696,159 of record NC_142589.1, on the reverse strand, counting down.
ACCCATGTTTTACAGGTGAGGAATTTCTCATTTCTACATTACAAAAGTGAGGGAAGGTAACTGCAATCAGCTGCATGGACCTTCTCTGTGTTTTTGGCTCACCGTTTGATTTTCTGACTTTAACTTTAACTGTGCTCTTTCCTACCAGTTCAATGAAATTCCAGTTCTTTTTATAATGTTAGGCTTTGAGGGCTCATTTGAAGTAAAAACAGTCCACCCTGTCCAGCAAAATTAAGGCACTGAAGACATTAGTTTCCCACTACCTTATCAAAACGTATCTCACAAAACAAGTTTAAAATGGATTTCTTCTCTGTGTTGCTGAAACTCCCTCTGGAGTTATGATTTGGCTCAAAATTATGCAGGAGGAAATGAGAAGCATTTTTTTCATTTTATCTTCTTGAAGCCTTGAGTTATTTGATATGATCCATGCAGATGGCTTGAAGCTTTATTGCTAATTATGGAAGGAAATTATCCAAATGGATTCAGCGCTTGCATTCCAAAAGCGGTGGAAAATTAATTGGAAGGCATCCAGATACTGGTATACAGAATACATTGCAAGAATTTCAACTCTGTGAAAGAGGCACAGAAGCTACACCTCCTGGAAGAACCAAGAGATGATGCATTCTAAGAACTAGGTATCCTGCTGGTATCTTTGCTCTGATGTTACAGTGGAAGGACCAAACTTGTGAAGAGCTGCAAGAGAAATGTGTCCTCTTGCCTCAAGTATGATATTAGAAATCTGAAGGTACACAATGGAAATGATAATTAGCTCACTGAGCCTGCTATTCACATGCCTCAGGGGCATGGATTTGCATGCACAGTATGTTCTGCTCTATGTGCCCTTGGTCAGTTCTGGATATTTTATTTTGGTGGTTAACAGCATAGCCTCAGTTGCTAGTGATTGAAAATATCCATCAATCCCCCACCGGAAAAGTTATGTGGCAGGTTCTGAAATCATAGGATTATACAGTGCTCAGCTCCAATGGGAATCCTTTCTCTACATCTCTAAATTATGTGGAACTGAGTTTACAGAATCAAACTGTGATTGTGCTCTAATACTTCTTATGGCTGAACAATGGGCTTCAGAGACTGGTTCAAGGGCTACAGCCTGGTTCAAGTTAAGCCCATTTGAGTTAGCTAGCCAGTTTTGAGGCATTCAGTCCTGCCGGCACAGTTTTCCAGCTTAGCTGCACAAGAAGTCAAATATAAGTTATTTTAATGCAGACTTTGCCAATATGGTGCTCTTCAGATGGTTTGGGCTGAAACTCTCATCAGTCCCAACCAGCACAATCGGGGTTGACTGGAGTCACAGTTGAAACCATCAGGAGGACACAAAGTTGGTGAAGGCTGCTTTACTACCAAGAGTTTTAATTTTCTAAAAAAGTGTCTGGCACACAAAACACATGAAAGTTCCTCCGTGAGTGCCCATGTGTGTGTGTGTCACTATGGGTGCATTTGCACATTTGTAGTGTTGCTTCCATTCCATTCCTTGATCTTTATGTCACTGTATACCAGAATCTTGGCTGTTACTACAGGCAAGCTCTTACCACAGCATCCACACCAGCACAGCCACCCATAGCAATGAAAATATCAGTTTGTAAAGGGACAACACATGCGATTCTTTTAAGGGAAACAATCTATAAAAGGATGTAGAGACAGCATTGCAAGGCACACTGTACCTGGTTGCCGAGGAAGAACTACAAAGGAGAAGAAAGTACAAATGAAAGAGAGAGAGAGGGAGGGAGGGAGAGAGAAAGAGGAAACAAAAAACATTGAGCAGCATTAACAGAGCATCACTATGAAAAATGTCTTGTTAACTACAAGTATCACTGATGTGTATAGTCAACATTACTCAGCATGCTAAATGTCACATTTTGGTACTTTTATACATATCTATATTAACGAACCAAGCCAAAGATCTTGTACACTTTAGAAATGTGACAAGGGCCAGTGCTGGTTATTTTACACACTCCACTCTTCAGGGCAAGCTCAAGACATTTTGCCAACCCAAGTGATAATTATAACCCCTGCTTTGTTCCTTAAAAATGCAGCCACCCACAAGTGGCTGCTCAGATTGTTTGCACCTCGGCTAAAACTGCACCCGGTTCAGGCACGTGGGGAAGCTAAGCTAGATGGCTCTATTGCCAATGGAAGATGCTGAGAACTTGAGACAAAAACAGAAGCAGCACAGAAGTCGCCTCTTTGAGACAATATCCCCATGAGCATTTTCAGAAGGAATATGTTTAAATCTCAGAGGAACACATAGGGCTGGAAAGTAAAACAGGCAAAAGGAAACACTTCCCACCCACCCGCCCCAGTCAATCATGGAGTTCCCTGCCACAGAATGAAATGGGGGTCCACAAAATGAAATTAGAGAACTTTTTTTTAAACCCTTTACAATGAAACCACCATTCTATGAATAGGATTGTGCGCTGCCAGGCTGCCAGAGGACCTTCTCCCCCTCCAACTGTCAATGCAAGCAAAGCCCCCTTCAGCTTACCCGGTATTTGTTCTCTCCAATCTGCTCCACTTGGAATCTCTTTGCGCATTTACACTGAGCCACCTGCCTGGTCACCTGTTGGGTAGAAAGAAAAGAAGATTCCATTAGGCTAAACTACAGGAAAGCTCTCCAACTGGTTTGAAAGGTTTTTGTTTTTACTTTAAGGCAGTCCCTACTGAAAAACCACAAAGGGTGGGCAATATTGTCCCAATTTATCTTCACCACAACCCTGTGAGGATAGGAAGATTAGTGGTGACTGGACTATGGCTGTTTTGGTGAGCTTCATGGTTGAATGGGAGGGATTTTAACCCAAGACCCCAGTGGAACAAGTCTGAGGGTCTACTTATTTTTATTTTTTTCTCAAAAATTTTTATTGGTTTTATAATTTTATAAACACACATAATAAAACAATAAACAAATAACTACACAATTACAATATAAACACAACAAAAAACCCCACATAAAACAAAATATCTGACTTTATAAATTTTTATTCTTTTCTTTACCATTTTGGGGTGACTTCCTCAGATCCTCTATCTGCGGTTCATTATAATTCATCTTTAGTAACTTCTACCTCATAATTATAAAGCATATTACAAATCTCCTTAACATCCTTTCCTACTATTAACCCTTTAACAATCTTATCTCATATTATTTTTAAACCCTTAACATAACTCTTATATTACAGCCTATAACTACTTCCAAGTCTATATTAAAACTTCAAATATCTTTCTAGACTATCCTCTTTTTTATCATTATTATTATTTCTCCTTTCCTTTCCTTTCCTTTCCTTTCCTTTCCTTTCCCACTCCTCCCATTCCCCCCAATCCTGGGCCTCCCCCTGCCACTTATTGCACCCCACTGCCTTCCCCAGATAAGATTCAAAATCCTGTTCTACTATATATTCATTTTAAAGATTTATATCCCTCCTGTCATCACAAATTATCTCAGGGTGGGTTGCATGAAATTAAAATACAACAAAGCAATAAAATACAATTAACACCATGAAAACAACTCCTACTGTTTTTTTATAGCAACTCTCTGGAACTCTGCAGCTACATATGTAAAATTTAGTAGGCCTGGAGGAGTGACCTAGGAATTTAACAAAGGTTAGCACCAGCTGAACCTTAGAGCAGAGTGTGTTCCACACCTGGATGTTATTGCACTGGCAAAGTCTCTCACTTCTTGACTCAAGTTCTTCTCACTCTCACAAGTTTTGATTCCTTGACTTTTTACATACAAAAGAGATGTGACAGCCCTGAGCAAATGAAGGCTGGCACTTGTGACTATTATGATTATTCTTATGGCACTATCCATGCATGTGGTTCTTTGCAAAGTATGAGAAAGCAGGTCCCTTTCCCAATGAGCTTACAATCTAGAAAAGAAGTAACAAGGAAGGATAGCAGGAGAAGAATATGGGGCTATTGAATTAGGGGGTGGAGACCAGGTGGTGGCTTTGCCAAAGGCTTTCTGGAAAAGGTGGGTTTTAAAGGGAGGGAGGGCAGGAAGATCAAGTAGGCATCCTTCCACAACTTACACAGCACCAACTGCATCCTAGGTGCTTACGGAGCAGTGTGAGACTGAAACAGCTTAACTATCTCCATAGCCCCTGGATCCCTGCTGCCTTATCAAAATGTCTTACCTCATCCTCAATTTTGTCTGCATCTGTTGTTGGCCGATAAGCATCTTTGTTAGGGTGCAGAGCAGCTACAAACTCATAATAGTCAATGTAACCATCCCCATCACGGTCAAAGATGTCAGCTACCGCAGTCATCTCCAATTTAGTAGTGGGGAATTCTGAATGGGAGAGAAGAGATGGAAACTCCATTACCGATTCCAAATGCAAGATTTGTCAGACATCTTTGTGAGGCAGTGACTGGCCTAAGGTCACCTAGTGAGCTTTATGGCTGAGTTGAGATTTGAACCCTGGTCTCCCAGTTCCTAGTCCAACACTCTAAGCACTATTACTTTTATTACAGTTTTTACACTATACTGCACCACAATGGCTCTTCTTGCAGGCAGGGCTGTTTGCTTGACACTAAGCAGGAATTGCTTCCTGCTCCTCAATCTGGAAAAAAACTAAGCCTGTAGGTAAAGGCAGCTGAAAGTGTTTTAAGCATTAAAAGAGGTAGGGGGCTTACTGGATGCCAGGATGCCATCAATGAACTCCTGCCGCGTGATTTTCCCATCTTGATCTTTGTCAATCCGCCGGAAGAAGTCCATCACACGTGACTTCTTGTGGTTCATCCAGCGCATGTACTTCTTCCGCCATACATCAAAGTCAAAGTTTGCAAACTCTTTCAACTGGAGAAGGGAAGAGGAAAGGCTGTTTTACATCTCACTTGGAAAGAGGATCTACAAATATTTACATCTCCTAAGATGCAGGAGGCAGCAGTACAGCTCTCTCTTCTCTCAAAGTGTAGGATTTGTCTGGTTGACACTAAACTCACAAAAATAAGGAAGGGGTACAGTGGGACTGTGCATTTAGCCCTGGCCCCTCACGTCTTTAGGGGTGAATGTCTGTAGTGGGAGAAGCCATCTAATGGCTTCCTGTGCAACTGAGAATCCTCTTTTACCAGGGCTTTTAATTGTACACCAAGGGCAAGGGGCCAAGAGCAATTGCATGGATTTGGGGTGGGCTAAAAGTATGCCCTGCCAGCTCCCATCCATCTGTGTTATTTCTTCATCTTTTAGTGAGTAATGCCAGTCCTATGGAGGACTGGGAATGTTGGACCTTGTTCCCCGAAAGCAGCATGGTTGAGAGGAAAGCAGTTAAGATACAAATTCCACACTTGCCCCTTTGCCCTGCTCTACATTTTGGGCACTGCTGCTGTTGTACAGACTTCTTTGCATTACCTGTTTTACCTTCTCTAATTAGCTAGTATTGTCAAATTGCAAATGACTGTAAACTCATATATGAATAAAGAGGCACAGAAATAGTTATTATTATTATAGTGGCATAAAAACCAGTAATTTTTCTAACTTACACAAGGCAAAACGATCATGAAGTGGTTTAGTTGCTTTTTAGGGGGCAGGGATGGGTGAGGCCCCTGCCTAGGCTTGCTCACCCCAACAAGCACACCCCACAGCACCAAGAGGGAAACAGGAAATGTGGTTAAGACTTGCAGACCCTGAAAAGCAGCCTTAAAGCAGGGCCAGTTTGGGAAAGGAAATGAGAAGGTAGTTTGCCTTCCCCTGCTCCAGCCTCACTGCAGTCACCTCCTTTCCCCAAAGGGAGATGGAAAGGCTATATACAAGCTTCCACCCACTGACTTTCCTTTGAAGGGAAAGTGAGGCGCACCATCAAGAACACCAGGAAGCTACAGTTCCTTGTAGCGTCCTGAAAAATTGATATAGGAAATCATAAAGCTAAATGGTCAGTGTGTCGGTTGAGTAGGACATTTTCTCAACTGGGGTTCAGGGGCAGTGGACTACTTCTGGCTGGACCACTTATAAAATGATTTCTGATATGAATTGCACAGGCTGCACAGTTTTGCTGCTTTCATTCTTCATTTACAGTACTAGAAGTGGAAAAGTCACTCTGCATCTAAGGACCATAGGTGCCAACTCCCAGATTGAAAAATCCGGGATTGGCAGTGGCGCAGCACCGCAAGTCGCGCTGCGGCCATTTTGGAACTGGGCAGAGCAGCACCGGAAGTTGCTTCTATGCATGCTCTGCCCATTTCCAAAATGGCCGCAGCGCCAGAAATCGCTTCTGCGCATGTCCAGATTCCAGACATGCGCAGAAGGAGCTTCTCCGGGCCGGTAAGAATCTGGGGGATTTATGGGGTTTTTAAAAATCTGGGCTGCCAGCGGGAAACGGCTGGAAAAACGGGGGTTTCCCGGGGAATACGGGAGACTTGGCAGCTATGCTAAGGATTGATGCTGAATTAGCCAGATGCTGCTTGAGTTTCACAATTGGCATTTTTATAATTGGCTGTTAAATACTTCCCATTGGTAACTTTTCTCTTTGAGGTAATTATGCTGATGTGCCGAGTTCCTGAAGAGAATATAGGTGTCTAACATCCTGACAAAAGGCAACTCATATCAGGATGTGAATTATCACGCTAGGATGTTATCGTTCTCTTTCTTCCTAATCCCCTCTCTTCTTTGATATGCATGGCTATGAAGCCTAGGAATGCAAGAGGTCTATAGCCTGGGAAAGTTTGTTTACTGCTTCTTCAAGGACTTCTTTGTCAATCTGATCCTCTCCCACGTGAGGACTGCATGGGTTTTTCTGGGATGTACCTGGAGGAATTTGATTGGTCCTTTTGAATTCTGTGATGCTTTTCCTTTGTGTAATAAAAACGACCTGGCAGAGAGAGAGGAGACACACTCCACTCTCCGCATGCACTCCTGACATGCTCAGAGTCTTTGCTGGTCAAACTCTGGCTGTCTTTGTTTCATTTTCACTTTACTCCATTCTTCCCTGCACTCATGCAAACCCTACAGTTCCTGTAGCTGGAAACTGGCAGGAGAAGAGAGCTCTGTACAAAACCCCTGGAAGCCGGGCCTTTGGGAGAAGTGCTACACCATCATGACCCAGCTTCTCTCAACCGGGGCATTGGTTTCTATGCTGGGAAGGGGTTCCCTGTGCACATGAAGAAGGGAAAGTGGTTACCTCTTCCAGCCGATCCAGGGCATCGTTGAGCTTGCGTTGCCGCTCGAGCGCCAGCAACCACACCTGCTGCCAGCGGGCCGAAAGCTGGTTGATGCGCGGGTTCTTTGCTTCCGACTGGGAGAGAATTGGCATTGGGGGTGGGGCTGTCTGGTTCAGGGGTTTTCCTGAGAGGAAAAAAAAGACAGGGGCAGGGAGGAAACATAGCAGAAATTGAGCAAACCGAAGGGATGCAACGAAAAAATTATGGGGAAGAGGCACAGGAGGAAAGGCAGGAACTAAATGCTGAGCTCTCCTTCTTCAGATGAAACTGGAAACTTCACTAAGATCATATCAACCCTGCAGTCTGCATGGGGCATTTCAAGACAGGGACAGGTAGCAGGTTTCCTGACAAGGGCTGTGTTTCCTTGGGGGGCACATGCTGACTGTGGGCAGGGCTAAAGCTGGAGGTAGACGGAGCCACCTCTCTCTCTCTCTCTACCCCCCCCCCCACGCCTCTTCCTCTCTCTTCCTACCCTGCCCAGCAGGCTGCTGGGACAGACTCCTGAGGCCTGAAATGATTGCTTGCCAAGGGCTTATGAAACTAGGCCAAAGGCTGCCCATCCTGGCCCAAGGAGGTGCAGAAAGTCACCCCAAGCTTGCATCTGAGCCAAGGCACATCAGAGCTACAGCCCAGACTTTTTTTTTAAAGACTGGTCTCAGCCATGGAATATGTAGTAATAGTAGCATCAGTAATTTTCATAATAAAAGTAGTAATCATAATGCCGATGATGATATGAATGTTCCTGAGCACATATACAGTACTTATTTATTGATCAAGGCCCAGTTCAAGATGGTTTTAATTAGTGTTTAAAGCCATAAATGCATTAGGCCCCAAATATTTAAAATTTGCCCAAAGGGTTGCCAACATACTATTGCTTCGGGATTTCTCAATGAAAGGTCCATGAGCCGGCTCTGTGGCTTTCCTCTTGTATGTTTTTGTGACGCGATCCACATCTGGCTGCTTTCGGGTCATTACTTCCATAAAGGACTGGAAAATGCAGTAGGAAGGATGATTAGAGATAGAAGAAGAGTGCAGCATTTTGTTACTATGCAACTAAATGTTGTCCTTTTGCTAATGTAAGCAGTCTTATCCCCAAACAACTCAAAGCACCTTTGACTGATTAACATCGGATACCCTTTTAAATGAGTTGTGGGAGGGGGGATTATTGGTTTGTTTTTGCTCTTATTTTTGTTATGCATTTTGTGTTTTTTATATTGTATTTTCTATTTTATTGTATTTTTATGTTGTGAATTGCCCCGAGAACTACGGAGGAAATACAGAAATACACAATACATAAATATTTATCACATTTATATTCTTTCCTATTTTATCCTTACAACAACCCTGTGAGGTAGGTTAGGCTACCCAAGTGGAGATTTGAACTATCGTCTCCCAGGCCCTAGCCCAAACACTCTAACCACTACACCAGATTGGCTCTTATTCTTATTCAGTCTCCTCTTTGGATAGTAACATTTCACCAGCTGTTGCCCACGTACCTTCAAGCATATCTTTGCCACCACAGGGGTTAGGAACTTAGTACCTAAATCTCAAAATTAAGCACCAAATTCTCAGGAACCCAAATCTTGCATCTAATGCCACATTCTTTGTTCTTGCATGACATTGCTAAATCAGTCTTCCCTCCAGCTGTTTTGGACTGCAACTCCCATCAACCCCAGAGCCAACGTAGCCCTTTTGAATTACAACTCTCATCAGCCTCAACCAGTGCAGCTGCTGGGGGTCCAAAACATCTGCAGCAGCAGGTTAGGGAAAGCTCCTCTGCGCCAAGGCTGGGGCTGATGGGAGCTGTAGTCTGAAAGACTTGGCATCAGGTTCAGAAAGCCTGTGCTAGATATATATATAGCCCACTAGATGTCAAAAGAAAAGAGGATGAGCCAGGATTGGGGGTGGGGGCACCAGCCAGAGTGCCTCTAAGCAGCAGGAGCTGAAGGGGAAGACAATGACCCTCCATTCTGCTCTAAGCTTACAGGCATGTGGAGTCCTACTCCATGGCAAAACCAAAGCAGTGCAAGCTCACACACAGCTCGGAAGAATGAAATCAGGCACTTTGTTTCACTTTAAAGCCACTGTGGACAACTGTCTAAAACACACAGCATGCTCTTTTCTGGAAGTTGTCAGAGAGGGAGCCAAGCAGGGCAGGGTTACCTGGTGCTCTGCAATGAGGGCTTTGACCTGGTCAATATTCTGTGGCATTGGCTCTTGGTCCCTTTGAATCAGCGTCGTCTCAGCCCACTGAATCCATGCCAAGAGCTCCTCCAGCAGCTCTGCATTGGCCACTAGCTCCGAGAGGGCTGCTTCAAGCCGCTGCTGGTGTTGCTTTGCCCATGTGAGAACCTGGCAGAGGAGAAAAGCAGGGAGGGTAGTTGGCAGCAAACGAGAGGTACGGTATCTCTGCATGGGGAAGAGGGAAGGCAGTGGAATGGAATGGTATGTCTTTCCGGGTTACTCTCTGGGAGGATGCCTGTGTGTGCATGCAACTTCCCTTGCCTAAGCATCTTCTTCACTTTTGCATTCCCCTCCTCTAGCTTACCTGGATCTTGTGTTTTACCCTGCAAGCTCTGCAACCTACGAACACTACAGACTTAGGGCACCAAGAGCAAACTTGTACTAATGGTGCCAGTGATAAAATAGTCTAGAATCTAGATTAAGGGAGAAGACTTAAAAATGTTTCAAGCTGAAGGTGGAGGGAGTATACAGAATTTTTTTTTAGGGAAATGCTGTATGTTCTTATGTGATTATCATATTATGTTTATACACAAGCTACTCCGAAAAGGTTCAATCAAAAAGAGGAGTAAAAAAATAATCATTTAAATAAAAAAAGCTCTTGCTTCTTCCAAAAATAAAATCAAAACAAAAGCACCTCCACCCAAGCATTTTAGGAACTGCAGTGAATTTCTACATTCTGTAGCTGGCTCCTCTCATCTCAGTAGGCAGCATTGTCATGAACCTTCTATGATGTCACAGCAGCTGAAGCAAGGTGGGAAGGGGATTCAAAATGCATTATTATCCTTATACAGTCATAGAATTATTAAGTCTCTCAGCTCCATTCATGCTGGCTGCAGCTGCTGAGAGGCAGAGCAAAGGTCTCTGTGACTCACTTCTTCAAACCGAGCTCGGATGATGGTGATCCAGTGCTTGATGGTGGTGATGCAGTCTGGGTGGCAAACGGCCAAGATGACCTCCCCCATCCCCACAGCGGAGTTCACATCCAGCCTTTTCTCTTCAACTTTCTTCATGAACTCCTGCAGCAAAGGGCAAAGGTAAAACAGCTCAGCCTGGCTGCCTGGCAATCCCCTCAGGCTCCCGCCTTTCCCCTCTTCTGAACAGCAGCTGCTCACCTTGTGCACATCGATGAGTGACTGTAGCGCTTCTGCGTCGTCGGGCAAAGCTCCCCGGAAGCGGAGGGTCTGCTCAGCTTCAGAGAGCCACTCCAGCAGAAGATGGACAGCAGTCCGAAACTCTTCTGCCTGGATAGGAGAAACGGCACCAGTGAACCCTTCCCCGTGGAGCAAAGGCCTTTTGAGTTGCCGTACAGCAGGGATGGAGAACTCTTCTCAACCTAAGGGCCACTTTCCTTTACAGGGAACCTTCCGGGGTAGGGAAGACACACGGCAGTGGTGGGCGGGGCCAGAGGCAAAAGGGGTGGAGCAATAGATACAACAGAGTTACAGGGCCGGTGTGGACCAAAGAGATGTGCAAGCTGCAGATGATACCACCCTGCTCCCCGTCTCTTACCTGCTTCAGGGCCTCCTCCAACCGAGTTTGCTTCAGGACAGACATCTTGCAGACGGTGTCCCAGCGGTTGCTTAGCTCTTGCAGCTGCACTTTCACCCACGTTGTGTCATCGCGGCTGTTCTCAATAAGTTCCCGGCCTGAGCGCTTGAGAACCGTGACAGTGCCTGTTCGCTTGCCAAGCTCCTTCTGGAAGACCTATCAAGGGGAACAGAGCATAGTTGCACTCTCTTTCTCCAAGCTCTCCACCCCTGTAAAGAGCACCAAGTTTGTTTTTTGATAGTTATCTGGAGACCTATAAACCCGATCTTGGACCTTTTGCAAGTATATATTCATTAAAAGGCAGTTTTGTTCTAATGGCCTTGCACTTTTCAAAACTCTGGAGGTATTAACTGCTCCCATTTTTTAATTATGTTCCGAATGATGTTTTAAACATTTTCATGTGTTATTGTATTATATTTGGATTCCTTTATGTTAGCTGCCCTGGGCTCCCTTTGGGGTGAAGGGTGAGATATAAAACTTATAAACTGAAGTACATTTTCACTGGGACTCCAGTTCACTGCCTTAGTCCATAACACATTGAGGCTTACACAGTGTGAAGTGGTTTCCAAATGGATGGCTCTGTCCCCCAGCAGCTGTTACCTTGTGAGCATCCATTAAGTTCATGACCAGGTCCAGGTCCCCATGGACAGGCAGGTCTAAGGCCAGCTGGGGCTCCACCTTGTACAGCCAGTCAACCAGAGCTTGCAATGCATCCATGAACTGGCCAGAGAACAGAAGGGCCTCTTCCAGTTTGTGCTGCCTGTAAAAATGAAAAATGCAGGGGTGAGTGGGTGTTGCAGTTTCCCCTTAATTGGCCACCTCCCTGGGCACCATAATAAATATGGTGTAATCAGAGCATTAGGTAAACCTTAAGAAAAAGGTATTTTATTTATTAAAACAAATTACATGGCTTTGCATTTAAAAATCATAAAGCAGTGTACAGCACAATGTAAAAATTACAATAAAACCAAGAACTATACAGTGGTAATAATAAAGGGGGGGGGGAATCCAAAGCAAACAGATTAAGAACAGACTAGTGTGGGTTACCAGCAAGGGCCTGTGAGAATCCAGATAAATCCAGAGCAAATCCAGCAGGAAACTAGCTAAGGCCTCTGCACTGCTCTGATTGGATGTGCAGTCGGTATACAAACTGGTCAAATGTCAAATATAGTTCTTGATGCTGATAGATGCCCCTCACACCCTATCCAAATAGGTGACTTAAAGCTGGCTTCTAACACCCCCTTGTAGGACCTGCAGGCACCTCAACTTACTATAGGATGTTACCTGTTAGGAAGCCCTTTCAGGCACTCACCTTTCCACCGATTTGCCACAGACAGTGTCCCACTTGTCACGGACTTCCCCAAGGAGATGGTCCAGGCTCTGGTTGTCATCTGGGAACTGAGCTTTTTCTTTCAGGGCCCTTCCTGTCCGGATCGTGGTGTCATAAACAGGCTGCTTGCCACCCAGGGTTTTTTGGAACTCCTGATTTTCCCAAGTAAACCCACCCAAAACATAGGTTGAGAATTAGGCCAGTGGCTACAGATAATTTCACAAGAAGCAAAGGAACTGTTTCACATGCAATTCTAACCTTGTGCTTAGAGAGCTGCAGTTTGATCTTGTCGGGATCATTTGAAATTTCAAGCTCAGAATCCAGGAGATTTTCTGCATCTTCTAACCAGTCAACCAGCTTCTTCCAAGCTTCATGGAACTATGAAGATTCATTTTTTTTCATTTAGTTTATTATTAGAATTCACATGCCTCTCCAACTCCACCGATCACTGCCAATTTTCACCTACCCCCGCCCCCTAACACCTGACCCACATTTCATACTTTTGCAAACAGTGCCTAATACACCAATGCCCTCAATGAGCCCAAGAGGAACAGAAGTATTTTGTAGCTCTGAGCTTATAACCTTTGTGCCTCCCTGGCTTCTAGCCTACAAAGGATTGTTCCTCACCTGCTTTGCCCGCTTCCTGGCATCGTCCAGAGCCCGCCCTCTTTCCACTGACCGCTGGACGACCTTCTCCCAGCGTGACTGGACACTGACCAGGAGGTTTTTAATCAAGACCACATCCTGCTTCTGGCTGAGAAACTTCAGCTGGTTTCCACTTTGGTCTAGGCCAATTATCTGGTCCCGGTGGGCGTTCACTTCATTGGCAAACACCTGACAAGGAAAAAATGAAGGCTGCTCTCCGGGGTCTCTTAGGCACCACATAATGTAGGGAAGGCCAATTCATTTGGGATGGAGGTTTTGTTCCAAGGTGAGACAGCACAAAGCTCAACTTGTAGTCCCTAGGGCTGGCAAGGGAGTCCCAAGACTAGGCTGGGGCCTGACTGGGTAGCCAAGAGTGAGCCACATACACACACAGCCTCCAGTTCCCTACCTGCAACAAATGAATAATCTGACCCATCTCACAAGCCCCATCACCTGTTTTAGGGAACTAGTAAAAGCCTGGAGTTGTAGTCAACCAACTTTTACTCAAACTAGACCCCATTGAAATTAATGGCCTTGACTAACTTAGGTCCACTTGTTTCAAGAGGTGTACTCTGCGTAAAAGTTAGTAGAATGCAACTGATAGTTATTTTTATTAACTGATTTTAAGTCACATTTTTAATATTACAGATTAATTTGTTAATGCTTCATACACACACACACACACACACGGCTGTGCTACTGCTCACTTCACTCACCGCCACTTGCCAATGCCTCTTTGCTTTAGACATCCTCCCTCCTATTCATACTGCCTGCCTCACACCAAAGTTGCTGTTGCAACCTCAGTGGAAGAGGCAAAGAAGAGGGCAGTGATGGATGGCAGCAGAGTGGGATAGTTGCTGGGGAGCTGCCCTGCCTTGCCCATTTCTAGGCAGCTCGCCTGGGTTGCCCACCTGCCTCTGTTTCTCTTTTTCCTCCAGTGGTGCTGAAATGGCATCATTGGTGTTAGGCAAGCAGCAGCAAAAGAACAGGAGTTTGGGGGCGGCTGCCCCAGCCTGTCCTGACAGTTCCTCCACGACTCAGCTGGACCATAGTCATTCCCCCCTCTGCTTCCCTTCTCCTCAAACTCCAATGCAAGAGCCCAGCAGCTCTCAGAATACTGTCATCATGCTGTAGTTCACAGTGCCACCTACTGGCAGCCAAGCAAACAGCAGTAGGATGACAGCCTTTCCTCTTTATTATGTGTTAATATTATCTATCTATCTATCTATCTATCTATCTATCTATCTATCTATCTATCTATCATCTTGCAGTTTCAAAAACTTGGTTATTTGAAAACACCTATGATGGAATATTTCTCTGATTTAATTTTATAATTGTTCTTGTGGAAGTGCTTATTGTCTATTCTTGCTGTGGATAGAAGATACTATCTAGCTCTTAACTTATTTTATTTCTCAAATTTTGAGCACTTGTGAATATGATACAATTATAGAATCTTAATTGAATTCTCTCAATACTCCACACCTATTTTAAATAATTAAGTATTTCTCTACCTTTTGGCAGCTTCACTATTCAAGTCCGATAGTTCCCCCCACCCTCCCTCAAATGCACGCATGCACACCCAGGTGGGCATCATTACCTTGTGATCTTCTATCTGTGAGAGCACTGTGTTGAACATGAGGCTGGGTGGAGGAGCAACGTTCAAGCTCTGCTCTGCAAGGGTGAGCCAGTTGATGAAATCCTGCAGGGAATTTTGGAATTCGGTTGCCAAGCTGAGGGCCTCTTCCAACTTGGACTGAGTTTTAAAAGAAGGGGGAGAAAAAGCAGCAGAATGAGCACAAAAGGCAGAAAGAAAGGAGCACCAGCCAAAGTTCACAAATGCTGGCTTCTGAGACAAAGACCACAATTGTGTAATAAATGAGAGACTCCTTCTAGGCTGGACCTTCTCAGTCCAACCAACGAACGTGACTTGCATATAAACACATCACATTTCAAATGCTGATAACTCTTCCCCTTCATCCAAGCCATTGTGGAGCCAGGTTCTCTTCCAACAAAAAGCATCAGAACAAGAGGAGACCACCTACTGGGGGGGGGCAGTCAATGTGGTGCCCCCTGGATGCTGCTGCACAAGTGTCCATCATCCTTGACCATTGACCATGCTGGCTGGGGCTCATAGGGGCTGGGAGCCTGAGAACAGCTGGAAGGCACCACATTATGGTAGTTTCCCCTGCTCTATTGGACCATCACAACCTCCCAATAATGGACTTCTGAAACAGCTGGATTAAAACCAAAGCAAGGTTCTCTCTCCACTCCCTTTTCAATCACACACCTCTTTAATACCATCTCAAGTCTCAAGAATCCCTCTATATGAAGCTCCACATGTACAGAGCCTTGCTTTCCTGCACAAGCTAGGGAATGTGTAGCACTCACACAAGAGCCCCCTGCTCTGCACCATGCAAATGTGAGTACAGTGGGTACAGTGGGTGATGGGTACACCCCCACCCCTCATAGCACATTACCTTTCTCTCCTCCATCTTCATACTGACGAGGCCCCACTTCTGCTCCAAGAGAGCCACACTTTGCTCTGTCTTTGATCCAGACCCAGAATCATCGCGGCTCAGGAGCATCAACCTCCCTTTAGCCAGGAGCTGGCTGTAGACCTCCTCATTGGCTTTCAACTGGGCATAGAGCTCCTGCACAACACAGAGGCATCGTAAACAAAGGATGCTTTGCAGGACAAATTTTCCTGACATGGGGGTTCACATGGCATAGGCAAGACAACTAATAGCACAGTTGTGTGTGAAGATTGCTTCTGTTTGCCAGGTACACTTGGCTCTGGGGGTTGTCTGCCAATTCCAGCTTCTCAGGGCCAATGCTTCATGTTACTCTAAGCATGTGGTGCGCAGCTACACCTACAGGTTTTCATTATTTAATTACAGGGATGGGAGATCCCTAATCTGATCAAGACCACAATCCCTGGGAAGGAGGTCTACCCCACCCAGTCATTATCTGGACAAAAATCACCCCGCTTGTGGCTTCAAAACTTAGGGGGAAGGTTCCCACTGGTGAATAATCTTTACACCTGACTGTGCACACATTTTTCTCTGTGACATCCTTACGTGTAAAAACTTCACATTTGTCGTGGTCCAGGGTTGATGCCAGCTGATAGCTGAGTGACCGCAACAACATGGAACATCCACGAGTACCTTAGGTAGATACAGCTGTGCACTGTAAGCTGGAATGAAGCTAACCAAGCCTTTACCCATTTCTTTTTCTCTGGCGCTTTCCCTTTTAGGTATTTCACGTCCCACCTGTGATGCACATTGCCCTTCCCTCCCATATTAAGGGGCCATTCATTCCAGGCATCAGTTTGGCCATCACAACTCACCAAGTGGGCATTCAGTTGCTCTCGGGCAGTCTCTGGCAGCCCACCTGTCGGTTTGGAGGCAGACAGCTGGTTCTCCATCCTTGTGAGCCAGAGGAGGAAGTCTTCAATTTCACCATGGAAACCTTGAGCCTGCAAGGGAACACAAAGCACATGCTGGACTGAAGGGCACAAGCAATTCACTCTGATGGTCTTGGAAACCTCAGCGGGAGGTACCAGGATTTTTAAAACCAAAAGGACAGAAATACATTTTGAGGTAGTGACATTAAAAAAGCAAAACCAAAGTGTCAAGCATAAGATTTCAAATCCCAGCCTATTTCCAGCCATACTCTTCTAGCCTAGCTCCCAGAAGAGAAGCTTTCCCAAAAAGACTCTGGCTCAAAGAACGAATCATCTCCAAAGTGAGGAAGCGGCTGAGAAAGACTCATCTGTACACCCAAACCACAGAGCAACTCTTGGTGGGCAATTACCTGAACACACAAAGGGATAAATAACCAGGAGGAGGGGCAGCACACACAAGCCCCCCCAATCCCCTCCCCCAGGGGCAACAGCTGCTCTTCACAACTCCTTTCACTTGTATATTTAACAAGAGAGTTCTATCCCATCCTCCACCCCCCCAAATAGTTAGAATGGTTTACAAAAAACAAAAAATATATATAAACATAATGTCAACTTGTGCACTGAAGATTCAGTTATTATTATAGGGAGAACTTCAATTTGTGATAAGGTCTGAAGTGGTTTGTTTTTTAAAGAATTGGTGATTAACTTGCTTAAAAAACCCCTGCAATTGGAAGCCTTTCTTTTTCCTACAGATCTTGGTGCTCATCTTGGGACGTGCCCCAACCTTCCCCACTCCCATCTCAACCTTCTGTGTGTTCAGGTGCATGCCTGAATGTGGCTTCTTTGAAATGTTGGGTGAGGAATGCAGGGAATGAGAGGGCTTTGAAAAGCACCCACTGCCCGCCTAACTAGGGAGGTTGGACTCTCTTCCCAGCTGACCTGCTGAAGGGTCATCTGCAGCTGCTGCTCTCGCTCCTCTGTCTTCTGCAGCACCGACTCCCAGCACGAATTCATCGTCTCAAGGCGGTTCCGGAGACTGTTGGCATCATCCCCTGCGCTGGATTCCAAAAGCTCATTGCCAGCCTTGTTCACTGTCTCCACTGTGGACTGGTGGGCCAGCACATCATTCTTCAGCACCTAGTGTGGTGTTTCAGGTGGAGAAGAGGAAATGCTTTAGGGCCCTTGCAAGCCTCTGTGGCACTAGCAAAGGATGATGGTGATGGATGGTGGACCCAAGTTCAGCCCCTGTCATTCAGCATGGCTGGAGTCTCCTGCATTTTGGCTTCGGTGTACAAACTCAGGAAGCAAAGCACATGATATGAGGCTTCCTGGATATTCTTACAAAACACTCTCAGCATCGGCAGTAAGTTACTGGCAATAACCAAATGTGACCTGGCAAGCCCGAGCAAACACCCCAGCTAGAGGAAAGGCTGTGGCTCAGTGGCAGGGCACCTGCTTTGCATGCACACAGTGCCAGGCTGGATCTCTGGTATCTCCAGGTAGGGCTGGCAAAGACTCTTTCTGACATCCTGGGGAATTGCTGCCAGTCAGGGTAGACAATGCTGAGTCAGATGAACCAATTGTCATGAGCCCCATGGAGACATCTTGGCAGAGCTGGTTGGCATGGGATGGCAGTGTGGACCCTGATTCTGGGTTGTGGCTTAGTGGGCCAGATAGCGGGTTGTTGGGAGAAAGACCCATCTCAGAATCATCAGGCATTCCAAGTGTCAGGGGAGTGACTGCGCCTCCTGCCAGTGATGCACTCCCTTCCCCGGGAGGTGTCAGCTCATGTTGGACTGTGAACAGACAGCATCTACCCACCCCATGCCCAAGGACATGACTTATGCCAACATGAGTAGACCCAGCCTTCTCATAGAAGTGCTTGTTTGCTTGCCTGGTCCTGTGGCTTGGGAAAGGACCCACACGAATGACTGTGCCCAGCCAGCTCTTCAGAAGGGGACCCCAGGGAGACATGTCACATGTTGGGACAACATCTTCACTTATGCCTAGCCATGAACTCCACAGCCCCTTTTAACCACTCATCTACACTCATCTCATGTCTAGGCCCTGTAGGGAATTCTGGAAGAAAGCTTTTGGAATAACTGCTCTGAGAGCCAGCATTGTGTCTGTGAGTGGGAGCCAGGACACCAAGGGTCTACCTCAGTGTAAGGCAGCTTCCAGTGTCATCCGTTGATGCTGCTCTCATAATATTCCCAGCCCTTCCCTCAAAGCAAGCCTCCGATTGAGCTATAATGGCACTGCTGCAGTGACAGCCCAGAAAAATGAAGATTCCTGAGGCAGGACACAGAGGAGGGGTCACTTTTGTTATCCAAAAGCTCTGCAGTGGCCCAATGGCAAAAGGACAGAAAGGAGCTGACTTAACCAGATCTTTGGCCCATGCAGTCACACACTGCATTTGGCAACAGCTCTCTAAGGTCTCAAGGAAATTTTGTGAGCCCCGTCAACAGAGATTGGCCAGGACCTGAGAACAGACATATTCTGCTGCCAAGCTGGACACCTCTCACTGCAGGACAGAAACAGGGACCTCTTTGCAATCTGCAAGTACTACTACTAATAATACTACTAAATTTGTATACCACCCTTCATCCATAGATTTCAGGGTGGTTCACAATATAAAATCCCTTCCCCCACACTTACATGGTGCTTAGCTAATTCCACCTCGATGACTTTTGGGTCGCCATTGATGGGCCTCTGGGCATCCAGCAGCTCTTCAGTGTGGGTCAGCCAGGCCATCACCTCAGCCAGCGCATGTTGAAACTGGCCAAGGGCCAAGAGGGCACCTTCTAGCTTGTGCTGTTTGTAGACAGGGTAAGAAGAGGAATTTATTTTAAGAAAACAAGGTTAGGTGTGTGTTTGTATTTATTTTATAGGATTTAAAAAATTCCGTTTTCCTATGCACCAAGGAGGAGCCCTTAAGGTTGCAGTACTTTAAAAATAGTGCAAAGTATACCAAAAACAGGCAAATAAATAACAGGACCCAACAACATGTAAAAATAAAACATCGGCTTAAGCAGGAAAAAAAAGTGTTTAATAGATGACAAAAGACCATCACACAGAAGCTGCACAAATCTCTAGCACTCCAGCTAGCAATGGGACACACAGTGGAGGGCCTGGCCAGGCCCAAGGAGGAAACAGCAGTGGCAGCCCTCAAGGTAACCTGGTCTGAGACCCTTTGGGGCTTCAAAAGGTGATAACCAGCCCCTTTAATTGAACCTACGCCAGGCCAGTTCACCCACCATACCTGCCGATGGGCTATTTTCTCGTTGAGGTTCTCCCACAGATGCTTCAGCTCCGTCACAGGCTCCCGGATGATGTCTCGGTCCGTCTCATCCATGGCTTTTTTAAGCATGAGCCCTCCCTGGTGATTCAGTTTCTCCATCTCAATCTGCTGCTGGTAAACTTCCATTTTAAATTCCTGCCAAGAAGGAGAAAGCAGAGAGTTTCAAGCTCAGGACTGTGACTGACGATTTATTTAAAGAATTTATAAGCCGCCCACCATTTGAAAATATCACAGGGCACAAACACACGCACCTTCATCTCGTTCAGCTGCTCTTTGACGGTGTTGAGATCCGTCCCCACAGGGGGCATGTTGCAGAGTTTGATCACCGTGTTGTCCAGCCAGTCAAACATGGCCTGAAAAGGGAGCAGGCCCACAAATGAAGGGAGACCCAGCCAGCTTCCACCCAGAGGCACAGCGTTGTGGCCTCCATGAAAAGAGTCAGCACCCAGTTCATAACCCTTTCCCTCAGCCTTTCCTCTTTCTCACAGGCTCAACTACTCCTCTGAGATGCCAGACCAAAGATCCATGTCCAGCCTGGTATCCTGTTCCTAACAGTGGAAAGCTGACAGGGCAAGATTTGGGTTATCCCCTGCTGCTTCTCCCCAGGATCAGCCTCTCTAAGGTAGACTGTCCCTACACACAGAGGCTCCCTTTACAGTTATAGGTCTTTTCTGTAGTGGTGCGTGATTGTGGAACTCTCTCATCTCAGGTGTGCACGCTGCTACAACTTTGCTGGGATTCCACCACCAGGTTGAAACATACCTGCTTTCTCTCTGGCCTTTGGAAGAATTTAGCTATTCTGTCCAAGATCTAAGTACTATTCTGAGATGCTGTCATTTTGGGCTAATAATTCATAACTGGTTTCAACTGTAGTTATGTTCCTGTTGTTTTATTGATGTCTTCACCAACCTAGTGCCCTCCAGATGTTTTGAACTATAACTCCCATCAGCTCTCAATCAGTGCCAATGGGAGGGCACCAGGTTTGCAAAGGCTGGTGTATAACAACCTTTAGTTAATCAACTAAAATGACACTGGCCCTCCCACCCTCCAAGAATCTGGTGTCCCTCAGACTACTCTGTGATGTTTATGCAGTAAGCCTGGCACTACAATGAAAGATGCTCAAAATTAAGAGCCAGAATCCATTTCAGGCAGTAGCTAGAAATGATCCCTGCTTGCCTTAGGAAGCACCGTGGCTCAGTGGCAGAGCAGCTGCTTTTCATGCAGAAGGTCCCTGGTTCAATCCCTGACGGTATTTCCAGGTAGGGTTGGGAGGGCCTTCCTGCTTGAAATTCTGGAGAGCCACTGTCAGCCAGTGTGGATGGACCAATGGCCTGGTAAGGCATCTCTCTTGCCTCTGTGCCTTCCCTACCCCTGCATATCGCCTCCACTGCCACCCGTTGTCACCTGCAGCGTGTCCTGATACTGCACTGCCGACTGCATGGCCTCCTCCAGCCGCTCCAGCCGCTCCTTCCAGGTTTTGTTCAGGTTCTCCCAGGCACCGTTCATCTGCAAATGCAAGGAGGGGTCAGTGGGGGCTGAGCACCTTGCCAGTGGGGGAGCCAAATGGGCAGCATCTTGTGCAGGGTTGGATTCAGACAAGGGAGCTCGAGGCACCAAGCCCCGGTCAGCCCTGGAGCTCACCACATGTGCCATTCTTTGTGCAACTGACTCTCATGCCTGCCAAGTGGCAGCCCAGACTATTGCCTGATTTTCAGGAATATGTGTGGGGGGGGCAGTGCCCTGGGCTACCTGTCCCTTGCCTGCTTTATATCTCATTTGCAGCACAGGTAAGCTAAGCTGGAGAACACACTTGCTAAGTATGGGTGGTGTACTGATGCCCCCGATTCACTTTGCAGGATCCCTGCCCTCCTGGCCTCCCAATTTGACAATGAATTGAGAGCAGCAGCAAAGTTCTACTGCAGACAAGTCTCTTCATCAGGCTGAGGAACTTTCAGCAGTCCTCTGTGCCACAGTCCTCTATACACACTCACATGCTCCTCACTATCCTCCATCCAGGCAAACAAGGGGCATGATCAGGGTTCAAGGACATGCCTCTAGCAAGGCAAAAGCACTCAATGAGGGTGTGAAGTCAGGCTGGTGAGAGGATGTGTGACTGAGGATGGGTGTGTGACCTGGGGAGAGGTCCAACGGTCAGAGAGAGAGGGCCAGGAGCCACATTCTACCCACCTCATCTATGCTTTTCTTCACTTCTGGTTTCTCTGTCTCACCGCAGGCAAAGATCAGGTCAGTCCCAAGAATCCGGATGAACTCCAGTTCTTCATGCAAACTGTCCGTTTCCTCTTTGATCGTCTGCAGGAATATGGTCACCACAATGTTTTATTAGCAAGCACAGCTCCCAAATGGCATCTGGGCTGCCAGAGTGACTCACAACACACATTTATAAGCCATCTTGTTTATTAAATTGCGCTTCTAATAGAGATTAAATTTCTAAAGAAAAAAGGCAGGAAGCTCAGGCAGCAGCACACATACCTTGCTATAACAATATGCAAGGCAGTTGTCAAAGCTGCTAAATGCAGAGATTTTAAAGACCAAAGAGCAGAAATCTGTTCTGCTTTTAAATAGGATTATTTGAATCATTTTCACCTTGGGAGGCTTTCTTATTTATTATAGGCGAGCGTATTATTCCATGCCTTACGCAGCAGGCCATTCCGTTTGCCTACAGCAGAAATGTTTGCCTTTGCCATCCTTACCTCTGCTGCTTCCACCTGCTGTTTAATGATGGATGGGTCAATCCCCGGACTCTCCAAGTCATGGACAATGTCCTGTGTGTCTCGGATGGTGGTCAGGAGGGCAGCCATGTCATACCAAAATTTCTCTGCCAGTTCCAAGACATCCAGGAATTTAATTTCACGTTCCTCGGCCCGGGCTTTGATGTCTTCCCAGAAAAACACCATTTGGTCTAATTTATCCTGGATTTCTGAAATGGAGGAAACATCACAAACCAAAATAATGAGACTCTCTTTCAGTCGGGGGTGAAAATACCATAGAAGACATGGACTATAAGAATTTGCATGACAAAAAACCGAAAGGAGCGAACATGTGACAGTTCCAATTCCCCTGACCTTTGGCTGCCAGATCCTTGTCTGCACCTTGCGACCGTCCAATCAGCTCCTCCCCGCGGCGTTTTAGGGCCTCAAAGGACGGCTGCAGCTTCTCCAGCTCCATGGTGGCATTTTTGTTGTCGCCAATGCACTCTCGGATCTTCTCAACCTCAGCTGGGATCAGTGGAGGCATTCGCAGGCGGGAGGAGAGAGACTCCAGAGTCTCCAGCATGGGCTCAATCTTGTCATGGAACTGAGCAGGAAGAAGGAGGCGGCTTAGCAAGGGCACAACTGAGAGGCTGCACTGAACAGCCAATAGGAATCTACAGGCCCTTCAAAAAGGAGCAGCAGAAGCAGCGCCTGTTGCAATCAGCATAGGCTTCTAGCCCAACACTCTTATGTATGGTAAGATGCATAGTTTATCGGCTGTGTTGCTATGATTTGTTTTTTAATTTTTTAATTGAATGTTATGGTTTTGATTGACTTGTCTGTAACCCACCCTGTGATCTGCAGATAAAGGGATGTTCAGAAATTGACTGAATAGGTAAATAAATGCATGTCAATTTCATCCCAGAGGCGGCTTCCTGTTTCCCCTTCCACCACAAAAGGTTGCTGTCATGCCCCTCACTGAACAAAAGCAACATCTATACAGGTTTAAGAGTTTGGTCAGTAAGGCAATTTCAAACTTTATTTCTGTGGGTGTGATTTTTGACAGCAGATGGATTCCTGGTTTGGTTTCATAATCCAGAAAGCTTTAAGAAAGTCTTCCCCTGGAAGGAATCTGTCTGGATACTGGAATACCACCCACTCCCCAAAATGACACACACAGGGATCTTAAGATTTGAATCATCTTACTCAGCTCTAACTGAAGTTGTTTTGACAGAAACCAAATCCACTCTGAGCAAAAAGATGGGGAATCCTCTGACAATAACAATCCAACTGGCACAATCCTGCACAGCTTCAAGAGCCTTCTCCATTCATGTTGACTGCAGTGGTGATGAGTGAAACCCAAGCAATTCCCAAAGTAAATGTCATCTCAGACTCAGCAGGTGCTCCCAAGATAAGCGACTAGACCCTCAAGCTGGGCCTACCCATGCCCCTTCTCCATCCAGCAATATGGCCATAAAACTGGCCTGCCTCACAAGGCTGTTGAACCCTTCAAAGAAGTGCTGAGTCACCATAATCAGATGCATGAAATACCAGTGTGCATACATAGAACAACCTCCCCCAACCTGGTGCCCTCTAGTGCAACTGCTACCATTCCCCATGGTTGCAAAAGCAGCTAGTCATGCGGCATGGCTGAGAAGCTGCTGTCTGAGAACCAGGAGTGAATCACACAGTCCTTTGGATCCTGTCCATTAGCTGCATCATTCCCTCTTCAAAAACAGCTCCTCAAAGAGCAATCCGTAATTAGCTTAGATGAATTTGCAGCGATGGGCATGTTGCGGGGGTGCTTCTCCTGAGAACACACTTATAGGGAGAGGGAGGGAGGTCCAACTACAGAGCTACAGGGATTCTGCTTCAACCGAACAGCAGCTGAAAGGCATGAGGCCAAGAGCAAACCTTTGCCAGTTGCCACCCCTTCTGCAGCCTAATGCTTTCAAACCCCACTGGCTTTTCTGCCTGAATCAAAGTCTGCAAAGAGGACTTCCAAAAAGGGGGGAGTCCACTCCTAACTGAGCCAACCATTTAACTTTTTGATGTACTTTGAAAATAATTCACACCAAGGAATTTAAATACTATTGCACCTGGGAGGTTTTTGAGCTTTATAAAATAAGGCAGGGTGTGTTGTGCTTAAAAAACCCACCAGTAATTCCAGACAACAACAGATGCATGCAAAAAACCACTTTGCAAAGAAGGGGAGTGTAATTGCTAGCCAATGAAGACACCATCTTTCTGGTAAGTCAGAGGGGAGAAGGATTGCAATGTGATGAAGAGGAGGGATTCTTACCTCTCCAATCTGTCATGGTGTGGTGCAGTCAACACAACAATGAAATGTGAACAGCACGCAGGGAAGACAGGAACAGGCACCGAAACACACAACAGGGAACAAAATCCACAATGGGAGGGGAGATGAGACGGGAAATGGAGGAGGAGGAGGAAAAACAACAACTCAGAGTTAATATATGAGCAAAAACCGGAACATGGGGGAAAATAAAAATGTATTGTTTTATTCAATGTATTATACAGATGAAACACAGAACAAAACCTAGGCTAGGGTACCATAGATTAACAATGGTTAAAGTTTTACCAACTAACTTCCAAATAGCATGCAAGACAATTGCATGGGGTGGGGAAGAGTCTGAAATGAGGTGATAAGAAGAATCTGCTTGATTCCTGTCTTAAGCTCAAAATCACATGACACAGAAAAGGAAATTAGCAATAGCAAAGGGATTTGTGCCTAACAAAAATCCTTTGCCATATTTAAATGTAGTTTCCCCTTGCACTGATCTCATCCCCAATCCCTACCCCCCACCCCTGCTCTGATCAGGTGAGAAAACGGGTTCACTCCCCTACACAAAGGAACTCACTGCCTCCTATGTCATGGGCCAACCCAGCAGTTATTCTCTTCAGCAAAGGACCTTCCATTGGGGCTAAAGAAAAATTTTGTTCCAGGCTATTAGCGGCGTTGGGGGAGGGTTGTTGGGGATCCTGGAAATATGATTCTGTGATCTAGTTGAGATTCCAGCATTGCAAGGTGTTGGACTAGATGACCATCAGAGTTCCCTCCAATTCTATGATTCAACAACCTCTGCCAGTCAGTGTAGACAATACTGAACTGGGTTGACTAAGGCAGCTTTTTATGTTGGGTTGAGGAGTTGGTAAGTCTAATGCATTTGTGGGGACTGTGATCTTTCAAAAAGGTGAGGGGGTGGCGGCTAAGCACCGTATTTTTCGCTCCATAAGACACACTTTTTCCCTCCTAAAAAGTAAGAGGAAATGTCTGTGTGTCTTATGGAGTGAATGCATGGTGCCTGGAGCTGAATTGCCCGGGGCGAAAAGCAGATTGTGCTTTTTTTTTTAAGAGCTAAAGGCTAACAAGAGGGAAAGCTCAGCAGCTGATTGCAAGAGATTGGGAGGGAGATAAGAGAAGCTAGCTCCCTTCCCGGCCCCACCCCCTTGCCCAGGCCTCCATTGTTGTGTTTCCCCAGCGACATGTGACTGGCTGATTAGATTATCTGTCTGGAAACTGTACAAATGGCTCCCTTTCCTTTCCTTTCCTTTCCTTTCCTTTCCTTTCCTTTCCTAAAGAAGCTGCATAACTGTGAGGTGAACTCCATAAAAACAAGATTTTTCCCCTTTGCAAGGTAAGCTGCAGAACTTTGAGCTGATCCCCCCAAAAAACGGGGCTTTTCCCATTTGCAAAAGAAGCTGCACAACTTTGAGCTGATGCTCAAAAAATGGAGCTTTCCCCCTTTGCAAAAAAGCTGCACAACTTTGAGCTGATCCCAAAAATACCAGGGCTTTCCCCCTTTCCTCCTCTAAAAATTAGATGCGTCTTTTGATTGGGTGCGTCTTATGGAGCGAAAAATACGGCATATCCCCATCCTCTTCTACAGCGAGGACAGATTGCAAACAATCTCCACCTAAGCACCCCATATGATACCCACAGATTGCACTGAATCATTGAAGGATGGAGTCAGGGAATCACAAACCTGGGTTGACTGTGAGACAGCCTCGTCCATCGCCAGAGCCCGTTGGCGGACATCCTCCTTGATGCGGGAGTACATGGCTTCTGCCGTCAAGTATTTCTCCTGTACCATCTCACCTTCTTTTGGGTTCAGCTCATTCAGCTGTGGCCCGATTTTCAGCAGCTTATCAATATGGGGTTTGTGTTCTGCAATCAACTCTCTCAGTTGCTGCAAAGCGAAGAATTGCAATGAGACTCAAAGATGATACCTCCTGCTTTATGCATTTCACTACACTGTGTTCCCAGGTTCACAAATCAAACAAAAGAGCAGATTCTGCAATTAAACCAACTGTGTTTATTGGCTCCAAAAAGCTAAAGAACTTGTGTTTGCTCAGCATCATGTTATGAGATGCAGAGACCATATTAACCTTGAGCCATAATGCTCAAAGCCAGCCTGGTCCCCCCCCCCCCGAGGTGTTAGACTACAATTCTCAACTCCTGCAGCCAACAGACTGTGCTAGCTGGCATTGATGGGAATTATACTTCAAAATATACTGAATATATACTAAAATAAAGTGTGGAAACACTGGGTGGAATTCAAGGTCATGCTAATGCAATCATTTCGTCAGTGCACACATTTCTGCTAGCCAGATGGAGCTATCTCCCCTCTCCCCTCCCCCACCCCCAGTGCTGCTCTGGGTTTCTCCCAAAAACTTCAGAGTGGAATTGGGGGAGGCACAGGGTACAGAAAGCAGTCTCATTGTGCTAGTGGGAGTCCTTGTGCTGGCTTCTGCTACTGCACTAGGTTAGCTGAATCCGTCCCAGAGTGAATTCATAATCTGCATTGCAGAGATCTTTTATCACTACATGATTCAGTAACTACTTCTACTGTTTTCAGCAATAAGATGAGGGCATTGTGATACCCTCTCTCTGCTGCCTTGGGTAATCCAAAGAGAGTTGCTGGGGCAAATTTAACTGTCTTTCCAAAATTCCAACAGGGCTTTGGGATACAAAACCATCACCCTCCTACCCAACCAATCACTAACTCCAGTCTTTCCCCTCCTTCCATTCCCTAACCCACTTGCTTCTCTAGTTGACTGCTGCCCAGTTTCCACATGTTCTGCTCACCAACCTTCCTCAGCTTGCAAATGTCCGCTTGCAAACAACCTCCGTCCCTCAGGAAGGGCCCCTGGCAAAGCTCAGCAACTTTCCTAAAGCCAAATGTTTTACTGATCCACACATTTGGGGCTTGCATTATTGCCCGAACACAGAGGGACTTTTGCTTGCTTCTCGCAATCAGTGTTCTAAAGGCCTACAGTTTTTTAAGCCACATAGATTCATACCATGGGTGTCTGCAGAACTTTTTTTTGGGGGGGGGGGAAGGCAATGCAAAGTGGGGAGCAGGCTACTCTCTCCCCCCCAAACACAAAAGAGAAAACAAAAGCCTGTAAATTTAGCCTCATATCTCAGGTTATACAGGTGTGAGAAACTTAAGTTTTACAAAATGGGAAGCTGGTGGTCTGGGCATTCATGCTTCTCTCTCATGCCCCCATCCCCTTCTTACCCTCATGTCTTCCTGCTGCTGCTTGAGGTGCTCGTGATCAATGGCCAGAGGGGGCAACTGCCCAATCAACACCTGCGTCTCTTCCAGCCAAGGGTTGAGCTCTTCGTAAGTCTCCCAGAACTGGTTGACTAAGACCTGGGCACGTTCCAAGCGGGCATAGCGCTCTGAATTGAGGTGGCTGATGTCATCATACTGCTTCAGAAGACACTCCGTCTTCTCCTGCAGGAAGAGTAAGATGTGAAGCTCAGGGAAGAGGCGCAAGGATTAAGAGGTCTGCCTAGGAGATGCCGGGTGACGGTTTTCGTGACCCAAGTCAGCAGGACTGCTCCATTCTGTATTCATTTTCTTATATGACTGGATTATGTTCCAGCCTGTTTTCCTAAATAAATCTCCCCATACTGCCTCTTGGGCCATTCACATAGCTCTTGCCACTAGCCAACAGGCACACATCACTTGGTACTCTGCATTTTGGATATAATATACTTGAGGAGGAGGGGAAATGGTCTATGTGAGTCAAAGAACAAAAGCAGATGCATGGAGCGGATGCCAACTGGATTCTTTTTATTTATTAGTTTTATATCCCACTTTTCCTTCAAGGAGCTCAAAGGGGTGTATATGGCTCTCCTGTGAGGTAGCTTAGGCTCAAAGATGAAGACTGGCCTCAGGTCACCCAGTGAGCTTCCTGGCTCAGAGTTGAACCCTGGTCTCCTAGGTCCTAGTCCAACCACTAAATCAAATTGCCTTTTGCTTTGCGCTAACTAGACATTTCTATCTACCGGCTATAAATGCATGGTGCAACTTCCAGTAGCTACTCTGGGCTAAGTTCTAGCAAACAAAAAACAAAAAAACTTGGTTAGCCCAGGGGCAGGACCACTGAAAACATGCACCAGTACAACAAGGCTGGCCCCTGGCTGAGTGTTGCCCTCTGCAGCTTTCTTGTCTCTCACTAGAGCAGCCTTAGCCAACCCAGTGCCCTTTGGATGTTTTGACTGGGGGCTGCTGGGAGTTGTAGTGAAAAAGCAATTGGGGGGCAGCAAGATGGTGCATGCAGGACAAGAGATTTACCTGCAGTGTGGCTTTCTGTTCTTCCCCACAGGTTCCAAAGATCTCATTCTTCTGGCTGAGCAGCTCGTCCACAGAATCTTTGTGTCGGATGATGTCAATAGAGAACGCCTGAAAGGTTGAACAAGCACAAAGCAATTTTCTTTAAAAAGAAGTGGGTGATGAGAGACGGCGCAAGCACCCTGCATCCATCCTGCAATGTCATGCTTGGCCTGACTGCAGCCATTGTGCCTACACTTATCAAGGCCATAGGGTTCAACTCTGCCTAACCCTAACCATCTGGTATGATTCAAATCAGCCTTTGCCAACCTGGTACCCCCCCAAATGCCTTTGGGGTATAGCTCCCATCATCCCTAACCCTTGGCTGTGCTGGCTGATGGGTGTTGTAGTCCAAAACATCTGGAAGGGACTAGGGTGGGGATTTTTACCCCACCCATCCATATAGTGGTACCCAAGACAATTAACAACAAATAAGATAAAATACAACTTAAGAACAAGGCTGTAAAATAAAATAAAAAAACTGCAAAAAGTCCACCCCAGACTGATAAAAAACAGATCAAGGAAACAGCCTGTTAAAAATAATGAGAACAGAATTGGATGCAATATTGCCCTGATACTGTCTGCTCTGTTCAGGTGGAGTCCAGATGCCCCCAATTCCACAAAGAAATATTCTTTTTCAACTCCCTTGCCCACAACACCTCATCCAATCTGCCAAATCTGAACAGCAACTCAGATTTTATTCAGAACCACCCAAAGCCCCCTGATCCCCCCCTCCTCTTTGTCCTCCTTATCCCTGTGGAGATCAAAACCCAAACACTGAGTTGGTTCCAGAAAAAGTCAGTCATTCTTTAGACCAGGGGTCCCCAGACTTACCAGGCTTTGGGCCGGAGGGTAAGGGAGTGCGCGCGCAGCGGGGCGGAGGGTGGGGGAGTGCGCGCCCGTGCGCATGCGCACACGCACGCGGTCGGGGAAAAAAACGCCGAAAATCGCTTGTGTGCATGCGTGTGGGCCTCCCCCGACCCGGAAGTGCACCGGAAATGACCTCTTCTGGGTCGGGAGAGGCCCATACGCATGCGCACAAAGGATTTTCGGCGATCTTTCCCCGATTTTGAAGATCGCCGCCGCGCCGCGCACTGTAAGAGCGGGCAGCGGGCGGCGGGGGTCGTCGCAAGCCGGATTGGGAGGCCAATGGGGCCGCATCCGGCCCGGGGGCCGTAGTCTGGGGACCCCTGCTTTAGACCAATTGAAATCAGCAGACTATGTAAGACAGTCATTACTAATCTGTCCTGGTGATTTCAATGGGCAGGAAGCATGGCTAAGTCTGGACCTAACCTATGGTTTCATCCATGATGCCTTTACACCACACAACTCCCAATGCCTCAAGAAATCCAGATGATCTTTCTGCTTCCGTGTCATTCTTCTCTAGAACTACCCAACCTCTCTGCTGGCTTCCCAGCACTCAGGGCCATCATCTACTCTTCTGCAACGGCACGATTAAAAGTACCACTTTGCCCTCCAGCTCACTCCATCCAGTAAGCGTTCAACCAAGAGTCCCTCACCTTTTGGACCTGAAGCTGAGCTGTAGTCTGGTCTTGCTCCAGGCGAATTGGGCCAAGCGCCATCAGCTTCCGTTTCGTCTCAGCAACCCAGGCAAGCTCTGAATCAGCTGCCTGCTCATACTGTCCGGGGGGGAAAGGAGGAGAATTTAGAGCCGGCAAGGCACAAACCGGAAGAAGCCTGGCATTTGCCCTCACATGTGGGTCAACTATGAGGCTGCATGAGCATTAAATGAAGAGCAAGGTGGGGGAAAGGAAGTCAGGCTAGATTTTAGCTAAAGCAGTACATACGGACCAAGCTGCAGTTTCCTCTTAGCCACAACATTGTTTTCTGACATATCTACAAGCCCCAATGCTGTTCTCCAGGTGCTGCTGGGACTCAGACTCTCCTCAATAAGGCCAATGGACAGGGGTGATGAGTCCATCAGCAGCACCCAAAGGGCCATGTGTGAGAAAAGGCAGCTTCTGAGCAGTGTGTGAAAATAATTATAAGTTCGTACGTGCTGAAAAATCAAAGTTTAAAAACTACCAGCCCTGTGCAAAGATGGAAAATTCTTAGGAATCAACATTAGTGTTTTAGGCACTTGACTGATCAAGAGATGAGATTTACGGAGTTAATTCCATATCTGAAATGAATGTGTGTGAGAAAGTTGACCTGAAGCTTGTGGTTTTTTAGTTCACTATTCTCGAGTGAAAACTCAGTTTTCATCCAATTCTCCATCAATGACTCACTTGAAACTGACCTTGGCCTCACTAGTGTTACTCCATCTGCAAAAGCAGAAGATAGCCCAGAAAAAGGACCACCCAAGACAGGCTAGAAAAATAAACTGATTTTACAAATGTTTGATTCCTTGATAATATGCTCCATGCAGAAACATTACATTTTGTGAGTTGATGTGTATCCTGCGGGTGAGATCACGTGCTTTAATGACTGGCAGTACACATATCTTTAGTTCTTGTTTTGTGTTTGTGGCACATTGTACCAGTCCCGATTACAGCTTATTGATGGCAGAGTCAGGGGCGTAGCAAGGGGGCGGACCACCCCAGGTGCCACCCTGGAGTGGGGGTGACACTCGGCACGCCCCCCCTGGGACTCCCAACCTGAGCCCCACCGCTCGGTAAAAAGCCTTGGTCGGCGCGGCGGCAGCTGGCTTGCTCGCTCACCTGCTCGGCCGGTGTGCACTTCCTTCCTGCTAGGCAGAGCCGAGGCCTCCCTGGCCCGCCCCTAGCCTCCATGGCTCCGCCCAGCAGGAAGAAAGCTGGAGGCTGGTGGGGAGAAGCGTCCCCTCCCACCCACCCACCGCTCCCAGCTCCGTGAGCGGCGCATGCATTGCACATAGCGACGCTGTGGATGCGCGCTACGTAGCGACGCCCCGCTCCCGGGTGCGCGTCATGTTTGCTGCTCCCGGTGCCCAAGCAGCTTCCTATGCCAGTGGGCAGAGTCTTCTGTCATCTGTGTGGAGGAGCAGGCCCTATTTTCTTTTTAATTTAAAAGCCTGCCCACTCCCTGCCTTCTCTGCACCAAGTCCTTATGATGGAAGAAACAAGGGCCACTAAAAAAGCAAACTCTCAAACTCTACCTGCTGTGACCTCTGTATAGCAGCATCTATTTCTTCCACCCTTTGCTTGATGGTGTCACTGATCATCTTGTAGCGCTCATTAGTATCCGAAACCAACTTATCCAGCCCTTCGCGGGCACGCCAGGGCACCAGCTCCAGGAGGGCACGGCTGACTTCGTTCACAGTATCCAGGATAAGCCTGTGTTCCATCACCTCCTTCTTCAGTTCCTGGAAAAGAAAAGGAAAAAATGTCCGGCTGTCTATGGTTATGAATCCACTTGCCCCTTGGGTTGTACAAAAAGGGTATTTTTTCATGATTAAAGACCGGCACAGGACCCCCTAATGTTGGAAATACAGGCCTCCATTTGCTGAGATGGAGAGAGGTATTTCATTTGAAGTGGAAGGAAAGCGGAAAGAACATTTCCCATCCCAGCAGAAGCGGGAAAGGCATCTTCCTGGCTGTGGATCACAGGCCAGTGTATGATAACAACCACTTTTACTTGCAGGTGCTTTAAACTAAAAAGCAGACACACCAGTAGCTGTGTCAGTCCATAAAAAAACCCTCCAAATGCCTTTATCAGGACCAATCTAAAAGCTTCTAAGCTCTCCATAACTCTTCAGAATATCACACAAAGCTGGGAGTATGGACATTTTTTTTTTAAAAAAACCCAACAACCCAGGGAAGTAGAGCAATTAGCAAGCCATGAAGTCAGCACTTGTAGACACATTCCAAGAGGAGGATTGCAGACTGAGTAGGTCCGTCTCTGATGCTACAAACAACAGGTTACACAGCGAGACTCATTTGGTAAAGTAACAATGGCTTCTTGCCTGATGAGAAGTCCTAGAGAACTTACAAGCTGGTCACGTCTTTGGTCCGTTAGTTACTAACTAGTTAGCACACTCTCTGTTCCAACCGAAGCCCACTCTCCCTTGAACACTTTCTGCCTGAGTGTGGAATGGCTCCTGACCTTCTGCCTCTGCTGGAACTGAGGGATCTGCTCCCCGACAGGAGAGTGCCCTCCACCCGACGTCAGCTCCTCTTCCACCAGACCCATCCATTCTGTCAGCTCCTCATGTGTGGACTGGAACTTGGTGGCCAGCTGGCGGGCCTGCTCCAGAGTGCGGAGAGCCTTTGAGCTGGCTGTGGTGATATCTGAGTAGCGGGTCTTGATGCCGTCCAGCTTCTCCTGGATAAGCAGCACCTCTTCCCCTGCAGGGAGCCACCAAGTGTTTAGCTGCAGCAAGCTCTAGTCTTTTGGTTTAGAGACTTTTTTTTTGTTTTGCCTCTTTATCTGCAGGCTTAGAAACCACTTCTCACCCAAAAGCTACCGAAGTAGAATAAAATAAGATTAACTCCCCACAGGTTATAGACTCAATAAGCTAAAAACAATAAAACAGTTTCTATACTTAATGTTCTAGAAAATGACAAGCCTTCTTAAGCAAAAAGCAGCAAATACTTGGGATTTAAAGCCCCTTTCAACCCCCCTCCTGTTTGCCTGAAGCAACCCTTTTTAAGAAACTAAGAAATGAGGTGGGTGAATCTTTTTTGGGGGGGAGAGTTGTACTATGTTCTGCAGCTATTGGCACAGAGGAGTCAATTTTTGTTCAGTGGCTGAAGAATGACAGGAAGGATTGTGGGGAGCGCAACAGGCTGGCTAGCCTTACCTGTGGTTTGCTTTAGAAGGGCCTGCCCGTTCTTAATGGCCTGGTCTACATTCTTCTTGCGGTTCACAATCTCATCATTCAAGGCCTAGGCAGGGGGATAAAAACCTTGTGTCAAAGGCGAGTTCCCCTGGAGAGGCTCCTCTTTGACCAAAACAAGTTTCCCCCACTGGGGCTCCAACAACATCAGCACATTGACGGAGTAAAGGTGGCACCCAAGAGACATCTGTGGCTCCCTTCCACATAGGAAGCCTCTGGGAGGGGACACAGAAGCAGCCTGAAGCCTAAGGAAGGCAGGGCATTGATGATGCTATTTCTACCAAACAGAAGAGGAGGGAGAGTCCTACATCAAGCTAGGAGGAATACTTACACCAGCCTTTCCTAACCAAGTCCAATTTTTCTGGACTACAAACCCCATCAACCCCAGGATCATGGGGTCTATGGGGAGCGCCAGTTTGGGAAGGGCTGCTTTAAGCAGAGGGTGGCAGCCTTCTAAAAGGCTTAACTGGGACATGGGTTGGTCATCATTCTCTCTCTCTTTTTTTCTTTGGCACAGAAATAACGCCGGTTTGTGTGGTGGCTGTATGGGGCAGCAGCAGGGGTGGGGCTGGTGTTCTAGGGAGATATTAATGGCCCAGATCAAAATCAAAAGACTCAAAGCAACAGAAACAAAGGAAAAGCTAGAAGAAGAAGAATACATCATGGAAGATGGGAAAATATAATAATAATAATAATAATAATAATAATAATAATAATAATAATAATAATAATACATCATGAAAGATGGGGAAAGGAGTCAGTACCAGCTGGTCAGCATGCTGTCTCTGCAGGATGTCCCGCTTGTAATCCTTGACGGCCACTGAGCTGAGCTTGTCCTCAACCTCAGCCAGCCAGTTGAGCACCTCCACCTCGTCCTCCCCAAAGAGCCGGGCGTTGGACAAGGCCTGGTCAAGAAGGGCAGCCTTCCGGCCGCACCGGTCGCAAACCTCTGCATACCGGGACTCAAGCAGGTCAAGCTTCTCAGCCAGCGAGGCCTGCTCAGCCTGACAGCTCAAGGAGGCCAGGGACTGTCCAGTGTTGACTGCCAGAGCCATAGCTGAGCCATGACTCTCTATCTCCTCCTCGAGGGCCTGGAGGTCCGTGAGATGGTTTAAGAGAAGGGGGAACACAAAACAAGCAGACAGAAACTTATGACTGAAAATGGAATAAACGGGAAACAAATCTAAAACAAAACTGAGAAATGAGTGTGTCTGATGATCATGCAAACTCAAAGTAAAAATATCCACCCATGAGGGCAATAACATATATGAAATAAATTGTTTTAATAAAGAAAAGTGAGAGATGGGAGTTTTGTTTCATTCTTCTCTGGAGGCCAGCTAATCTCATGAACAGGAGTTATAGCTGCGGCTGCTATTTTCATAGCTTAAAGAGGAAAAGTTACTGAATTTGGGGAAAGGTGTGTGTGTGTGTCTCTCACACAATTCCCTTCTAATGAACCAGGATTCTTCCTACCCAGAGACCCCTGATTGACACTGACAACAATTCCTTCTTGCAATTGGCTGAGCTGACGTGACATCACTCAAGTGTTCAAACACTCTAAGGCTGCAATCCTATACACAATTACCTGGAGTAAGTCCCACTAAACCCAATGGAACTTATTCCAAGCAGAACCATCGAGGATTGCACCAAGTGCAGGATTCTATGATTTAGTGATATGGGCAATATGCTAGGAACTACTAAAGTTAAAAACCTAAGAACAACCCTGCTGCTGGATCAGTCCCATAGCCCAGTATCCTGCTCTTATACTGGCCAACCAAATGCCTGTAGGAAGTCTGCAAACAGGACCCAAGTGTATCGGCATTCTACCTGTTTCTGATTCCCACACCTGCTATTCAGAGGTATACTGTTTCTGACAGTGAAAGCAGAACATAAGTCATCATGGGTAGTAGTCATTGACAGTCTTGTCCTGCATGTTCTGAAGCTCAACAAACCATGAGAATCTTCATCCTGAATTCCAACCAACTCAGCTTGGCTTAAAGATTGTTCTGTT
This sequence comes from Zootoca vivipara, assembly GCF_965207765.1. NCBI lineage: Eukaryota > Metazoa > Chordata > Lepidosauria > Squamata > Lacertidae > Zootoca > Zootoca vivipara. Next base: position 54,660,381 of record NC_142589.1, on the reverse strand, counting down.
ATGACATGCATGTTTCCAACCTCCCTCCGCACCCCCATCTCATTCAGGTACCCAGGTTTCATATTAGCAGCTAGTCTTACTGAAGTGCCTACCGCACAGTGCTTCCCCCATCACCCCCACATTTCGCAATTCCTTGGCAACCCTTCGCCCACCTTATGCCGGCTTATCTGCTGCTGGATCTTGGCCGTCTGAGTCCCAATGGGCTCTGAGTTGGCCAGCTTCTTCTCAGTCACCGTCAGCCAGTCAGAGATGGGCTCTGATGTCTCGTGGAACTGCTTGGCCAAAACCAGGATCTCCTCCAGCTGGTTTTGCCTGTGGCAAGAAAAAAAACAAATCTATCAGCAACAATTTGGGGGCGGGGGGGGGGCGGGCGAGGAAGAAGATGAGGCTACTTTGCCATTCCTGCAATAACAAAGAATGAAATGAGCACCCAGAGTATTTATCCTGAGAAAGTTGAGCAGATAACCAGGTTCAGCTTTTGCACAAGGGATTCTGCTAGAAAGCATTTTAAGAGACTTCCAGGACTGGCTGGAACAGCCTATGCCAAGATGATGCCCTCCAGGTGTTTTGGACTACCACTCCCATCAGCCCCAGCCAACATCTGGAGGGCATCATCTTGGCAAAGGATGAGCAAGAGCCTCCAGGGTCATTAACTCCACCCCCCCCTTTTTGAAGACAGGATTAATGTATCAAGAGCCTGCCTCATCAACCTTTTGGAGCCCGAGAGTGCCAGTAAGATTGCTGAAACATGTAGTCTGGCAGACACTGCATAGCTGAGCTCACTAAAAGTTTTTAACAAGGTCCCTCTCCCCAAACACTTCTGAATAAACTCAGCAGTCACAGGGCGAAAGAACAGATCCTCTTAAGGATCGGCAGCTGGTTAAAGAACAGGAAACAGAGTGTGGGAATAAACAGGCAGTTCTCACAATGGAAGGAAGGAAGCACGCAGTAAAGTTCCTGAAGGATCTGTGCATTGGAGCTGATGGTGCCCCTGAACTTGTTCAGGAATGATCTGGAGATAGGAGTGAGAAGGGAGGTGACAACGTTTGTGGATGACACCACAGTATTCAGTATGATGAACAACCAAGTGGGCCGTGAAGAGCTCCAAAAGGATGTCTCCAAAACAGGGCAGGGGGTAACAAAATGAGAAATGCACTTCAATGAATATATGGGTAAAGTAGATGCATGAAGCAAAGCAAAGCAAAGCAAAACAAAAACAACCCCCAAAACCTTAATGATATATACACTGAAGGGGCCTAAAGTGGTGATGATTGACCAAGAAGGGAATTGTGGGTTCAATGAAAATATTGGTAATTTTTGTAGCCCCATGCAAAATATCTGATGAGCTGAAATCTCATGTTTAGACATGGTGGGGCTGAGGAGGAGTGGGGTTCCCCCTTCTCCATGTGAATAAAACCTGTCTAGGAAATGTGGGAAAGCCAGGGGGTGAGAGAGACACATAGCTTGAAGAAATTGCTGATATAGGCCATTTTCACAGATGTTGCATTTGACTCTCTGTGGAGTTGCTGGAATGCAACTGCCAGGTTTAAAAAATATTAATAATAGCCCTTTCCCTGGATTTTACACTCCCATCTATTTCCAGAGCTGTACAGAAAAGCTTCTCTGACACACACACACACACACACACACACACACACACACACACACACACAGCCTCCTCCCCAAAGCAAAGCAGAAACTTCAAGGGACAGAGAGAGGGAACCTGCAGCTCTCTATACCCAGGACATGGCTCCTTAGCCCTTTTTTTGTCTGTGGGTTGCTTCACATGTGTGGGAAAGGTGTATGTATGCAGTCATGCAGCAGCTCCCAGGGGTCCAGCCCCCAGCAGCATCTCCAGACAGGGCTGCTGCCAATCAGAGTAGCCTGTACAGAGCTAGATGGACCAATGGTCCGACTCAGTATAAGGCAGCTTACCAAAAGAACATCAAAGTATACTTTGCTGGGAGAGGAGAGCGCAAAGCAAAGGTTACTTTATCTCGCTTCAGTGCTAAATTACAGCAGACAAGCTTGCATCCTACAGGCCTTGTAGCTTACCTGGCTGTAGCTTTGCCGAGAAGTCCTGCCCAGTGGCTTCCAAGGCTCTCTAGTTGGGCAACTATCTTCTCCCTGTCTGCTGGTTCAGCGGACTGAGCTATTCTCCCACCCTCTGCTTGGATCATCTCGACAGTAGCTTTCCGGTCATCCAGGAGACGCTGGAGCAGCTTTGGAATAAAGTATTAGAAAGTGATAATTATTCTGCTAAGGAAGGAATTACCCTTCTGCCTTCAGTAAGGCCAACAGTCCCCAGGGCTCTCCCTCTGCTAAACTCACATTTCCCTCCTATTGCTTTTAATTGTGCCCTCTTTCTCCCCTTTCACTCACCACCATCAACTTCAAGTTCCCAGACCTCACCCAACAAAGACTGCCTTTTATGCCACTCCTAGTGGGGGCTGTCTCCACACTAAAGGTTGGGTGTCTGCCCCCTATATTGTCTTCTCTCTGTTCTGCAAAGCTCACCAACTACCAGCCTCTTTCCTTCCTTCTCCTGCTTATTTGACATGGCACAGGTGGTAGATAGAAGCCGTCTGCCGAAAGGAAAGCAAGTGAAACCTTCCCTGTCAACTGGGGATACCTGGGGTTGCTGGTGGAGCTGAGTGCCCAGAGCAGAGAGAGGCCATGGAGGGTCCTGCCAGCCAGCAGTGCTCTGTGAGTTCAAGGTCCCCTGGCCCCCAACTCCTCACCTTTTGCTCCTGAATCTGAGCCCTCACTACTTTATATTCAGCAGATGGCGGCTTCTGGTTGGAGATGAGCTCCTCCGTGTCGGCCAACCAGCTGAGCAAAGGCTCCAAGGCATCCTGGAACTTCCCACAATGCAACAGGGCTTCTTGCAGCTGTGCAATCCTCTGCGCCACCTAAATTTTGCCAGAACATAACAGTCACACATATATATTGCTACAGAAGCATTTACTGGTCAACCATTTGGAAAGAGTGCTTCTCAGATTTGCTTCATTTTCACAGTCACCCTGCAAGGTAGAACAATACTTCTCTTGAGGTTTTTTTTTAAGCAACTAATAACATTTAGGAAAAAATCGATTTCCCAATAATTGGTCACTCTCTAGGATGACCAAGGAACAGAATCCAGAATGAATCTATGCAGAGAGAAGCAAACAGAACTCACAATGGTGGACAGATCCACCGGGGGACACAATTATCTCCCACCCTCAGCCACTTCCCTAAGTGTGCCCCCTTTACCTTCTTTTATACACAGGAATAGAAAAAGTACTTGAAGACACTGTGTGTGTGTGTGTGGAAAGGGCCCACATCCATTCTCCCTGCCTAACACTAGGTGGCCTGGACTTCACTGACAATGATCTTCACTCTGCTCATGGGCAGGCACCCTCCTCCTGCATCCTAACAGCTCCTGTGCAATATAAATACAGTACAGTGGACCCTCGAGTTAAGAACTTAATTCGTTCTGGAGGTCTGTTCTTAACCTGAAACTGTTCTTAACCTGAGGTACCACTTTAGCTAATGGGGCCTCCTGCTGCCGCGCTGCCGGAGCACGATTTCTGTTCTCATCCTGAAGCAAAGTTCTTGACCCAAGGTACTATTTCTGGGTTAGTAGAGTCTGTAACCTGAAGCGTCTGTAACCTGAGGTACCATTGTAGTTGAAGTGCATTTAAATCCCACCTTTCTTCCATCGTGGAACCCAAAGTGGCATATCTGGGGTTCCCAAGGTGTCTCCCACCCAGGCATCAACCATGTTCAGGCCTGGTTAGTTCTGTTAGTTCTGCAAGGCGGTCACCTCGTGTCCCTCCCAGCAGAAGTACGTTGTTGGTAATGCCGAGGAGCCATCAAGTGCAGCTCACCTTCTTGTTGAGGGTGTTCCAGCGGGTGTTGATGTCCTCCATGTCATGTTCCAAGCCCTGGACGTCACAATTCTTTCCCGCGCTCTGGATGAGTCCCTGTCCAAGCCCATTGACTTGCTGCAGTTTTGCCTGAAGGGGGTCAACTTGCTCCTTCTGGAATGTCTGAGGAAACATGGAAGCGGGGGGTGGGGGTGGGGTGAGAGACAAAGGATGTCAGCCTCCATCACAAATCATCAGTTTCCTTACTTAGCCCTTTTATTTGCTATCGTTTTATCAAGCCGGGAACTCAGGGCAGCATACTGTACATGGTTAGCCCCACTCCAATTTTATCCTCATAACAAACTTGTGAGATATATGATGCTTTAGTGGAGATTCTTACTTTCCCAAGGTCAAGATGACCGGCTGTCAGTGAACATCAAGGCTATGGAGGGATTTGAATCCAGGTCTCTGTCAGCACACAACATTGATCTAAATCTAACATCAGACTTGCAAGAAGCTGCTCAGTACTTTTGGGCACCCTCAGCCTACCTCGTACCCCCAAGACTTTTCAACAACAATTCCCATCATTCCTGAATATTGGCAGTGCTGGTTGAGCTGATAGAGTTGCAGTCCAAAATATCTGGAGCACACCCAGTTGATGAAGGCTGTCTTAGGGCAATCCCTGGAGGCTATTGGCTAACCATTTCATTCTGTCTCCAGCTGTGGCTGAGAGCATCTCCTGCATACGAATGCCAGACTTCATTTGCAGATCCCACCGACCCATGAATGAAGCTTGCAGACATAGCAAGTTAATGAGAATGGACTAGCTTACTAATTGGCTATCAGTATCTTGAGCTGAGGATAGAAAGGTATTTGTAGAGAGGAATCTGGATTTTTGTTTCACTTCTGAGAAAGGGTTTAAACACAAGCAAAAAGAAAGAAAATACTGTGTGCAGCTGAGCTATAAAGGGTATCTCTGTAAAAACCAGCCAGCCAACCTGATATAGACAAGAAGAGTGTTAGCTCTGTTGCATTTAGAGCTGGGAAGGAAAAGTCATGGCAACAAATGAGGCTGTACCTGTACTGAAACACAGCATGTGGGCCTAGAAGGCAAAGTGGCCAGCAGCTACATCTCTCTCCTGCACCAGAAAAGCCAGATTAGCTACACACCCATACTCCTCTGTAAGCTCGACAGGCATAATTCACTGTTTCTCTTGGAGAAAAACTTATCCACTTCCCTCTCTCAACATCACTGGAGAGAGCACCACATTCCACAGCATGTTCACACCAGCTGCACAACTGCTTCCTATATACTACCTTCCACATGCACAAGATATCATAAACATACTGAAAGTTTGCTGCATTATCACTCAAAAAGACAAAAGAAAGATGAGTGCAAATTGCTCCATCTCCAAGATCTTCCCACGACCTTGTGAGGGGGAAAAAAAGCACCATAAGGCATAGCAAGGTTTAGAAATAAAGGGAGGGAAGAAGGTGCAAGATAAAATCAGGAGAAGGTTGTTCCTATCAGGGAGCCCTGGATATTCTGAAAAGTCCCTGATGACAGACAAGACTCTGACAAAGAGCTGCCATTTCACCTTCCCAGGAAAGGGAGGCTCCTGTGAAGGGGAAATGGTAGCAGAGGAGGAATTAAGAGAAAGGGGAAGGCGGGTAGCTCCTTCACTTGGGAACACTACAGCAGAAGAGGCCATTTAGCCATGTGGACACACGTGAAACGCCAAACCTCTGCAACTCCCAGGAATACATATGATCACAGGTAGGGAAGAATCCAATGGCTGGAATCAGGAGAGTTTCATATGTCCACAAATTCCTACACAAAAGATGCTTCCATGTTGGAATTTGCACTGCCTATTCAAGGCTCAGGACGGCAATCTCATCCAAACTGTTCTAGTTACAGGTAGGTAGGCAATCTCATCCAAACTGTTCTAGTTACAGGTAGGTAGCCGTGTTGGTCTGACGTGGTCAAAACAAAATTTAAAAAAATTCATTCCAGTAGCACCTTAGAGACCAACTAAGTTTGTCATTGGTATGAGTTTTCGTGTGCATCTGAAGAAGTGTGCATGCACACAAAACTCATACCAATGACAAACTTAGTTGGTCTCTAAGGTGCTACTGGAGGGATTTTTTTTATTTTGTTTCATCCAAACTACTCACTGTCTAGCTAAAGCATCCCTGGAAAGAGGCCCTTGGCCCACTAAGGACCAGTTTAGATATGTTTTGGACTGCTCGATTCTCAGCTTGTTGACTCCCAACTGCACATGTAAACTGATCTCAGTGATGACGACAAGCCCTGTGTGTTTCTGGGAGTTCTGATAATATACCATGATGGAGCGCATGGCATGTTACTCTTTCATGTCACTTGGTTCTCTCCCTGTGGAATGGGAAGAACAGTGGCCTGCTTCACACAGAGCTGGGCAAACTCTAAGGAACTATCAACAGCAGCCACACTAGCAGATGACATAGGACTGCTTGCCCTGGCTGGTTGCTAAACAGCAGAGGCCCAAAGCCAAGCTGGCAGATGGAAATTAAGGAGGATATACTTTGTGCAGCAACTTCCTTTTGTGGGGACAGAGCAAAGGATGAATTTACTAAACCTTTATCCCAGGCACCCCCAAACTTCAGCCCTCCAGATGTTTTGGACTACAGTTCCTATCATCCCTGACCACTGGTCCTCTTAGCTAGGGATCATGGGAGTTGTAGGCCAAAACATCTGGAGGGCCACAGTTTGGGTATGCCTGCTTTATCCCAATCCCTTCTGCCTCACTTCCATGTCTGGTGCAAAATTTCCACTGTAATCTTCAAAGTTCTTTATAGAGGACTGGATTTTTTTATTTTTTTTATTTAATGAACACAAAGGAGTTATGTGAGTCAATAAACACCTGAAGGTTTGATGCTGTCCTGGAGAAACATCAACTGTCTTTCCAGCCCCCAGCCTTTAGCTTTGTCACGTTTCATCTTGGGATGGCTCTTTTCCTCTTACTTGACCATATCACTCCTGTTTGATTGGTTTAGCACCTCATTCTCTTCCCAGCTGCCTCCCGCTCCTCTTGCTGCCCCTTCTCTTCTAGAACTTCCGTTTAAAATGCACGCAGTCCCTTCTCCTTCAGCTTACATTGATTCAACTAATGGGAAGGGCTGTAGCTGCATGGAAGAGCACGTACCACAAGATGCAGCAACAGTCACCAACCTGAATGGCATAGCCGCCAAGTTTTCCCTTTTCTCACGAGGAAGCCTATTCAGCATAAGGCAATTTCTCTTTAAAAAAAGGGAGAACTTGACAGCTGTGCTGGGTGGCTTTAAAAAGATTAGACAAATTCACAGAGGAGAAGGCTATCAATGGCGATTAGCCACAACGGCTATGCTCTGCCTCCACTGCTGCATTCAGGTCCAGGCTTCCCATCTTGCTGGCCAGCCAGAGAACAGGATGCTGGATCTGTCAGTTCCTCTGGCCTATCAAGGCTCTTCTTATAATTTAACTGCTTTGCATGCAGAAGCTCCTAGATTCAATCCCCAGCATCTCTAGGCATATTTACAGGAGGAAGACAGGGCAGTTGCACAGGGTGGCAGACTAAAGGAAGAGGCATTGCGTTGAATCTGTTGGGAGCAGCCCAGAGTGGTCAGAGGCCACACTGAGTGTGTCACTCAAAGGGTAGCTGCCCTTGAACAAGAAGAAGGGCAGAAGAGCCTCCCATCCCCCATGCCCTTCAAGCCACACCAGCTGCATGCAGCCCCTGGACTGGGTCTTACTCTTCCCAAGAAGGCTGCCATCATGCACTGCAAGAGACAGTTCTGGGCACACCTTATTTCGGAGGCTGCTGCTAGTCGTGTAGATACTCCTGAGCTATATAGATCAATAGTCTGACTTGAGATTAGGCATCTTACTACATCCTGGCAGAGTCTTCCTTTGGACCTCCATTTCAAAACAAAAAGTTGTCTTTAATGCTGCTTCTTATTGGGCCAACATCTATTGGCGTTATCACTGAGACCAGGTGCAAGGAACCTTTGGCCCTCCAGACTGCAACTCCCATCAGCTCCAGAAAGCATGGCTGAAGACCAGGGATGGTGGGAGTTGTATTTCAGCAACAACTTGAGGTTCCGCACATCTGGTCTAGGCAATGAGTTTTGTGTTACTCAAAAGCTACAGACATTTGGTTCAGTTATAACAGAGAGCTCTGTCTTGCTGAGAGCAGCTTATCATGCCAAGATACACCACCCAGAAGAGCCTCTTTCTCATGCTTCATTGGGAGAACCATTTTTTTTTATTAACAAGATTTATCAGGTGCGTTTCCAAAAGATCAAGTCAACACACAGCAATTCTGTAAATATCATATTAAAATGCATGATTTGTGCAGGTGTAAGTGGTAGAATTCATCCGCTGTGGCATTTAAGCACAATTACTTCAAAATACAGACTTTTGTTTTATAACAAAAAAATGGATGTGTGATTAAATCCCACAGGGCATTTAACCATGACTGAATGTATTAAGGTCCAGAGCTGAAAAAAACACTCAAATTTCAAGCAGTGCATTACACAACATATTCCCCCCCCCCAATTTCTTAGTACCTGGTTGCTGGTTTGTTTTTTTACCTGCTGAGTAATTGCTAGAACACAAGACTCCCAGGACCAAGTCTCTTATTCATCCAATAGCCCTGAATCACCACTATTTATCAGTCTGCCCTACCTCATAGGGATGTCATGATAAATGTCAGCAGCAGGAGTGGGAGAAAGAAAAAGCATGCTCCTACTCATGGACAGCCTCCCCAGGTGCTCTGGACCCCCACTCCTGCCAACATAGACAATGGTGAGGGATGATGGGAGTTGTAGTCCAAAACACCTGGCGAGGTAGTTTTTGGTGATCTTTAAGGAGCCCTTTGTTCCCGGGGGAAACTGGCACATGAAAAGTAAATCAGCAGCAAAAAACACCAAACTGAAGCAACAAATGGCTCTGTTTGTAAGAAAACGAGGAACAGGAACACATTTCTAAAGCTTTGCGGCCAGGTAAAGATTTAGCAGCCACTTCCAAACAAAACTGCGCCCAAACTTCCCTATGGTTTATGGAGGGGCCTGAGCGAGACAGCTGCGATGCAAGGCAGCAAGAATCTAAGCTTGGAAAAGTCAGGGGGAAATGTTTTCCTCCCTTGCAATGTTCAGCAACTTGTCTCCAGAAATGGGAACGTGCCAGGATATTAAATGAAGATGCTGTCCAGAGCTATAGAGCCATTCTGCCATAAGGAGGATTGATGGCAACATAACAGCAAAACGACTCACCCAGCCCTTCTGCTGGGACTGCTTATTTTATATTATATATTTTATAGATAGATATAAATGGAAAGGGCCCTCCTACATGCAACAGCAGCCAGACACACAAACACACACACACACACACACACCCCAGACCGATAAGCCAGGCATGCAAGCTCTCTGAAGGGACATGCCGCCACCTCTTCCTACACGCTCCGGCCATAACCTCAAATACAAAACTTATTTTTAAAATGAACACAGGAGAGGACTCCAAAGCATTTCGCTCTGATCAAGCAAAATCCCCACCCACCCCCACCCGCAATCAGGAACAGCTGCCATATTTGGGCGGGAATGATCCAGAAACCAGAGACAGGTTTAGTGGGGGAGGCTTAAAAACGCAAAACCCAGTCTTAACAACCGCCTCGGCAGAAAATACTTGGAAGCGTAGCTTAGAGCTTCAAACACAGAACGCGGAGAGGATGCCAGAGCACTGGCTGGCCAGCTCTCACTTGGACAAAGGCACAAACCTTTCCCAGA